>NC_141547.1:102772500-103072500 GCF_021556685.1 Rattus norvegicus
GAGGACATATAGGAAGAGGTCAAGAAGACGTCTAATAGTTCACTTGAGAGCAGGTCCTTAAACTGTTCTGAAAGACCTGTTCATAATCTCCCTGTTGAGAAAACCAAACAAATTCTGTAGTGGTTCGAATGAGAAATACACCACAAAGACTCATTTAGTGATGTTGTTTGTTGGGTGTCTTAGTTATGGTTTTACTGCTGTGAACAGACACCATGACCAATGGAAGTCTTATAAAGGACAACATTTAATTGGGGCTGGCTTACAGGTTCAGAGGTTCAGTCCATTATCATCAAGGAGGGAACATGGCAGCATCCAGGCAGGCATGGTGCAGGAGCAGCTAAGAGTTCTACATCTTCATTTGAAGGCTGCTAGCAGAATACTGACTTCCAGGTAGCTAGCATAAGGCTGTTAAAGCTCACACCCTCAGTGACACACCTACTCCAACAGGGCCACACCTTCTAATAGTGCCACTCCCTGGGCCGAGCATTTGAAAACATCACAGTGGGGATTACGAAACCTTAATGAGGTATAGCCTGGCTGGAGAAGTCTACCACAGAGGGTGGGCTTTGAGTACTTACAGCCTAGCTCTGTGTCCTGTTCCCTCTCTCTTCTTCCTGGGAATGGATGAAAATGTAACCAGCTTCTTCCTGCTCCCACTGGCTTGCCTTGCCATGCCTTTTCTGCCATGATGGTCTCTCCCTCTGTAACCACAACCCAAAGAAACTCTTTCTTCTTTAAGTTGCTTTTTGTCATGGTTTTTTCCATAGCAATGGAAAAGTTAAGAATTTTCTCAGCCAGTGAGAACAACATCCACAAGCCTTTGCTGATAAATTATGTTACCAGAAATCACATTAAGCACCATCAAATAAACCATTATTCTATCCATTGTGGGAATTGCATGCTGTGTGATTTTTAAAGTGTGGGATGATGTCACAGGTGAGGCAGGTACAGGACAGAAGGAGGCCTATCATTGGACGAGAAGGAAGGATGGGCGGGAGAAAAGTTTGAAGGAAGAGGAGGAGACTGGAACGGAAAGGAGGAAGAGACAGGAGGGACAGGGAGAGAAGCCGTGGCAGGACAACATGGCAGGTGATGTTAAGATCCATGCTGTACCTTTACAGGGTGTTATGAATGTTCTTAAGGGATGGATGTGTATTGGGCTTTGTATGTTTAGGTGGGCAATTATATCTTATCAATTGGGGCCAAAGGTTATTGTGTTGTGTGTTCTTTCATGTAAGAAAATGTGCGGTGACTGGTCTGGGCTGCCACAGAATTGGGATGTGTGTTTCTGGCATGGAAACCTGCCTTGGGAACTAGATAGGTAGAGAGATTGCTGATGGCTCAGAGAGAGGACTTCGGCAGTGTGATATGGGATGGAGCAAAGTGGGTGAGAGGCTTTGCTGAATGAGAATTAAGATATCCAGCAGACATCTTGGGCACTGAGGTGCCAGGCCGAGCGGGATAAAAGACAACCTTACTTTTTAAATTTTTTATATTTTTACAACAACATTAAAAAATGGAGTCTTTATTAGAATCTTGAGATATGCTTTTATTATCCTCTTATTTAAGTGAAGATATTGAGATACAGAAGGAATGAATTATCTACATGGTAAGTGGCAGAGGTGATATTCATAACAAATCTATGAATGTTCCTGGACTCAGCTTTATGTGGCCCCTACAGTCATATCTGAGCAAGAAATTGGGCTCTGACATGCTGTGCCTGTCAGCCCTGAGGGTCTGAGACCACACAAGGTAAGACACAGATATATAGGCACAAATCCATCTTCTACCCTTGGACAGGGACGCCCACTTATCTCTTTTAGAAGATAGGTTTGAGGAAAGAGCTGAATGATAATCAAGTGGCTACAGTATAAGGCAGAGTCAACCCGATTTGGAAAGAAAGCACACATCCGGGTTTAGAAGTTACAACCTTCCAGTGGAAGTGCTTGCCCAAGGAGCTGCAGCTGGTTGGGGAAACACAGAGGGATGGAGTTGCTCACACAAAGTCTCTAAGAGGCCGTGGGGATCTGGAACTCAGCAGTCATGGCTGTTTCTATCGACTTTCGGGGAAAATGGTTGCTAATGGGTGAGCTGCCAGCCAATGGTTTAATTTCCCCTTAGACTAATTGGACTCTGATCATGAACAGCCCGAACAAGTGCTCTTTGGCAAGACCGCTGGGAACCCTGCACAGGGGTGTCTACCTTGCAGTGATACTGTCCCGTAGAAGCTGTTGAGGATGATGAGAGGGTAAGAGCTTGCCATGGGTGTGAAGCCTATGCTTTCAGGTCAGGATGTCTGGGCCAGTGGGTTTTTATCCTGGCTATGACATGATGTCTGACAGAAACAATGTAAAGGAACATTTAACTTGTTCATCTGCTCATGGTTACAGAGATTTCAGCCCATCATGGAAGAGAGGGCATGGTGGAGCATCATAGTATCCAGAAAATGAGACAGAAAAGGAGAGGAGAGGAAGAGGAGAAGGACGAGGAGGAGGAAAAGGAGGAGGAGGAGGAGGAGAAGGGAGGGAGAGAGAGAGGCGGGGGGGGGGGGGATTTCTGTGCTAGCAAGAGTGCTGTGGGGCCCCCATCTGTGCAATGTGAGGGTGCCACCCACATTCAGGGTGGGTCTTCCTTTGATAGCTCTTCTTCTCTGGAATAACTCATCAACACATTCCCAGAGATGGGCTTGATCAATTTGCTAGGTGGTTTTTAATCCAATCAAGGTAAGAAAAAACATCAAGTTTGTCCTTCATAAAGGGCTAGCAGGGATCTGGCAGGGATCTGGCGTTCCTAGGAAAACCACAGTCCTCCTCATGGAGTTCTTGAAAAGGAACAGAAAGTTCTTGAAAAGAAAACAAATGCATGGGTATTCTTAAAAAGAAACAAACAGACAAAGACGACTTCTCAGCAAACACCCCAAATGTCTAAGATGGAAATGAGTATCTGTCAATCCAAGCCACTAGTAATGAGGTCAGATAAAAGGGTTAATATACGCCGAGAAGCGGGCAGGCAGGTTGCTTCACGGGACGGAACAATGATGCGCTATGTGACTGTTCGATTGTTTACCCTCCCAGAGTCTCGGTTTTCATGTACTTCCTGCTTCTCAGGACTTCTCAGAGGATTAAATAAGACAATTCGTGTAATTGGTTTAGTACCATCAACTTTGGGAAGGCTTTCTAAAAACAGCGCTCCTTTTAATTCTCCAGTGAGAAGAACAGACGAACTTTGCCTGTTTAACCACACAAGTCAGGGCTTGGTTCCCATGTCAGGTCATCGTGCAGGGGCTGAGACGTGTTTCCCATGAAGACATTAAGTTGCTAGGAGAACAGGTGGTTTGGATTTATGAAGTTGGAAAATGAACATGGTGTGCACAGGTCTGGGTACCCTCTACCAGGTACTCAGTACCCTCTACCGGGTCAGCATAGTGTATTTATCCACAACGAGGCTGGCACCACAGGGCTTTGAGATGTTCCTCTGTCCACACTGTCTGAGCCGTCTGAACACCACAACTATGGCCTGGGCATCCATCCTGGGTTAGGAATGTGAGAAGTTTGTGGAACATCAAAATGGTTGAGTATTCAGTGCGTCTTCTGTCTTCCTCCTGCAGATTCAGCCCAGGCTCCAGTGCGTTAGTAACTGGAGCTCCTGTGCCTTTAAACAGTCCGTGTGTGTGTGTGTGTGCGCGCGCGCGCACGAGTGTGCGTGCGCACGTGCGCACATGCAAGGTGCTTGTGTCTCTCTGTGTGCATGTGTGTGTATGTCTTTTTCTGTGTGTGTATGTGTATGTGTATGTGCCTGTATCTCTCTCTGTGTGCGTGTGCGTGTGCGTGTGTGTGTGTGTGTGTGTGTAAATTGTTTCCTCTATATTTTAAAAAATACACTTAAAGCACTCTTCTTTGCTTATAATGATCAAAACGTACAAAGTAGTGCTTAAAACACATTTTGAGCAAACAGGAGTTGCATCTGGAAACACGGTTGGTGAGAAGTCAACTGTTCGAATAGGCTTGATGCTTTTCTCCCCCCTCCTCCTAAGCAAATGCTCTGGAAAGTTCGTTTTATATCAGAGCAGCTTTTTTTCCCTCGAACCTGTTTTAAAGTTAATTATCAAAAGCTCACATCTTCTATCTCTTGCCTATGGATCCCTGCTGGGTTTGTCTCTTAGCTTTCCTTGGGAAAGAGTCGCTCTATGGAAGATCATTGACATGATGCCACAGTCCAGGGACTCTAAGCGTCTTAGCTAATCAGCTTGGAACATCAGTACCTCCTTAATGTGGGATTGGGGACCTTCTGGATGCAGGGCGAGATGCCGCACTAGTCTGCAAGCACACCACTTTATTTCCTCTGCTTTAAGCAAGAATAATTTGCCTTTTTTTCTCTCATCTTTCTCCCTTGTTGTTTTGCCCCTGAAAACCGTGCAGCCAAAGCAACCTCGAGGGTGGACACTAAATCTTCTGATGCAGGCAGAGCAGTGATAGCATCTGAACTGAGGGTGCTTTTCCAGGGCATGCTTGACAGATGTAGTGGGGCCTTTTAGGATTTAGTGCTGGTGCGTATCTATTACGGAGTTGCAGCACAGCTCGGCAGGGGCTGTGTGGTAATCTCCCATGAATTCGCTCTGACTTATCGGAGCAGCTGAGCAGCTTGCTACAGGACTCGGGGGCTCGATGGCCATTAGAGAAGACGCAGACCTTCCAAGGGCGACTCTTTGAACTTCCCTTCTGCAGGGGCGCGTTTCTGGAGTGGGATTCTCCTGTTCTGGAACTTACAATTCCCTCAGCCTTTAAGGTGTGATGTAGAACTTGCTTTTTCTACCACCTCCCCCTTCCTCTAGCTTCTTAGAATTTCAAGGGATCAAATTTAATTTCTGACATGGCTGGTAGGGCCAAAGTGATTGCTCTGTGGAGGAGCAGCCTGTTAGGAGCTGTGACAGGGCCAAGGAGATCCGATGCTCGCTTGCCGGGACTGCTGCTTCTCTCTCTCTCTCTCTCTCTCTCTCTCTCTCTCTCTCTCTCTCTCTCTCTCTGTCCTTGTCCCTCTTTCTCCCTTTCTTCTATCCTCTCCTTCTTAGTCTTCTGTCCCTTTCTTTCCTCTTCGTTCCTCACCTCTTCCTGTCCATCCTCCTTGTCATCCCCCTACTTCCCCACCTCTTATTTCCATGCTTTCCCCTCCTTCATTTATGCACCATTCTCCTTTCCTCTCTGGCTCAATCGCCTGCCCCTTTCTCTGTAGGACCAGGCCAACAATCCGGCATTTTCCCTGACTCCTGCCCCAAGAGTCTCATCTGGTTCTAAGAGGATGTGCTATAGGACAACCAAACTCCTTTGTTTCAACAACCACCTTGGCATTTTAGAAAAAAATACCACAATTGATCACAAACACCAAATTGTTTAGATCACAGATTAAAGTTTAATTTGGGAGTTTTGCTGTAGGGCTAGAATTAGCTCCAGAGCCTGTACCACATAGGAGGCGCTGTAATTTGTTTTAAGGATAAGGCCTTCGGGCAGCTGTGCATAAAATGAGTATGATTCCTTATTCCCACGGTTGATTTTTGAATGGGAGCGCAATTAGAATTTCTTATACCCAGAAGCACATACAGTCAGAGCAACGATAATACCATGAATGCACTTCAGCTTAGAAGACCTGTCTTGGAAATTTATTTGTTGTTCACCAAGTTCTAATACAGACAGTGCCACACTTTCTGTAACAACGACAAACTCCCCCTTTCCTTTAAGTCTGCTGTGTTGATGGACCCTTCAGTGTCCGTGTCAAGATTTCAATGGAGGGCATTAGTGTCACTCACAGAGATGTGGAAGTGATTATCTTTCTTTAGAGAACATGTCCTGCTATACGCTCCATGGTGCCCGGTTGTTTCTTGCAGAGAATTTCAATACTCAATGCTCCAAAGCGGCCCTGCTACAGAAAGCGGTAGGAAGGTGGGGTTTCTGACTGATGGCCGCCATTACACTAGTTCTGCAGTGGCTATGAGGGCATCAGTGTCCACAGTATCCTTAACCCATCAAACATGGACTGAGTGGTGTGAGGGGGGCACTCTCTTTCTTCCCCACTCTCCCGCCCTACAGCATTCTATCTCCTTCCCCCTCTCTCGTTCTCTCTTCCCATCTCTCTCCCTATCTGTGGAATGTCTCCCACTGTGTTGATTTAGGGCTTCCTAAAGTGACAGGCAACATGGTTTGTTTTTGGAAAAGATTCATCTCACCAAGGTTGGTTAATAAGGTACACACCTTCCCTATGCTTTTGTGTCTTCAAATAAATCTCATGGGCTATTTGGCTCTATTTTCAGGACATTTGAGACCATCCATGAAACCATGCCCTGCAATTCCTCTCACCCCCATGCTAGCCGATTACCAGAGTACACACCAAGCCTCTCCTAGTGAACAGGATGAGGACCAATGGCCGCCACTGGCACCTTTGATTCTCCCATGGAAAGGGAAAGTTTTAGAATTCAGTCAAACTGTATGTTAGACTCAGGCAGGGTTACCTGTCTAGTCTGGATGTTTCAGTTGGTGGTCTAGTCAGAGAGCATGGGAACCACAAAACCTGTGACTGGCCAAGGCACACAGGCTCCTTAAGAGATGAATGTGACTTTGTGAATTAGCTCTCTGTAGCCGTCAGGGGTGTGTGATCGGCTTGATGAAGACTCTCATGATATTACAGCCTTTTCCTTGGAAATGAACCCTTGGCACTTCCTTTGTCCTCAAAGCCTTGTTTCTTGAGGAAGCAATTCCTAAAGATTCTCTCATTTCACCTGCTTCCTCCAAATTCCCCTAGAATTCAGTAAATCATGATTTGTGGCATCTGATTCATTCTAAAGGTATTCAAACTTTTAATATAATTAGTCCCTTTCTCAACCTCCATTCCTCCCTCTAAATCCTCCCATATGTCCTTTCTTGATGTCTTTCAAGTTTATGGCCTCTTTTTCATTAATTGCTTTTACATACAATACGTATTGATAAATACATTTCTAAATGCATAAATCCACGTGGCTAAGTCTGTACGGTGTTACTGCTACGTATGTTCTCAGGGCTGATCATTTGGTGCTAGGTAATCAGGTGGTTTACTCTTCCCTGGGGAAGACTGTTTCTCCTGTTCCCTTAGGTGCCTAGCATCCATTCTTTTAAACAGTCTCCTGAATTTTCCTATAGATGCGAACTCTTTATACATTTTCCCCTTTTGAAAGCTTAAACCGCCTTTTCTTTGCAAATTATTTTTTCCACTTAATATAGTTTAGCTACATTTTCAACGTCAGTGTCTACAAAGTCATATACTCTTACAGTGTTCTAGCGTTTGCCTGTAATAATTTTAACAATCCCTCAATGTTAGATATTTGGTAAATTTCAGTCTCTTGAGCTTGAAAGTTATCATCATATCACACCACTATGTTTAAATATTTTATATTTATTTGATTATCTCTATAGAATACATTCTTAGAAGCAGACTAGATGACTTGAGAAATGTTAAAAAGCTTGTGCATGTGTGTGTACCTGTGTTTTTGCATGCACTTGTAGGTATATGCATGTACTTTGCAGGTGTGTGTGTGGGTGTGGGTGTGTGTGTGTGTGTGTGTGTGTGTGTGTGTGTGTGTGTTCATGTGCATGTATTGGGCATTCAGTGTGAGTCTGTGGAGACCAGAGTCCATATCTAGCATCTTTCTTAAACACTTCTTGCCTTATCTTCTGATACAGGATCTGTCACTGAACCAAGCACTCACACCGATTGGGCTAGACTGTCTGGTGAATAAGTGGAGAGATTTGCCTGTCTCTGGACTGTAGACACACTGCTATACCTCGTCTTTCAGATGTTAGTAAAGCAAACACTATAACTGAGTTTTCTCATTAGCCCCAACTTAAAATACTAAGGCTTTTGAATAATTTTGATAAATTATAAAACAGAATGCTTACACAAATTTATGCTCCTCCCATTTTTTTGTCCTGAAACCTTCTACATTGTCAGTTTCAAAATATCAGTCAAACCTCGATAGATGGAATTTTGTTTCATTGTTATAATTTGTGTGCTTTCATTTTTTTTGTGTGTGTGCTTATGATAGATATTTGGTGCCAATCGCTGTCTGGTTTACGTGATGGTGTTTCTTTACTTCTTGAAGTGGGAAGTGTACTATTCAGATGTGGTAAGTGTTATATGACCCTTGTTCTCTTGAATTCACGTAAATGTGTTAAAGAGCAGACTAGAGAGAATCATTTCTTTCATAAAATGGCACAGCTCCAAAATCTAGAGGAAATTTGAGAAAAGGATTAAAAAAATAAGTGAAAGACTAATAACTATAAATAGAAATCTTTAAGGAATCAGATGAAGTAAAAGCTTGAGAGGAACGTGAGGCAGAACAGTCTTCTATACACTGCCAGAGGCAGAACCAACCACTTTGGAAAATAATTTTCTTCTATTTTTCAAGTTGACATTGGCCCACCCTATTATCCAGAGAAAATGTTTCTAGAAAACCCCCTGCAAATATTCATGAATATTTCTAGTTGCTGCTCTCATAATGATAGAGAGACTTGAAATGATGTGAATGCCTATCAACAAAATGATTGAATGTACTGGTCTATGGTGGGAGGAAATCAATGCTACAGTAGGCATAAACCTTCCTAAAATGATGCCAAGATTCAGTTCTAGAAAGCCACATCCGTGTGATACTATTTCATAGCTCTCTAGAGCAAAAACAAGCTTATGTACATGTACAATACACTAAATAGTGCAAATTGAGACCTTGATTGTGCTTGTAGGCTGATGGAAAGGAAATGGGAGATGCATTGAAGTTCATGTGCACGTCCTCAGTTCCACAGGAACTCTTGCAAGATTGCATAACATACATGTGAGATGCATTTTATGACTTTAGAAAATTAACACAAAGAATAAAAGCCAAAGTCAATGCTAGTGGCAAGTGGGTGGGGTTAACAGCCCTCTGTGTTTTTGCCTTGAAGTCATTACCTGGCTGTCATATCTGCCCATTTTCTAAGTAACCACTCCAATGCTCTTCTTCAAAGTCATTGGTGGAAATGTGTATCAATGGACAAGTGTGCAGGAGTTTCCCAGCATGCTTGGCATCTTTTAGTACCATAATGATTTCTCCTCTATCAAGTGCCATGATTTGGTTAGTCACTGATGTCTTCCTTACCATCCTGACTGACACTGCTCCTAGTCTCTATGCTAACTAAATGGGTGGCTTTTGAAAGTTGTAAATACAAAGTTGGTTTTCTCTCCCTCCTTCCCTCCCTGTCTCCCTGTCTCCCTGTCTCCCTGTCTCCCTCTCTCCCTCTCTCCCTCTTTCCCTCTTTCCCTCCATCCCTCCTCCTCCTCCCCTTCCTCCTCCTCCTCCTCTTCTTCTTCCTCCTCCTCCTCTTCCTCCTCCTCCTCCCTCCCTCCCTCCCCTCCTTCTCCCTCTCCCCCTCCCCCTCCCCCTCTCCATTTCCCTCTCTCTTTCCCTGGCTCTCTTGAACCATTTCATATCTGATTCTACATGTTTCTTTCCAGTTTTAATTTCCACCCTAAGGTCAAGATTTAAGAACTGGTTTTATAGAACTGTGCTGCAAGGGAGCAAATTCTGGGTGCTCAGCATATTGGGACAGACCTTCCGAACAGGCAAATCTTATCAATAGCTTCAGGTCACTTCCTGTTGGTGAATCTAAAATGGTTAGCATTGTTTTTGAGATCTTCTACTTCTTTCTTGCATGTGCCAGAGCAACTGGAGGCACTTTTGTCCTCTGGGGTGGGAACTTTTGGTAGTGTCTTGGGATAGTCTTGGTTGGAGGATGAAGGAAGGCCAGAGATACCACTGAGCATCCCATAATGCACAGAGCAACACATAACAAAGATCTGACTCAAAAGGCCATTGCTGCTGAGTTGTGGAATTCTAGCTAGGAAGGGCTTTACCTTTCCATTTGGAGACAAAGTCTTTCTGGTGCCTGAACACTTGGTACCTGATGCACTGATACATGATTTCTCTTAAAGACTGGCCTATTGGATAGAATATGGAAACATCAAAAAAGGAAGAGGATGGCCAAGTGTGTCTCTTACACACAGACTTGGCTTGGTGGCATGGCTCATGTTCTGCAGGTTTTGGTTGACTATCTCACAGGAGGAACTCGGTTGAGTTCTCTTCTACCAGTTGGGCTGTGTCTTCTGCTGACTTGATTTCGTCTTCTACAAACCTCTTATAAAATAGATATGTCATAAAATTTAAAAAAAAACTAATGAATTGACTGCTAGTAAAGTTGGCAGTAATGGCCACCAAGACTAGTTGTGAAGAGCATATATTTTACCGGTAGAAGGGGTTACTAAGAGCAGGGGTGGAGGATATTAGCTCTTTCCTAAGCCTTCTATTCTTGTGGATTTACAGGGTGTTGGTCTATGAGGGGTCATTCTATTGAATTTTTTACTCCTAGGAGAAGAAATGGAGACTCACAGAGGAGTTGAACATTTTATTCAAGTTTTCACAGCAGGTTCCCGGCAGACCTGAAGCAATCCATCTATTTTTGTGCTTTCCTTTCACAGGGCTGCCCAGTAAGCTATTTTTTAAGGATCTGCCCAAAGCAGTGCTGTATAAAAGGCTCATGATTTTCATGAGGGATGTATGCGATTCTATGTGTGTGAGCATGCATGTGTTCATATGTGCATACCATTGTCCTGAATATCAGAAGTGAGGATGATATCCCTTGACCTGTTCCTGACCCCCAACAGGGAAGGTTAGATCCCTGTCTTCTAGTGGGTAGCACAGCCTGTCCTGCACGTCCCATACTTTGTCAGGGCTGTGAATTTAACGGCTACCTTCCAGTCTAGCTTTGAGATGACAAGAACTAACTTATTTTTGTTCAAGGAATACAACATAGTCCTCAGCAATGGTTCTCCAAGAATAAATAAATGTTAAACCACAAAGTAAGGACATTTTAGGTCGAGTTTTGGGGAGTTGTTTGTGGACACTCTTCGCTGGTGATATGAAGATTCTCAAAGTCAAGAATGAAGGTAGATTTGGCCTAAATGGCATCGTGTAGAAAGCTCAGCAACCCCACAATGCTCAAAACTGGAGCAGCGTGGCTGCTGGGGCAAATACTACCTTATTCGAGCTGTTGTGAGACCCGAGGGTACTAGTGGTGGACAGCATAATGGATAGCCACTCCCCTTTCACACTGTAATGCTTTTATTGTGGGTGTCATTGATATCCATATTTTCCCCACAAGGACAGTGTCTGAGCGATCTTCCCAAAGCTCATTACATGGAAGATGAGATAGCTCATTATCCAGAAAATTCTTCAATAGCTGCTCGTAATAAGGGCAGTTAAGTTCAGAGTGTCCACTATCCTTCAAAATCTTCTTACTCTCATTGAAGTCTAATCCAACATTATTTCCACACACCACTTTTCTTCCTTATCTTGTCTGTGGATGAAGAGCATTCAGGGCATTAACACGGATATCAGATTCAACTTGAACCTGGTGACTTTAGTTTCTGATGGTCTAGTTCAGTAAGAGGTCCCTCCTGATGGGTTCTTGGGGTTCTGTGTATATAGACCATGAGTCTCTGTACAGACACCACAAAAGAACAATAGGATTGAGGGTGGGGAAGGCATGGCTGTCCTCTCTGGAAGCCGCTGAAAGAAAAGGAGAAACTGGAGAAGGAACTCAGCCTGAAAGTCACCTGATCTTCCACAGTCCCAGGGCCATCCAGAATCACCCTTTTGGGATGCTTATGTTTTTTTGTTTGTTTTTTTATTTCCCCACTGTCTCATGAACCTGCCCTTATCCTGGTATCCTTGATTTGCCATTGGTCCTTACCACAGCCCTTTGTATAGACCTTACCACACTTTTGCATAGACCCAGCTCAGAATCCCAGACTGTTCTGTAATACCTTGTCAAGTCCCCACTATTCTGCAAGGCCTCTCAGAGGCAGAGCCAGGGTTAGGAGGGCAGGCAGCATTACTTCCAATTTTCCACGAGAGCATCTGAGAGTGGGGAGATAGTGGTGCTTATAGCCAGCATCATAGCCTTTTCACTTTAATATAGCCACACGTGACAGGTATCGAGTGCTTATTATGTAGCAGGCAAGGTTTATTCAAGCTTTATTTTAGCTAATTCTGCCATCATCCTTTGAGATAGGTCTTATATTATCCTGCTTTTACAGAAATATGAGGCACACAGAGAACAGATAATTTGCTCAAGGTCATTTAACTAGTCAGGGGAGGGGCTGTGATTTCAGCCCAAGCATCTGACCTCCGAGCTGGGCACAATGTTAAGCTGCCATTTAGCAGAAGAGAACTGGACCAAGATTGGGTTTGTCTCATTTTCATTGTTGGGCTTTGGGCAGCAAATGGGTTTGTTCCTTTTTGGAGTCTCTGTGGTTTCATTTTTAAATTAAGGACAACTAATAGATGCCATGGTTTCAGAAAATATTCACGAGTGCTACTGTTGGATCGTAATCTTTGTATAGAGTTAAGATTCTGCTATTCTGGCTTTAGTTACCTGCTCCTGGGTCTGTCCAGTGAATGGCATTTAGTATGTGTGGGAGATGTGAGGCCTTACTTGTTTCTGAGACTGCTCTGTGTCAGTTACTCTGATCTTGTCCCTGCTCACCACTAGCGGCCTGCATATTCTTGACTGCACTGCTCCTCATCAACACCATGACATTCCCTCTACTCAGGTCTGAATTTCAAGCCTTGTGGTAGGCTGTTCTCCTTTCTTAGCAACCTAGTATAGCATGCATCCATCTTGGTGGGCCTCTCGGTGCCCTGACATGATGCCTTATCATTATTCATGGCCTCTTCTGTCTTAGAGTTGCTGTGAATGATACAAACATACATCTCTGTGTTCACTGAGCTCTCGTCTCTCACCTGCTCTGTCTCCCTTGACTTCTCCTGTCAAAGCCCTATCTTCCCGTTCCAGGTTCATTCCCAAGCTGCTAACTATACCTGGAGAAATCCCTTAACCCTGATGGCTTTTCATGGTGTACCATCATTTTCTCTTGTTTTTTGTGACTTCATTTGCCCTGTCCTCAAAATCAATAATTCTGACTTCTTTCCCCTCCCAAACACCAGCAGTCCATCTTACTCTTTCCTTCACAGAAAGGATCTCCTTTCTCATTTTTCCTGAAACAAACAGATGCCAGGGCTGAGAGTTACCTCTGTGTATTACCACACAGGTCAGCCTACCTGCATGAGAGGATACTTCTCATCCTTCTAAGTGGGTTCTGCCTGCCTCTAACTGCAGAACACAACCACGGGCTCACTACACGTCAGCCTGTCTAATTGTGCTAGTATGCAAGGTCCTTTTTGCCTGGGGGCCTTCAGCCCTAGTATTTCCTTATCTCCAGATCCACCCTCCTGAAACAATTGCCTGGTACTCCTCTATCTAGCTCTGAGCCTACACATGTTACCCTCTGAACACACTTTTCCTGACAACTCTGCCTAAAATAGTGCCTCTTCTTTCATATTACCACTTTGCTTTATCTGATAAGTAATTGTTATTTACTTGTTTACTTCTGTTCTTCCTAAGAGAATGGAAATAACTTGATAGTGTGGTACTTGAATCCTCGTCATGTTATTTGCATCTGGCTTAAAATTACCCATCACATAGTAGGTGCTCAATCTGATGAGCAAATGAATGCAGAAACGAAAGTCAGACATGATCTTAGATAAGTCATTCTATAGCTGTTGCCCTTGTTTTCTATGAGCTAGTGTCCTGCTCACTTCTTGTGGCTATAATAAAACTGAGCAAAAACATCCGAGGGAGAAAGGAAAAGGCTTTGTTTTGTCTTATTGTTGGCTTATGTGTCTTAATCAGTGCGTCCCTGAAGAAAGTCAGGGTGGGAACTCAAGTGGTAACAGTGGAGAGGTGGTGCTTACTGGCTTGCTTGCTTCCTCTGGCTTTCTGCTTATACAGCCCAGAATCACCTGATCAGGATGGCATCACCCACAGTGGGATAGGGTATTCTACATTAATTAGAAATCAAGACCATGCCCCACAGATATGTCCATAGGTCAGTCTGCTAGCAACAGTCACTAATTTGAGAATTATTTTTTTCTTCTCAAGTATATCTAATTCTATGTTGAGTTGCCAACAGCTAACCAGGACAGGTAGATGGATCCCAGTGACAGGAAGGGATGGATGTCTGTTCCAGGTTCTGTTCTTCCTGAATAACAAATATTGGAATAAGATACTGTCTTTCTTCTAGCTATTGGCTTAGTTTGTAGGGTTTTAAAGATAGTTTTGCCACTATCTCTGGGTGAGCAGAGCAAGTCTGAGATGACCCCCATTTGGTGCCATATGGCCAGGGTGGGTAGATCCTGCCTGGGACAGCCTGCCCCTTGGCACAGGAGGGGTAAAGCACACCAGAAGTGACCCCAGATACACAGAAGCTGTGATACTGCCAAGGGCCATGTCTAGGTCAATGACCCTGCTACAGTGGGGGTCTGTTACCCCCAAAGATCAGGAAGATGTTCTGAGCCCTTGGGATCATGTTGATGTTGTGCAGAGCTGGCCCTGCCTTTCAACTGAGGCAGCACTTGGGAGACTGGCCCTACAGGAGAGCTGGCCCTGATGGTATGGGCACCTGGTGATCTGGCCCTAAGAATGGGAGCATGGGAGAGATGGCCCTGCCCCTTGCCTGGGCAGTGAGGCTGAGTTGGCCCTACCCTTCACCAACTGCAGCGCTTGGGGGATCAGGCTCTGAACATCACCTGGGCAGCACAGTACAGCTGACCCCGGCGGTATTTATTTGGGAAAACTGGTTCTGAGTGCATGAGAGCAGGTGAGCGGGCCCCACCCCTTGCCCAGGCAGTGTAGCCCAGTGATGTGAGAGTTGTCAGGCTGACCAACTCAGTCCACCACCAGGCTTTGAGTTGGCATTTACTTTATCTCTAAGGGCTGGAGCATGTGAGGGAGCCTGCCCTCCAGATTTAAAGCTGTAGGATTTCCATGACACAAAGCAACAACAGTCCATCCAAGAGGGGTTGCAGGGAAGATCCAGTATTGCTAATAGAGCAGGAGCCAGAGACCTCAAGTCAGACCAATGACTCACTGCAAAGCTCATTTGCAAGGAAAGCTGTTGGGGCAAAAGTGTACACTGTGTGACACACCATGACACACGACAGCTTTCATATTGAGATTCTCGTTTGTTTGTTTTCTTTTGGAGGGAGATTGCAAGGGTAGATGTGGAGGGATGTGGAAAATGAATAAGGTTGGAGTACCTGATGTAAAATTCACAAAGAATTAATAAAAAGATAAATATTTCAGTCAATTGATTAATTAATTGTGTGTGTGTGTGTGTGTGTGTGTGTGCGTGTGTGTGTGATGTGTGCTGGTGCCTGAAGGGTCCAGAAGAGGGTTTTGATCCCAGGGAGGCTGGAATTACACTCAGTTGTGACTCTGCTCACTCTAACATGCATTAGGAAATGAACTCCTGTCCCCTTAAGAGCAGCAAGGGCTTATAAGCACTGAACCATCTCCCAGATCCTGCTTTGATTTTAACACCCGTGAGCTTCTTGGAGATCCCCACGGCTTCTGCTTGGCTAGAGTTCTACACTGTTTGGCTGGGCTGTGCCAACTCAAACAATAGACCACGAATGGAGAATGCTGTGGATATTTGAGACGGTGAGTGCTAAGAGAGTCCAAGGGAATGTTATAAAGGCCCCTGTCCAGGTCAGGACAACTTGAAAAAGTGGCAGTTAAACCTTTAGCTAGACGGAGGGAGAGTGGGACAGGTCCTGTGCTGGGCTGAACATTCTCTGGGGAGTCCCTTAGGGCTGTGTGTCTGGTGGCCTCCCTGTTCATATACTCTTTGGCTGGAACAATGATACCACAGTGTTACTTTTGGGTTGAATCAAGTTGGAGAGGCATTATCCTTGCCGATCTACTGAGGCAGAGCAAGGGGTGCATTCTGAGTTAAACCTAATACTAACAATGGTAGCATTGCGTATGTGTGTTTTCAAGAGCCACTGTGCTAGGTTTTATGATCAGTCTTACTTAATCCCTTATCACCCATAGGGATAACCACAGGTCACATCATGGTGCACCAGTCATGTTTGTAGCCCCACCCAGTCCAGATGCATGAGCCGTTTCACCTCAGATCCCTCACCTTCTCTACTTCCATGGCCCATGTCATCTACTGTGCAGGAGCTTGCTCTGCCCACAGGAAAGGCAGCCCAGGAGTACCAGATCTAGGGGTGCCTTCAGTTACCCAGAACAGGAACTAGCAGATGTATGAAATGGCTGTCCATCCTCCTGTGAGGGACAATTCTTGGGTGTGTTACACCTCAGAAAGTCCTAAAAGGTTCTCAGTGGGATCTGTTCTTACCAGTGACAACGGTAACCAGCTTATCGGCCAGTATTCTATCACATTTTCTCCCTCCTTCTCTTGTGACTCCTGAACTGGCCTCTTAAGTACCATATCTGTACGTATACCCTTCCCCTGCTATCTGCTTTTAGGGGATCTGAAGCTCTGGCCAGAATTGGTTCCTAGTTTATAAATGAAAACATTACAGACAGGAGAATCAGAGGCTGGAGTCCATGTCTTTGGTTTTAATCAGACTGGGACTCACCTACCCTGCTTGCCTGTGGACTGTCACTAGGGTCTTGGGTACAGGTCTACAAGCCTATGTGGACTCCCTGGCAACGGGCAGGGCATCCTTACAGAATTGGAGGTGTAGTCTGTGTAAGGCACACTGCCAAGATATCTGGGCCCACCTGGTGGAAAACAACATGACACATGTTCTAGAAACACCTACTGCAAAGCCTGGTCGGACATGACCTGACAGGCTGAGTTTACCCTACTGTGTCCCACATTGAGTGACGCAGGCACAGGTGCGGCTGTCATCTTTCCCAGGCTCTCTGTACCACCCCAGACATCTGGGCTATGTGTGGGTTGCAGCACATCCTTTTATAGGCACCCTTTAGCCCATAGTATTGGAGGGACAGAAGCTCTGAGCCATGGTGGGGATGATGGAAGTCAAATTAGGTATTTACAAATAAAAAATAATATGGGATGGTGTTTGAGGAGGAAACATTGGCAGAAGGGGTAGAACTGTACTTTCTAGATCTCAAAGCAATTTTTGGGTCTAGTGCCCTCCTTAGTGGCATTCTGGAGTCCTAGTAATGGCAGTACTTACGCAGAAGGCAGGGCTTGCCAAGCCAAGAACACCCAGTGAGAGGGGTAGGCTCTCACCATAAAACTGCGATAATGATCTGTTGCTCACTCTGTTCTGTTGCTCTTCTGAGAGCAAATTGAGATTACATCAGCTGCAAGGTGCTGGGTGGTACCTGACTCAGCCACAGCACGACATGGCCTCCAGTCTCCTGCCTTCCTACAGGCCCCGGAAGGGCAAATGACGTAGACAGGGGTTTCCAGGAAAGGAAGAAGGAAACTACCCCGAGCTAAGGAAAGACATAGACATACGGTTACAAGGAGCACACAGAATGCCTAATAGACAAGAAGGGCCAGAAAAGAAAACTCACATGGCATATAATAGTTAAAACACTAAATATAGAGAACAAAGAAAAAGTATTGAAGGTCACAAGAGAAAATAATGTGAGGCACATATAGAAGAAACCCAGAAGAGCTTGGAACAATTCACTCTGTTCTAAAACCCTATGATTGCCCGCTTAGATTACTGGACCCAGAAAAAAGCTATAGTGGATGGAGAAAGAAAAACTTTCCATGATACAAAGAGTTTAAAAGTTAGCCCCAAGGAGCATATTGAAAGCAATGCTTTGAACTGAAGGAGAGGAAGCATGGCCAGGAGGCTCAGAGAGCAAACAAATGACACTATAATTAATAAAGTATAAAACATGATAAAAAGAAAAATAGTAAAAACCAAACCAACCCAAAAACACCAAATGGCTAAACTCAACACACACACACACACACACACACACACACACACACACACACACACACTTTAAACATCCAAATATCTAAATTTTTCATTCAAAGCATAAGCCATCTGAACAAATTAAGAAACAAAATCTTAAATAGCGCATGTCTTTAATCTTAGCTTGGGAGGCAGAGGTCAGCCTGTTCTGCACACTGAGTTCCAGGACAGCCAGAGCTATACAGTGAGAACCTGTCTCAAAAAACAAAACAAAACACACACAAAGAAACAAATGAACAAACAAACAAAAAAAGCACCAAACCCTAAGCCTCTTCTCCCATCATTTTGTTAAGAAACTCATCTTAGATTTAAAATTAGGCACCAGTTAAAATGTGTTCTAAGCAAATGGGGTTTGGATCCAGACATCCATTGCTATCATAATCTTGGAAAAAATTGATTTCAAATTAAAACTAACCAGAAGGGACACAGAAGGCACTTTAGTTAAAACAAAGAGCAAGCAAGAAAAGATTACAATATTGAATGTATGTGTACCAAACTCTGCTGCAACAAATTCCATAGAAAAGCAAACTACTGGAATTGCAGGCATAGATTAATACTATTGCAATAATAACAGGTGACTTCAACATCTTATTTTTACCAATAGATAGAAGTTTTTGGATAAAAGTAAACAGAGCAACTTCAGAATTAATAACATCTTACATCAGATAACCCTACACATATTTGCAGAATATTCCACACAACAATAAAGAATATACGTTATGCTCAGCAGCTCATGGACATTTTTCTATTTTGTCTTCATCTGGGGACACAATCCAACCTTAACAAATTCAGAAATACTGAAACAATTCCATGTATCTTATCTGGCCATTATACAATAAAACTTAAAATTAACAGCAAACAAATCTCATGAAGATTAAATCAGTCATTCTTGAATGATGAATGGGTCAAAGAAGAAATTAAAAAAGAGAATTTTTAAAACTTTCTAGAACTAAGTGAAAATAAAACACAAAGCAGCAAAACCTCTGGGACGTATTCCAAACAGTTTTAGAGGAAAATTTATAGCCCTAAGTACTACATTAAAAAACGAGAAAGAGCCCAATTAAATGACTTAATGGTACAACTCAATGATTAGGAAAAACAAGAACAAACCAAACCCAAACCCAGTAGATGGCAAGAAATAGTAAAAATGAAGGCGAAATTAATTAAATAGAAACTAAAGGACACAAAGAATCATTTAATCTAATATCTGGTTCTTTGAGAAGATAAGCATGATCAACAGACCCTTGTCTTAACTAACTGAAGGAAAGAGAGGACCTAAATAAGTAGAACCAGGAAGAAACAGAGACACAGTATAACAGACACCAAAGAAAGTCAGAATGTTATAAGGGAATATGTTGAAAACTTGTACTCCATTAAGTTGAAAAAATCCAAAAGAAATGGATGAATTTCTAGATTCATATAAACTACCAAACTTAAATTGATCAACAATGTAAGCAGAGCCATAACAAATGAGATTGAAAAAAGCCTTCCAGAAGAAGGGGGGAAGATTTACAGCAGAATTCTAACAAATCTTTCAAAGATTTACAATGAAAACGTTACAAAGTATTATTCAAAAAGAAAAAGAAACAGAAGGAGCCTTTGTAACTCCTTCCACCAAGCCAATATTTCTCTAATATCAAAACCAGGCAAATATAAACAATGGAAACCAAAAATCAAAGAACTATATACCCTTGATGCGAACATTTCAATAACATATTCAAAAAGCAAATACAGGCATACATCAAGATGATCGTCCATCATGGTCAAACTGGCTTTATCCTGGAGCTGGAGGGATCGATCAATAGATGTAAGTTGATAAATGTAATAAAATACATAAACAGAATTAATGACACAAATCACATGCTCATTTCAGTAGACACAGAAAAAGAAGCTTTTGATGAAATCTAGCATAATTTTGTGATAAAAGTTCTAGAGAGATTAAGAGTTGGGGGAGGGACATGCAACAGTATAATAAAAGCAACTTAATAGAGCGACCTACAGCCAGCATAACCTAAACGAAGAGAAACTCCAAGCCATCCTATTAAAATCAGGAGTGACTCAGAGGTGTCCACTCTCCCCACTCTTTTTAATACAGAATTTGAAGCATCAGCTGGAGCAATAAGGCAAGAAGAGAACAATAAAGGGGCATGAATAAGAGGAAAAAGAAAAATTTCCTTTTATGCAGATGATAAGATGCTATACGTAAGAGATTTCAAGAAGTCCACCAGGAAACATGTAGAAACAGCGAACAGTTTCAGCAAAATGGTGAGATATAAACCACTACACAGAAGTCAATAGCCATTCTACACATCACCAACAACAAATTTGAGAAAGAGATCATGGACGCTCCCATTTACAACAGTATCAAAGACTATAAAATATCTTCATCAAGGAGGAAAGACCTCTACACTGCAAACTTCAAATCTCCGAAGAAAGAAATTGAAGAAACATCAGAAAATGGGAAGATTTCCCATGTTCATGAATCAGTAGAAATGATTTTGTGAAAATGAGTGTTCTATCAAAAGTGTTTATTAATTCAATGCAACTCTAATCAATTACCCATAATATTCCTCACAGAAATGGAAATGGAATTCTAAAATCCACATAGAACCCTGAAAAGAATCCTAAGCATGAAGAACAGTCCTGGAGGGATTACATTCCAGATTTCAAAATACATTTCAGAGCTATAATAATAAAAAACATATGGTACTGGAACAAAAACAGACACACAGACCAACATAACCAAGTATAATTACAGGCATTTGATATTTGACAGAGAAGCCAGAAACACACACTGGAGAAATGACAGAACTTTAACAAATGATGCTGGGAAAACTGGATACATATATACAGAAGAATGGTATTAGAGTTGTATCTAGAAATTAACTTCAAGTCGATCAAAGACCTCAATTTGAAAACAAAAATGCTAAAATATCTAGAAGAAAATATAGGCAGTACCCTAAAAATAACAAATGTAGGAAAGGACTTTCTGAATAGGACGCTGTTTGCTTAGGAATTAAGGTCAACATTTGACAAGTGCAACCTCAGAAAACTAAAAACCTAAGGAAATAGTCAATTGAACGAGGAAGAAACCTGTCAATCAGGAAAGAATTGTTGTCAACTATGCATGTGATAGAGAGTTAATATCTAGAATATATAAAAACTCAAAACAGGGGCAAGAAAATAAAGAATCCTATTAATAAATAGGCTATGGGTATTGTCTTGGTTAGGATTTCTATTGCTGCAATAAACACCTGGACCAAAAGGAACTTGGGAAATAAAACATTTTTTTTGAGCCTATGACTCTTAGGTCATACTCTGTCACTGAAGGAAGTCAGGGCAGGACCTAGAAGTAGAAACTGAAGCAGAGGCCACAGAGAGATGCTGCTTATGGAGTTGCTCCTAATGGCTTGCTCAGTCTTCATTGTTAAACTTCTGAGGACCATCTGCCTAGGAATGTCCACAGTCATGGGGCCCTTCCACATCGATCATCAATCAAGAGGATGCCCTACTAAATTGTTTACAGCCAATCTTAAGGCTGCATTTTCTCAATTAACATTCTCCTTTCACAGGTATGTCTAGGTTTGGGCCAAGCTGACAAAACCCAGTGAGCGCAGATCTGAAGCGTGTTCTTAATAGAAGAAATAAAAAATGCCCGTGGCTGTTTCAAAAAGCATTTGTCATTCTTACCGCCATTATCATTGCTTAAAAGCATTATTGTTATCAAAGTGAAAATGGAGACAACTTGAGATCTCATCTCGTAACAGTCAAAATGGCTAAGATCAACAGAGCAAAGGACAGCAAACACAGGCAAGGATGCAGAAAATGCAGGCGGGAATGCAGACAAGGATGTGGAAACGCAGGCCCAGAGGTGGGCAAAGAGAAACCTCATTCACTGATGCTGGGAATGTCAACTGGTGCAGCCACTTTGGAAACTACATTGGAGAGCACTCGAAAAGCTAAAACGAAACCTGGCATATTCTATGACTATACTGCTCCTAGGTATACGCCTAAAGATTTGACACTCTATACCACGGATAATCACTCAATCCCATTATTGATGTTCTATTCACAACAGTTAGAAAATGGAAACAACCCAACTGTCCTTCTACCAATGAATGGATAATGAAAGTGTGGACTATTATACAATGAAATATTATTTACCTGTAAAGAAAAATAAAAATCGCTGGTAAATTAGCAGAACTAGGAAAGATTATGTTGGGTACAGAAATGCAGACCCAGAAAGACAAAGTTTCAAGCTTTCTCTCAGCTGGAGTTCCTAGCTCCGGATCCTTGTATGTGAGTACATAACCTGGAGTAGTTTCAAAACTAGGGATATAGAAAGGGTACCACTAGGGTATAGTGGGGAACAGAAGGATACAGGTGATAAGAAGTAGGGAATTTAAAAAGTGGAGGTGTGAGCCTTAAAGAGAAAGAAGGAGGCAGGTCAATACAACAGAGAGGGAGAGAGGAGGAACGAACTTCAAGGATGTGTAATAAAGCCTCGAGCATTCTACTTGGGCTGAGAGTGAGCCCCACTAAAGCCATTGACTATCTACCAAAGCTCAAGGAGCAGTCCTGAGGAACTCTTGAGTTATTGGTCAGGGCGTACAAGCAACTTTCAACTCAATGTAGAGCGTAGTTGTTGCTCTTGGTTGGCCCTCAGAGGGTGGAGTAAGACTATTGTTGAAGACACCATTCCCTTAGGACACAGGACTTGGGAGATGTGAGTTGTATCTAACCTGAAAGCCCTTCCTGTGGTCCAGCTTTAATAATATCAGAAATCACTATGCAGGCTGCTAAGGGAAGGAAGCAATCAGTAGTCCTATCTAGTTGTGATGCCTATGAAGCCCAGCAATGACCAGCACAGCAAGACACCCCTGAAGATGCAGCAGTGTTTCTCATTTGTTGGGAGTAACAGCTATCTCATTGGGCTTACCGCCTTTTCACCAAGAGGGAAATTATGCCTGGACTAGAAACCCAGTAAACTATATGGGGCTACATGAGACCTATTTCTGTCACTTTACTAGATTGACATTCTAAAACATAACCCTATACTCACAGGTAAGAATAGCTTTTACCCCCAACCAAAGAAGCATCCCATCATAGCAAGCAAAGACGGTTGCAGAGACTCATGATGCACATCAGTGGGCTATGGGGATCTCAGCCCCAACACGCTCATTTGTAATACAACTGTTATACTCAGGGTTCAGAAAGCATCAAGGAAGAACGGAAGATTCTAAGAGTCAAAAGACCAGGCACTCTACTGCGAAAACATTTCTCTTATAAATGACAGAGAAGCTGCATCCATGATGCCCAAGCATGACTCTTCAAACCATTTTCAATAGACACACTACCACAGAAGAAGGAAATCTCGAGGGATCCTATCCTAGACACAGAACTATAGGCGACTGAAGATACTGGAGAAAGGGAGAATTAGTCTTCCCCAGGGACGCATCTCATAATTGATTGTCCGATGCAAAGTGATCAGTTCTGAAACCATATATACACAAGCAATGACAATCAGCAAGTTGTATTTATGTATTTGTGCATATATGTGTGTGTATATATATGTAATAAATTGGTGGCATTTGAATATTGATATATATAGATGATATAAAATAATAAAATATAATATATAAGAATAAAACCATCGTTAAAGAGGCATCAATTTGAGAGGGAATACTGGAGAGAGGGGTTAAAAGAGGGGGACATGGGAGAATATGGAGGTAAGATAGGAGAAGTGATATAATTATATTTTAGTTTATAAAATATCCTTTAAAAAGGCATTGCATTGGGGAGTTCAATAGATGGTGATTGTTTGCCAGTGCCCTGAAACTCTAATTTAGTACGTGTGTACATTTTATTTGGCAACACCTGCAAATTTAATCTAGTTTTTTCTGAACGATCTCACGGAGTATTAGGACTCGGTAATGCCAGCATCTGCAAAGCCGTGAAGGCCTACATTCTCAGACTTTCATTTCTGCTGTTCTGGGTGATAGTTAATTACATATGACAGTCTGAGTGGAGTAAAAAATGCCTAGCTACGTAGTCAAATCTTACTGACGAGTGTGTCTGTTTCTAGAAGTTAGTATTGGAGTCAATAGATCCAGTAAGAAAAAATCCATCCTCAGCGATCTGAATGGGCATTGTCTTAGTTAGGGTGATATCACTTACTAAGTGATACGATGTGATAAAGCACCCATGACCAAAGCCACCTGGGAAGGCAAGAGTAAATAGACCCCAAATAAGGTCTACACTGCCACGGCACTGTTCATCACTGAAGAAAGTCAGGGCAGGGTTCACAGAGGGCAGGAATTCTCAGGTGGCAGGTGATGCCCCCGATGACGGAAGAGTGGTGCTGACTGGCTTGTTCAGGCTGCTTTCTTATAAATCCCAGGATCACCAGCCCAGGGATGGCCCCGCCCATAATGGGCTGGACTTTCCCATGTCAATCATCAATTAAGAAAATTCCCTATGCCTGATTTTATGCAGACTTTTTCTCAGCTGAGGTTCTCCCCTTCAGATGAACTTAGCTTGAATCAAGTTGGCATAAAACCGCCCAGCACTGTCATTCTCCAGTCAGTGGATGGAGGACATATTCACTTTATTTTCTTTAGCTGAGCCGGGTATTTTCTCTGGCCCTAGGCCATGTCTCGTCCTGTGGCCTTTACACGCCCAGTAGATTATACTCGAGGTTTCTCTCAATCTGTAGCTTGAGTAAGGCATGTTGTAGGACTCCTCGGCTTCCATGATTACACGAACCAATTCCTATAACAAACCTCCTCCTACATATGTGTATTGGTAGGGCTTGGACGTGTTCCTCAAAGGCCCATGGTTTTAAAGGCTCAGTTGCAAACCTATGATACTGGAGGAAGGGGTGAAGGAGATAGGCCACTGGGATATTCTTGAAGCAGTTATTGGAACCTGGCCTCATCTGATTTTCTCTTCATTTTCTGGTTGCTGTAAGTTAAAAAGGCTTCTTCCACTGCGTGCTTCTACTGTGCTCTGCTAAGCCTACTGCAGGACCAGATCGATGGGCTCAAGGCCATGATTGGAACCTCTAAAATAGAGAGCCAGAAATAGGCCTTTCCCCCCTGTAAGGTCATTGTCAGGTATTTTGCCACAATGATGGATAGTTGAAGTGGTTTGTGTGTGTGTGTGCGCGCGCGCACGTGTGTGTGTGTGTGTGTGTGTGTGTGTGTGTGTGTGATACCTGTTGTTTCTAATTCTCTAGAGAACCCTGATACATATTCACAACTCTCTTCAGAATGTCACCAAAGATACAGTTTTCTTCAGCAAATCCTGAGCGATGAGTAGAGATGATTACTCAGAGACTCTCACCACAGAATGGCATCACTCAAGGATACAGTCGGACATTTTTAGCATTTTTTTTTCAAAGGAACTCTGCTACCTTGAAAATGATTTTCTTTTCCCCTAAAATGGGCAGGAAATTTTCTTCCAACCTTGACTTTATTCTTAAAAACTCAAGTGTAGTGCTTCTGTGTATTACACATTTTTCATGTGTTTGTTAGGTGTGTGCGTGCGCGCATGTATGTGTGTGTTTGCATATATGTGTGCGTACGTATATATTTGTGTGTATACTTGTGTGCATGTGTATGTATGCATATATGTGTGCATACATGTGTATGTGTTTATACATGTGTATATGTGTGTATGCATATATGTGTGTTTGTGTATGTATATATGTGTGCGTATGTGTTTTTAGATGTGTGTGCGGGCCTGTCCATGCACACATGCATGTGTGTAGGTCAGAGCCAACTTTCGGAAGTTGGTTGTCTCCTTCTGCTTTGTGAATTCCAGGGATTGAACCCAGGTTGTTAGGTTGGCAAATGTCTATATTCACCATGCCATAGGTTGCACATCTGTTGCCGCTGTGTACATACGTTGATCACACATGTTGGGCATCTTAACTGAAGTTCAGCTTACTTGTAAGGAATTGAAGATTTGGTTCCCTTTCCTATCTGAACAGAAGAATGTCACATATAGCTTCTGGAGGTCAGTTGGCATCTTGAACCCCAGAGTGCTGTGTGGTGGGCTCTTGATAACCATTCTAGGTCAGAGGAACCATGGAGATCTCCTCAGCAGGCCTGCTGCCTGGCAACCCACGCTGAGAAAAGCATTGAGAGTTGTTCCACTTCAGACTTTCTAGCCCAGCTCAGCGCTCTCTCTCTCTCTCTCTCTCTCTCTCTCTCTCTCTCTCTCTCTCTCTCTCCTTTCTCTGTGTTCCATGTCTGCAGGATTTTTTTTCAGCCTCTACAATGGAAACATCTGTCTTAAATCTGAAGGCTGGTCCCAATGTTTACTAGGCTTATTTAATAGGAAGAACAATGATAACTGCTTCTGTTTGTTTTGCTAAGTGATCCCCAGGCAGGAGGAAAGAGACTCCGTTGCCCAGAGAGAAGCTGCAATCGCCCTAAATCTGTAATCATAAAGAGGAGAAAGAGACTTACATCGTGACTGTGGCAGGGAGTGCTCAGTGTCAAGTTCCCCTCTACATTCCCATCAGGATTAATGCTGCAGACCGAGGGCTGAAGGAGGGAACATCCTTCAGGAGTGGGTTTGGTGGGGACAGCTCCACTACTGTATGGAGCTATGTGGGTTTTC
This sequence comes from Rattus norvegicus, assembly GCF_021556685.1. Taxonomy (NCBI): domain Eukaryota; kingdom Metazoa; phylum Chordata; class Mammalia; order Rodentia; family Muridae; genus Rattus; species Rattus norvegicus. The sequence continues at coordinate 102,799,016 of NC_141547.1, forward strand.
AAAACAGCAGTTTTGCTGTATAACTGTCACATCATACACTGTATGTGAAAAGAGAACACTTGCATGAATTTTGTTAAATGCACACACTTGGAAAACTAGCCCCATGATCATGAGTGTATCCAGTACCTAGAATATTCTTGTGTCTGCCTTACTCCAGGCTCTCCCTCTGCAAGCAGCCACTGATCTGCTGTCACCATAAATACAGTTGCCTCATGTGAGTGGATCCAGCAGTGTGGCAAGAGCTCTTTATACCTGACCTCTTCCATCCAGGATATCCTCCGTTTGTCATGCTGTTGGGCATATCAATACTTATGACCTTTACTATCGAAGAGTGTTAATCATCTGTATGCAATACAGTTCATTTAGCTGATCTAGTTTTGCCCTTGTTATTTTGGAGTCCAGATTTTATTATGCAGCCTAGGCTACCCTACAACCAGGACCTTCTTGCCTCTGGGGCGGGTGGGCAGATTGGAGCCATAGCACCTACCCCATTTCTTCCCTGATGGGTATTTGGAACATTTCCAGTTTGGACAAGATAATAAGGCTTCTAGAAAATGTGTACACAAGTCTTTGTGTGGGTGATTTATATTCTGCTGTCAACTGGATAAAGAGCTTGGAGTAGAGCGTGGGACCATGTGGCTTTTAGGAAGCGTGAGGGATGATTGGAAAGACTCTAGGTCTGGCAGTCAGAAAATTGTGTTTAATCTTAATTTTCGTAGTTACTAGCTGTGTTACCTTAGGCAAAGCACTTTACAACTCTGAGTCTCGAATTTCCTTGTCTGCCAAATGAGATGAAAATTGATCTCCTTTTCACACACAAGAGCAGACGACCGTGGGACGTAACCCAGGAGGACGCTGCCAACTTTAAAGGCTTCTTAGAGCACTTTGGAGACATTATCGAGAATAAGCTCCCAGAGGGAATAAATTTCTGCATTAGTTCCTGCTTTGCCAAGAGATGGAACTGTCCAAAGCTTTTGCAGGTGAAGAACTGCATTCAGTATTTACTTGTTGCCTGTGGTTCTTAAGATGCTGCAGTTTTCTCTCCCTGGTGCACTGTCCACTCCATCTCCTTTGATGCTCCCTCAAGGAAGACAGGCCACTGAGCGAGGCTGAACCATCAGAGTCAGCAATGAAGCTAGCTACAGTTGTAATTAAGCTTCCCCTCCTGGCCTTGGTTCATAAATCTGAAAGGCAGAAGCAAATCAGGAGGACAGTGTCAGAACTGAGAACCCAGAACAACTTCGTGGGCCTAAACTTCTACAAGGAAAACCATTGTGAAAGGGTCCGAACTTGGATGGGCTTGCCTCTCAGGTGCTTGTTCTCCTGGGAGCCATTACCCATGGTGGGTAGCACCATGGGACGTGCTCTGCTTACAGTCACTGTGTACTAACTGCTTTAGCTGATAGACCCTGCGTTGCCCACTGTGAAGTACAAATGAATGATAATGTTTATAGGTTAGATAGCTCTCTTGTAACTGTGACCATGATTCCTAACAGGAACAACTTGTGGGAGAACAATTTTATTTTGGTTCATGGTTCCAGAAGGCTCATTCCATTATGTTGGAGGAACGTGTGGTGGAACCATTAAGACGAGAGTGACCAGATCTATGGCTGTTCACATCATGCTGGTCTTGGAAGCAGAGAGTGAGGCAGGAACCAGGAACAGAAATAACATTCCAAGACCTTCTCCTTGTGACCTACTTTTACCATTAGCTTTCACCTCTTCCTGGTTTCACCGGCTGGCAAAGAACACTCAGACAGGCAGACATGTGAGATTAAAGCAGTAATATTCACCCAAATATCTTGAGGATTATGTAAAGAAAGGTACTTATTCATGCCTTAGAAGTACACAGTTTTGTTATTTCCTCATAGATATCTTCTCAAGGCATGAAAGGAGTGGACTTAGGATGGATGGGATTGCATAGTCCCCCCTTATCAAGATGTTTTCTCCACATTGAAAGTCTCTACTGCTAGTTATTCCCTTGAGCCATCCACCTCTACATAGCAGAACACTCATCTCAGCTAGTCATCCGTGAATAGTGTCTAAATCAGAGCACTTGCCTAGAAAACTTTTAGAACAGAGAACAGAGTGGATCTGGTGAGGTGGTTGGAATGGTGAGCGCAGAGCATTCTCCCTATCTGAAGGCCACGCTGTCAGGTGAGGAAGGTGAGGAGCTCTTTTCAGCAGTCCCTTGAAAATCCATCCTTCATCTGCTTTCAGCTTTTCACTGTCTTCCCAACTCATCTGACTACACTAGTGAGTCAACATGGGTGTCCTTGGACCAGACCGAACGGAACACTGTTAGATAGGGAACGTTTCCTGTTATCTCCTTAATTCTCATGATTGCTTTTGTGAGTGAGTGAAAGACAGAGATAGTGTTCTGTCCGTTGCACAGGATAGAAATTAGAGGCCCTTTAAAAGGCTTTCTTTCTTTCTTCCTTTCTTTCTTCCTTCCTTTCTTTCTTTCTTTCTTTCTTTCTTTCTTTCTTTCTTTCAATCATAAATTCAAGGATGAAACTAAGTGTTAAGTTGCTGAGAATGCCAAGCTTTGGGGGCTTGAAGATCTCAAAGGCTTTGTCCACAAGGTTTTGGGTGTCCTAGAGAGGAAGGTGGTTCTACTTTGGGGGAAACTGAGGAGACAGCATCCTTTTTCTCTGAGAACTTAGAAAGCCAGAGTTCTGTTAGAACTGTATCCTGCTTGCTTACCTACCTACCTACCTTCTTTCTTACTTACTTACTTACTTACTTACTTACTTACTTACTTATTTCAGGACCACCAAATCACTAGCATAAATGGAGGACATAATTTAGTCAAGAACATGGCTGCCAATCAGTTTCCTGGGGATGGGTGACATGGGGATTATGAGTTTTATTATCCCACTGGTCACTGTTCTGCAGGGCAGTTAAGTTGGTTTCCACCCTGGTTTTGTGCTGTAGAGTGCTGCCTTTTCTTGTCCCTGAAACCGAGCACAGGATCTCAGCCTCTCCAAATTTTTGTCTGTAGCACGGAAAGGCAGATGGGATTTTTGCAGAGCACCATTTTTAGCTTTTCTTCTAAGGAAACTTGGGCATGAGGACATGGGTGACTCACTCAAGGTCATGCAGACAGTTGGTGAGACTCAGCTCTCCATTTAGTCTCTGTGCTGTCAAGAGTGGTGTACATCTCTCCACTAAGCACACAGAGCATCAGACCTACGTGGAGTAAAAACCCTACACTGTCTGCTTGCTTGGGTTGCTCTCTGGTGGTGGAGGTGTGATGGTCGGAAGGAAAGCTACACACAGAGAACAATATCTTGCCTGATTCTTAGAAACAGAGCTACAAAAACACTAGAATGTGGCGGCTCCTTCTCTGACAATGTGATCCACTGCCATGCAAACCCATGTGTTCATATCTTCATACCTTTAGCTCACTTTTGGCTTCTAGCTTACCATTCTATTAACTTTCTGGCAAGTAGAAGAGCACCAAGAAGTAGGTTTCCAGAGTTAGATACAGCGATTGGGAATAAAGAACTAGACTAGCCACGCAAGTGGTTAGGAAGTAGGTAGCATTTGTAACTGGATTCTCTTGAACACCATGATGTCGCCTTTTCTGTATATTTTTATTCTATATATCTAATATATCTAATATATCTATTCTATATATATATTTTCTGAGCACCAAGACCTTGACCATTCCAATGCTTCACCTTCTGAAAACATTTTCAAGCAGAGTGCTTAGTATATATGCCTTACAACCAAAGTGTCTTATCTTTTGACTCAATCTGTTACTGGGGAATCAATAAGATCTATTCCAAAGGACAAATATTTGAAGAGGTAGAGGCTTCAAAGGCTTTCTCGTGCTATCCCCTTTTGTGACTCAGTCAGAACTCTTGGAATCACTGCTACCAGCTGGGTAGCAGACAAGTGCCCATAATGCTCACCCCTATCTCACCACATATACTAAAGGTAGTCTTGTGACTCCAGAAAGCCAACACCCATGCATGTTAACTGCCTCAGCCTCTCTCATTCTAATATATTATTTAAACACAAGAAGGGATCTTGAAATTTTATCATGTTTCCATGAGCTCCTACTCCAATATCTCTGTGATGATTAATCTTCATTGTCCACTTTACTAGATTTGAAATCGCTCAGGAGACACAGCTTGGTCTGCCACTTTGAGGAACTTCCCAGAGAACTTTCACTGGCCATAAAAGATCCACCTCCTGTGAGTGTCACTTTCATTTGGGTCCCAGACTGAATGTGAAGGGAAAAGGCAGGTAGATGGATGAGCACTAACATGCATCTCTCTCCGCCTCCTGACTGCAGAGGCAATGGACCAGCTGCCTCACACATTTTGCTCTCATTAATTTCCTGTCCTGGTAGACTGTATCTCCTCTTACCATGAGCCAAAGAACCAAAGCAAGCTCTTCCTCCCCAAGTTGCCTTTGTGAGCAATTTTACCATAGCAGTTAGAGAAGTAATTAATTGAACGCCTCTTCTTGAAAAGACAAAGCACAGTCAATACCAACCATCTGATCATGTGTACACAGTCACTTCTTTCCCATAGACTTTGCCTCCATGGCACCCTCAATGTATTGAGAATTGGCTGTAGATTTATCCAAATATTTTTAGGCTCTAAGACAAGAGTACGAAGGTAGGCTCATACGATACATGCTCTAATATGCAAACATTGTAGATTAAGCTAAGGGACTCTTACACAAAGTATATCTATTTTTCCTGTCTCGATGATTATACTTTCTTAATGGCAAAATCGACAAACATGTGCAAAGCTATTCTTTTTATGTAGCTAAAAGTTGACATAAAAATCAAAGATGGCAGAATTTAATTGTTCCTGGGAATGTCTGAATCATTTTTATGGCCGGTGATGTTTACTGGAATAATAAAATGAAGGTATCTATGTATTTTATTTCCTTACTTTAATTTCAGCAAAAATCATTGATTATGGCAACCAAAAGTTTTACATATTCAGTTTTCAGTTGACAGTAATGATCTAAGAAATAAAAATTATAACTGTAATAAATACCAATGAATGTGTTTTCTGAAAAATGATGAATGGTAAATATAGCGTATAAGTTAAAATTATATTTATATACACCCCTGACAAGTTCTTTTTCTTCTAGATATTTCAGACTATTATAGTGAAGAACAAAATATAAACTGTAATTAATCATGAGAACACTTTTGCTTGGAGTTATGTAAATAAAGGTAACATTTTAAGTTTGTGAAAATATAATTAAATCATGTTTTTGAGAAACTAAAATTGTTCTAGTTTTAGCACCTAAAGTCCACCTACTTGCTATGGTAAAGTTTCTCGTCATGTTTCATAAACATGACACCTAGATTTACATACATACACAAATTTAAGAGTAAAGGTATTGCAAAATGTCCCCAAGTCACTCCATTCAACTGCTGTAAATGCCATATTTATTTGTGAGTGCCTCTGAATTATGAATTGGGACACAAAGAAAAGCATATAAAGAATGTTTTGTGCTTGTGGGAAGCCAGCAGTGTGCAAGAACCAATTGAGTTCCAGCTATCTGAAGAATATCTGACAGGGTAACGCATATGTTTACCATTTTAGCTGAGCAGTTTTAACTCTTTGTTTCTCCATACTGCAAAACAGCATCAGGATCAACGTCAGCAGCTGGGTAGCTCATGAATACTCATGGAATTTAAACACAGGTGCTTTGCATGAGCATTTTGGGTGAAATTGTCCTGACCAATTGCTGGAGTTATCGATAAGTCATTCAGGAACTCTGAGGGTGTAGCATTCATGACCTGTGGAGATGTTGTCACATATGTATCAGATGTGGAGTTGTGGAGAGATTGTCATCAGAGCCTGAGAAGTATAAACCAGAGTGTAATGTGTAGGGTGGTAGTTCTTCTGTGGCAGTTACGAGTCCTGGACATGGAACTTCTATGTTTCCTTTGATACATACTGTTTTATCTTATGAATGACAAGTAGGATTCTGGATCAAGTTCTTTTTGCCTAGATTTTGTGTGATTTTCCCTGTAGAACATAAACAAATGACTACCCACCCAATATAAGACACCAACAACAGACCAAAGAAATAATCCACCCCTCTCCCTCAGAGTGACTTTATTGACATTGCTTTCCAGCTTCTGGCTATTATAAATAAGGCTGCTATGAACATAGGAGAGCATGTGTCCTTGTTCTATGTTGGAGCATCTTTTGGGTATATGCCCAGGAGTGGTATAGCTGGGTCCTCCGGTAGTACTAATGTCTAATTTTCTGAGGAACCGCCAGACTGATTTCCAGAGTGGTTGTACCAGCTTGCAATCCCACCAACAATAGAGGAGTGTTCCTCTTTCTCCACATCCTTGCCACCTGAGTCTTTGATCTTAGTCAGAATGACTAAGTGAGATGTGAGGAGGTGGAATCTCAGGGTTGTTTTGATTTGCATTTCCCTGATGACTAAGGATGTTGAACATTTCTTCAGGTGCTTCTCAGCCATTCAGTGTTCCTCAGTTGAGAATTGTTTAGCTCTGTACTTCATTTTTAATAGAATTATTTGGTTCTTTGGAGTCTGCCTTCTAGAATTATTTGTATATATTGAACATTAGCCCTCTATGGGATGTAGGATTGGTAAAAATCTTTTCCCAACCTATTGGTTGCCATTTTGTCCTATTGACAGTGTTTTTTGCCTTACAGAAGCTTTGCAATTTTATGAGGTCCCATTTGTTGATTCTTGATCTTAGAGCATAAGCCATTGGTATTCTGTTCAGGAAATTTTCCCCAGTACCTATGTGTTTGAGGCTCTTCCCCACTTTCTCTTCTATTAGTTTCAGTGTATCTGGTTTTATGTGGAGGTCTTTGATCCACTTGGACTTGAGCTTTGTGCAAAGTGATAAGAATGGGTCGATTTGCATTCTTCTACATACTGACCCTCAGTTGAACCAGCACCATTTGTGGAACATGCTATCTTTTTTCCATTGGATGGTTTTAGCTCCTTTGTCAAAGAAGAACCCAGATGTCCTTCAACAGAGGATTGGATACAGAAAATGTGGTACATTTACACAATGGAGTACTACTCAGCTATAAAAAAAACACTAACTTAGGAAAATGGATGGAACTAGAAAATATCCTGAATGTGGTAACCCAGTCACAAAAAAACATACGTGGTATGTACTCACTGATAAGTGGATATTAGCCAAAAAGCTCAGAATACTTAAGATACAATTCACAGACATATGAAGCTCAAGAAGAAGGAAGACCAAAATGTGGATGCTTCAGTCCTTCTTAGAAGGGGAGAACAAAGTGCTCATGGGAGGAAATACAGGGACAGTGAATGGAGCAGAGACTGAAGGAAAGGCCATTCAGAGACTGCCCCACCTGGGGATCCATCCCATATGCAGCCAGCAAACCCAGTCACTATGACTGATGCCAAGAAGTGCTTGATGACAGAAGCCTGAGATGGCTGTCTCCTGAGAGGCTTGGCCAGAGCCTTACTGATATAGATTAAGGTGCTTGCAGCTAGTCACCAGGGTGAGCATGGGGACCCCAGTGGAGGAGTTAGGAAAAGGACTGAAGGAGCTGAAGGTGTTTGCAACCCCATAGGAAGAAAAACAATATTAATCCCCAAGACCCCCCAGAACTAAACCATCAACCAAAGAATACACATGGAGGGACCCTCAACTCCAGCCATATATGTAGCAGAGGATGGCATTGTCTGGTAGCAATAGGAGGAGAAGCCTTTGGTCCTGTGAAGGCTCTTTTTCTCAGTGTAGGGGAATGCCAAGGTGTTGAGGTGGGAATGGGTGGGTGGGAGGGGAAGCATCATCATAGAAGCAGGGGGAAAGGGATTGGGACATGGGGAACTGGGAAAGGGGAGAACATTTGAAATGTAGATACATAAACTATTCAAAAAAATAAAAGAGAGTGCTTGTGGGCATGTATGGGAGGGTTTCCTCAGAAGAGGATAGATGACCCAAAGCAGCCATATTGCCATAAATACCACTCCATCATGGGGCAGTTCATGAAATCTACATCCTTAAACCTCCCTGAATGACTTATAGACAGCTCTGGCAGCTGGCCAGACAGCCTCCTCTCCATAGTAATTGCTTACCTCTTGTAAAACTTTAGGGAGCTTTTGAGAATCTAGCAAGCTTTCCTGGGTTGGGGTAAGTTTTATTATTCCAGAGTCCCTTAAGTTTCCCTTTTCCTACAGAAGGGATGTCTCAAGTTGGAGGATTGCTATATAATACTAGATTTAGGTAGACATATGAATGAAGTACACTCACAGTATTCCAGAGAAATGTAACCAACAGGATCTGTCTGTCTGTCTGTCTGTCTATCTATCTATCTATCTATCTATCTATCTATCTATCTATCTATCTATCTATCTGGCTATCTATCTATCCATCCATTATCTATCTATCATCTATCCATCTATCATTTATCTATCTATCTATCCATCCATCCATTATCTATCTATCCATCCATTATCTATCTATCTATCTATCTATCTATCCATCTATCATCTATCTATCCATCCATTATCTATCTATCTATCTATCTATCTATCTATCTATCTATCTATCCATCTATCATCTATCTATCCATCTATCATCTATCTATCCATCCATTATCTATCTATCTATCTATCTATCTATCTATCTATCTATCTATCTATCTATCATCTATCTATCTATCATCTATCCATCTATCATTTATCTATCTATCTATCCATCCATCCATTATCTATCTATCCATCCATTATCTATCTATCTATCTATCTATCTATCTATCTATCTATCTATCTATCCATCCATCTATCATCTATCTATCTATGATCTATCTGTCTGTCTGTCTATATATCTATCCATCTATCTATTTGCCTGTGGTGCTTTAAATGAGTACAGCCTCTATAAGCTCATATATTTGAATACTTTGTCGCCAGTTGGTTAAACTGTTTGGAAGGATTAGGAGTTATAGCTTTGTGTCATTAGAGACTGGCTTGGGGAGTTCTAAAGACTCACATTCTTCCAGTGTTGCTCTCTCTGCTTCGCTCTTGTGGGGCAAGATGTGAGCTCTCAGAGACAGCTCTAGCACCGGGCCTGCCTGCTTGCTGCAATTCTCCCTACTGTGATGGCCATGGATCCTAACTAACCTTCTGGACCTATAAGCCTCAAATAAACTCTTCATTTTGTAAGTTACCTTTGGTAAGTTTAGGACACTATCTCTTTCTATCCATTATCTATTTACTCAGCCATCCAAGTAGGCTGTGTGGTAGTGGAGGCTGATAGGCACTGAGATATACTAGTGGCTATCAGGTACAGATATTCTGCTCTCTCGCAGAAACCAAGCTAGGGCATTCTTAGGCTCTCTCCAGAGCCCTGTATGTAACCCATTCTGTCACTTTGCAGCTCTTCCAGAGTTATGTTCTATCTTTCTCACTTGTAGTTGTGAGCAAGACCTTCTCCCTGATACACAGACCCAAAATAACCTTGAATTCTAACTTTACACTTATGTCTAGTCCATTCTCTCTGGATCTTGACACATAGGCTAAGTCACAGATGTAGAACTTATGTCACCACCCACAAGGAAAGGAATCAGGCAGAGAAACTGCTATGCTCTGTGGAACCAGTCCGATTTTCCCATCTCTCCCTCCATGGCCATGTGTATTTACCATGTGTCATGGTTTGAATAGGAATGTTTCTCACAGGCTCAGATATTTCAATGTTTGGTTATTAGGGAGGGGCAGTGTTTAACAGAGTTTTAGACGGTGTGGTCTTGTTGGAGGCAGTGTATCACTGGGGGTGGGCTTTGGGGTTCAAATGCTCAAGCTGGGCCCAGTGCCTCTCTCTTTTCCTGCTGCCGGCTGAACTGGATGTACAGGTCTTAGCTACATCTCCAGGGCCATGTCCGCCTGCATGTTGCCATGCTTCCTGCCTCAACGATAATGTAAACCTTTGAAACTGTGGGCCAGCCCCAATTAGATGCTTTCTTTTTTATAAAATCTGCATAATCATGGTATCTATTTACAGCCATGGAAAATTGACTAAGAATCACGGTTTCTCAATACACTGGGAACTAAAGGGTGTCTCACTTAGGAGCCTCATCTGCTATCCATGATGGCCGACTTTCTTAATGAAGATCTCTCAGACATGAAAGCTTGCTTTTCCACTTCAGGACAAGATGTAGTAACTCTCGGAATAAAGCTTGTCTGAAGGGTAATTCATCTTAACTGCTTATATATGAACTTCCCATCTTCCAGTCATAAGAGTGGAAAGCTAGAGACCCTGGGGAATGGATGGTATAAGTTCTACTCTGACAGCCAGCGGGCGCAAGACCTAAGAAGAGTCAATTTTTCAGTTTGAATCTAAAGGCAAGAAAAGACCCATGTCCAATGTAGGCAGGAAGCACTGACATTTTCCTAGCCCTTATGTTTTGGTTAGGTCTTTAATTGATTGGATGGGGCCTATGTATAGATTACAATGGGTTTTGTTTAATCATGGACTCAATTGCTAATTTCATTTAAATATATCCTCACAGATACACCCAAAATATTTGACAAAACAGAGCTGGCTTATAAAATTAACTATTATAATAACTATGAGCCAAATATATGAAGTAGACATTCCCAAATATTGGGTTGGAGATGGGACATCCGTGCAGAAACCTTTTATTTTCACCATTAACAGTGCATATCCTCCTGTAGGCTAATCCAGTAACACTGAGCACTTATTTCTGAGCAATCAGATTAAGCTATATGTGATATGGAAGTGCTTCTATGAAGGGCACACCAGTGTACACACCAATGCGAGGGAATGTGTAAAAATGATACACTGTCTTCATCTAAAATTGTTATAATATATCGAACAATTATAGTTCTTAGTGATAAAAATAATTGTTAGTGTGGATAGAGTATTTCCTAATGCAAAACACATGAAAGGTATACAAATTTGTGAGTGAAGTGAATATCATTCAATAGCTGTGTACTTAACAGGAGTAAAGTGATCTAGATTTTCCAAAGCAGCTCTGAAAGAAGTAAATCCCTTGACAGCCTGAAGTCTTGTGAGGGATATAAGAAAGAGCTAAGTATGCTCCCAAGAGCACTGGCTATGAAAATGCACTAGAACACAGTGTGCACGTCTCACACTACACCTTTTCCTACCTGTTTCTATTTGTAATGGTGGTGGTGGTATTTTGTTTTGTTCCTTTGATTTTGAGATATATTTCCTAGATATCTAGCATGTACTGGACACGAAGATGGTGGCACAGGCTTAACGTATCAAAACTTAAGTGTATCATTTGAGTTCTAAATTGTTCAATGAGGTGAGCATTTTACAAATTAAGAACCAAGTTTTTCTTTAGAATAATGCTTATTTTTATTTCTGTGTGCTAATGTGTTCTTACTGCGTCTATATATGTCTCTACCAAGAATGTGGAGATCTCCTTAGAGGTCAGTTGTGAGCTACCCAGTGTGGGAGCTTGGAACTGAACTAGGACCTTCTGAAGAAAAAAGTATTCTTACCTGTAAAAGTATCTTTTTCTTTCTCCTGTATTAATTGTCATCTCCGCGGCTAACTGCCTTTCCTACTAACCTAGGCCTAGTCCTGGAAGCTTTGGCCTCCATCTAATCCTATCTAGGCTGAGAATGCTTTCAGCCTCTGAGGCTCAGTGCTGAATAAGCTCACTCTTTCCAGTTCTTTCTGAACTCAGACTGGCGGATTTAAACTTGGCTATTCTGTCTCAAACTCCTCTCCAAGCTGAATGATTCAATCTGGCTTTTTTTCCCCTCAGCCTCTGACTTTTTGCTCTGCTTGGCCTCAAACTAATTCTGGCAATCTGTTTTAATCTTCTGACTCCTTCTGATACTCTGGCTTGTTCTGTTTTCACCTGTGTCTCTCTTGCTCTCTCTTTATCCTGTCTCTGTAAAGCTGTCCTAGTAAAACTGCCATTCTGTCTCTGTCTCTGTGTCTGTCTCTGTGTCTGTCTCTCTCTGCACTGCTCTCTCTTAAGTAGCCTCTATTTTTCTCTCTTCTTGTGAAAGTTTGGAACATCCTATCCTGTCAAATCTTTCATCAGTGTCTGCCTCTCAATTAGACATCGCTTTTAAACATGGGCGCTTGCTTCTACAAACTAATTTTATCTTCGTTGGGATTAAAGATGTATACTAATGGCATGCCTGTATTCCGGCCATAGGAATTGAAGGTGCGTGCTAAGGCTGAGCTACACCACAGCTAGAAACAGGTTTTTCCAGTAAACAACACAATCTCAGAGTTCACCGTGTGATCAAATATTCTGCAACACTTACTTGCCAGGCCATCTCTCCAGTTCCATGATAACATGTTAGATCAAATAATTGTGGTTCTAAATGCTACTATTCATAGTCCAAAGCTGCATATCACTTAGATAAACTTTCAAAAAGGTACTTGAAGTCAGCTTCAGCAGGCCAACTACTCCTAGAACACTAGATCACATGGGCAGATAGTAAAATGTCCACTGCAGGCCACCTTTTTCTCTTTGTTAGGGACAATACTGAAGGAAGCTGACAATTCAGTGTTGCTAACTTATTTAAGTTTAACGAATGCATTCTGAATGATAAAAGCAATTTCTACCCAGTGGTCAAATAATCTGACTTTTGCCTACTTTTCAAGCTTCATCTCAAGATAAGTGATTTATATTTGGCTTTCAAATTGAATTATGGAGATCAGAAGCTTGCTACTAGCTTGTGGCTTTCTGAGTCTTTACCAGGATGGGGCTTGTCAGTTCATAAAGGAGACCCACTTCTTCAACCAGGCATTCTCTTTCTTTGTCCCAGCAAGGCATCTTGTATCTACAAGTAGAGTTTTATACTTAATACAATGGCAATCACCCTGTGCAATTATATCTGGGCTTACTGGGACAAGCTCAGAGACACATGGGTCCTGCTATGTGCACCACAGGCAGGGAGCTCCTCCCTCCATGCCCTTAGTAAGCTTGCTGATGAAGGAGGTGGACTGACGGCATCAACTGAGTTAGACACTCTTCGTTGTAGAACTGTAAAAACAGTGGCAGAAATGAGCACTGCTTATGACTGCGCTTTGCCATGCCTTGCTACCTAAGTAAAAGGGATCATCTCTGCTCACTGGATCTTTCCAGGTAATTATCGCCACTGACTTACCTCAAGGAAGTCTCATGGTGCCTGCACTCGGCGATGTCAAGAGGCGATTTTAGACCTCGCTCGTGTGGTTTCGATTTTGATCTTGTACCTTTGGTTTTCTTGTGATTCGTGTTATTTCTCCAATTAGTATGCTGCTTTGCTCCGCGGGTCCTCGGTCCATTTGTTTCTCTCCTCCTGGGCTGTAGGTGTATGCTTCTAGTCTTCTGCTTTCCTTCTTTCCATATTTGAGCAGAAGGAGGAGTCTTCTTCTTTCTTCAGTTGCTGTCTTGTTTTGACTTTATCTGCACTGCTGTCAGGCCTGGCCTTGTGCACAAGAAAGTGGACATGGAAGTGCTTTTGGAGATGTAAAGTATTATTCAAAGGTATGAGAAAGGCTACCGATTTATTAAAAATAATAACCTTTCTAGAACTCTGACCCTTCAAGCAGTAGTTAAGGGTAGAGGAGAAAATCTGATTGGACAGACAGGGCTTTTTTTTTTTTTTTTTTTTTTTTTTTTTTTTTTGTGCACTGAGAGCCTGCTGTAGTGGTTGAATGGCCTGCATTTGAAGTCCTCAGTTCTCTGTGAACATGTATTACAGCCTTCCATTTCCTGCATCTCGAAGATGGCGTCAGGCTTATATGGGAGACAGAGGGGTATATATTGGGTGCTCTTTCTTGACAAATGCTCCTAGTTTTACGTAGGATTCTTTTTTCTTTCAGTGTTAGGCATGCTGGGTACACACCATTTTATTGTACTGGTGTTTCATTATGGTTATGGTCATACCCTGATTTTGGAGACCTGAAATACTCTTCCAGCCCCGGACTGGATTTCATCTTATTCTGGTTGAAGAGGGAAGTGAGTTGTGGCTTGTTTGGATATCCTGTTACAGAGTGGGGATAGCACTGGGGCAGTGCCTTTGTGGACTCTTTTGCTTCACGGACAAATTCACATTACCTTTCCAAATCCAATTTTAAGAGTCTTTTTAAAGACTAAGTGGCTCTGCCTCCCTATCAGAGAAGGTCTTCTGAATCTAGGCTGTATTAGGTCTTAGCCCCGTGCACAAGGACCCTTTCTCAGCTGGTGTAAAAGGCCTGAGATATGGCTACAGAGCCCCTTACCTTGCTTACATCTCAAGCCACTTTCTACCTTTTGTCGTTGCTGGAATCCATCTCAATCTTGAGTTAATTAATTAATTATTCATCACCACCATCTCTATTGGCTCCCTAGTAGTTTGAAAATGCTAAAATTTCCTTCTGAAAGGGAAGGGGGTGGGTCTCTGACTCTCTCCAAAACAAGAGCCAAAGTGGGTTTCAGGAGGCGGGGAGCACATTATAAGAGGAGACAGACATGTCTATGACTGAGTACCCACAGAGCCAGTGCACAGGCAACATTCCAGCCTAACTCTATTTTCACATCTCCTATGCATCCTGCACTCTTACTCACTTATTAGACAAAGGTGGACTGAGCACTCACTTAGCACCAGGCGGACTCTGGACCGGCAGCAGAGAAGACTATTCTTAGCATCTGGGTCACACAAACTTGCCCTCTAGTGCCGTTCCCTCTGCATCATGTTTAGTGTTACTTGACAAATTGTCCTCTATTGTACTCTCTGGTGTTCTCCACTCTTTTTAACGTCCTATGAATTTGAATGATAACAGTAACTACTCAGGGCTGTGTGGGGATTCCATAAATGACATTATGAGTCTCATTCTCCATATTAATTTCCTGCTCACCATCATCTCAAAATCACTGATGCTTCTGTTTTCCATAGGGCAATTCATCTTCCAAAAGGAGTTTAATAGTGTTTTAAGTCTTTGTGTGGGCAAGACAAGATATTGTCAGTAAAGTGCAGGTCCCATGTCTGGGTCCCAGAGCCCCAACATACTGCCACACCAACATTTTCTCTCTTTTCCAAATAAGATTTTCTATTATTCTTGTTTTTCAAGCAGAGTCTTGTCATGTGGCACATGACTCTTTGATTCTTCTACTCTTGATTCTTCTACTTTATCTTCCCAGGTGATTGTGTCAACAAGCCCACATATTTAATTAGTTCACAATTTACTTCAGGTGTAACTGACTATATATATATATTGTTTGATATATATATATATATATATGTAAATTTTTTGAAATTTACGCAGCCAAATACAGTCAGTTAGTGAACAACTGTTAAAATAACAAAAGAAAGAAATGATGATAATATTAGAGATAAAATGGCATGATGAACAGTATTTCATGAGTCCAAAGAAAGTAGGAAAAGAGAACAAAACTCTACATGTCTCTAATAGGAAAAAATAGAAAAAAGTTGGATTTAAGCTAAGCCACAATAGTGAGCACATTAACCAGTCACCATAAGTATCAATATACAAATAAGTTATGATGCATTAAAGTAGATTGAAAGCAGAAGACGTAATATGCTAACACTTTAGCAGTAGAATGTGTATATTAATTTCAGACAAAATAGCTAATGCAGTAAATGGTATTACTAGGAATAAAGAGTAGCATTTTGGGCTGGAGAAATGATACAGCAGGGAAGAATATTTGCCATTCTCTCCGAGGATTGGGCTTCAGTTCTAAGCATTGTCACTGGGTCTCTTACAACCATCTGTACCTCTAGCTCCAGGAGTCCTAACATTGTCCTCTGGCCTCTGAATGGGTACACACACACACACACACACACACACACACACACACACACACACACAAATAAAACAAACAAATCTTTCAAAAGAGGAAAATTTTATAATAAAGAAATTTATACATCAATATGATTAAACAGACTTAAATGTATTAAGCACAAAATAACAGAACTTCCGAGCACAAGAAACAAAAACCGAATTGAACAATTGTATACAATTATAATGAGAAACTCAATATCTCTCAATAAAAGATAGGATGTGTAGGCTGTAAATGTGTGAACTAACTTGACATAATTGGCCTTTGTAGACTATTTCATCCAACCACACAACACCTGGTCCTCCACACCTGACAACACACCCCTGAGTCAGCACTCTGGCCAGTTCTGCCTGTGAAGAAAACAACTATAGAGAATAGCATTGTTCTGGGCCTTCGCCTGCCACTGGAGTCTGCATGGAATTCCTGTCAGATGTTGTAGAGGCCCCAACTCTGACTCATTGCTGCTAAGAGCCTAGTAGTAGCTCAGAGAGAAGGTCATTGTTTCAGGAAAACAGCTCACTGGGCTTAGGATGAGGTCAGATATTGAATCTAAATCAAAGCTCTAATCCACCCACTGCTATCTGCCAAGGAACATAGAAGCCTGTAGCTGTGTCTAAACCTATTGATATCAACATAATAGCATTGCCCTCAGAGACTCAGCATTGAAAACAGCAACATCAGAATTCCTGGACTGTTGAAAGCCTTCTTATGAGATTTTATTTCCTTCAATAATGTATGATTGGTCTTTCTCTCCCATACCATTCCAAATGCAGAAAATTTATGACCGGTAAGAAATATGATAAATCTGTGAAGTCTATATACAACCGACTTCAAGTTATAAGAAGTAATTTATGTAATAACAAATTACAATAGTCTAGCTAAAGAGGAAAATATAAGCTAGAATAATACTTAGGATACCATTTTGTGGGAAGTCTAACACCTCTAAGCCCCAGTGAACAGCCCTCATGAGACTTAGAGGGACAATAGAAGAGTGCAGGATTGAAATTGTAGCTACTTCCTGTGTCAATTTGGGATTGACCTGACTGGGGCGAAAGGGAATAAAGGACAGACACACACGTACAGGAAGGCTGGGATCAGGATGACTATGCACTTTTAGAGAGATGTACCAGCAACCCAGAAACATGGCTTTTTTATTACATACTGCTGAATGAATGCTTTAGGGCATTAGGGCCCTGATATGGCCATGTTCATGTCAACGAAACACATTTCGTTAGGTATCCACTCTCTATCCACATACCATCTTGACTATTACACATACTTTACTATGGTACTTGAGGAGTTCTGTTTCTGCAAGTTAAATGGACGTTCTCTCTGTAGCTGTCCCTCTTGTTTATATGAAGCAATGCCTCCTTCATAGCAAAATGCTTCATTGTATCTATTGTGAATATATAGTATGTAATTTGTAAGAACAGACTGACATTTCTCTTCTCTTGGCCTTTGCATTATAAAACTCACAGTAGATTTAAACTTTTTGAGTTAAATAACCAATTGTCTTTTAAGTAATTTATACAATCTAAAATATATATTGTTAATCTCACTGCTTAGCTTTCTAGTACTCTTCATATTTCTGTGTACTTCAGATTCGTGTCTTCCATTATTTTTCTTCTGCTTGATTATTTACCACTTCATGTAATGGATGTCTTCTGGATGTGAATTATTTTTAGCTTTCATATATTTTACAATATCCTCATTGTGCCCTTTTTTTAATGGCCATTTTTATGTTGACAACTTAGATTTCCATCCAATGACAATAGGAATGTCACTCCAGTGTGTTCTGTGTATTTCCAGGTAAAACCTTTGTCCATTCAGATCTTGGTTCTGTGTGAACACATTTTTCTTCTTTATCATTCATTTTAAAGTCATTTGATAATGGTGTACCTTAACATTGTTTACTGCTGGTGTGTGTGTGTGTGTGTGTGTGTGTGTGTCTGTGCGTATGTGTGCACACCTGCATGTGCACACACATGTGTACATGAACACATGCTTGAAAATTATAAATTTCAAAAATGTTCAAAATTTGTGGCAAATCTTCCTCACTCTCATTTCTTGACCTCTTTTAGAGTCTCAGAGATACAAACAGCTGGCCTCTTCTCATCGGCCCACACCTTGTAGCTTCTCCATTTTTTTTTCCTATTTGAAAAATTTCTAGTGATGTGTCTTCAATGTGATAATTTTCTCTTCAGCAGTGTCCAAGCTGCTATTCACCTGATCTAGAATACTCTTTACCTCGGACCTTGCAGTTTTTATCTTTACAAGTTTCACTTGGGTTATTCTACAAACATTATCTTTCAGTTTTTAAGTGTCATGACAAAATATTCTTTTATCCTCTTTTAAGTCTCTCTTCCTTTTCTTTTCCTTCTTCAAATCTCTTTTATTGGAAGACTACACACAACATTCATTTATTGTATTTGAAAACACCGTACAGTTACTTTGTGGAAATGCTCCTTGCATTTTCTATTACCAAAAAAAAAACCCTAAAAATCATTTTAGGAATGTAGAGAAATATGCAACCGAAACATGAAAAAGGTGCATCATAATTGCTGCTCCAGTGCAGCCATGCCTACATCTTCTGTGTTTCTTAAATAACTATCTTATCTGATAACACATAATAGAAACAGCAGTTATGAAAAAGAGACTTTTCATATACTTCTAAAAATCTTATTGAGAATATCTTGCAGCACTAGACACCCAATCATGCACAGGACCTGCAGCAGCATAATATGCCTATGGCTGTTGGTGCATATCTTCGTGCACATTTGCAACATTGCTTCCATATTGCTGAATGCTATCATAACTTTTGGTAAGTGCCTGTTGGATTGCCAGTCCTAAAACTGGTCTGAATAGCAGCAGATAGAAAATTACATCCAATGCTCCCGCTGGTGTAATTTACATCACTATAAACACCGTTCTGAGTTTTAGCCACACATCTCTCTGAAGAAGACTAAAATACTCTCCTTCAGAGTTTTCTCTGTCTCTAAAGATGAGTATCTGTAAAGATGAGCATGCCTTGTCTACCTCTGGAATGACCTGACCCCATTCAACCAACTGAAGCAGCTTGGGATTAATTGTTTAATCAACTTCCTGAAGCATGGAGATATAAGGTCAGTCCCTGTGGTGGTTTGAGTAGGAATGGCCCCCATAGACTCATGTGTGTGAATGCTTGGCCCAGTGGCAGTGACACTATTAGATGTGCCCTTGTTGGAGGAAGTGTGCCACTATGGAGGCAGGCCTTGAATTCTTGCAAACTCATGTCAAGCCAGTGTGTCTTAGTCTCCTTAAGCTGCCTGCAGATCAAGATGTAGAATTATCTGTATATGGGATGGATTCCCAAGTGTGGAAGTCTCTGGATAGCCTTTCCTTCAATCTCTGCTCTATACTTTGTCTCTGTATTTCCTCCCTTGAGTATTTTGTTCCCCCTTCTAGGAAGGACTGAAGCATCCACTTTTTGGTCTTCCTTCTTGAGCTTCATGTGGTCTGTGAATTGTATCTTGGGTATCTCAAGCTTTTGGGATAATATCCACTTACCCGTGAGTGCATATCATATGTGTTCTTTTGTGATTAGGCTACCTCACTCAGGAAGATATTTTCTGGTTCCATCCATTTGCC
The DNA here is from genome assembly GCF_021556685.1 of Rattus norvegicus. Lineage (NCBI taxonomy): Eukaryota > Metazoa > Chordata > Mammalia > Rodentia > Muridae > Rattus > Rattus norvegicus. The sequence continues at coordinate 102,818,431 of NC_141547.1, forward strand.
TAAGAATTTCATGAAGTCATTGTTTTTAATAGCTGAGTAGTACTCCATTGTGTAAATGTACATTTTCTGTATCCATTTTTCTGTGAGGGACATCTGGCTTGTTTCCAGCTTCTGGCTATTATAAATAAGGCTGCTATGAACATAGTGGAACATGTGTAGTAGCATCTTCTGGGAATATGCCCAGGAGTGGTATAGCTGGGTAATCAGGTAGTACTATGTTCAATTTTCTGAGGAACAACCAGATTGATTTCCAGAGTGATTGTACCAGCTTGCAGTCCCACCAAGAGAAGTGGAGAAGTGTTCCTCTTTCTCCACAATCTCACCGGCATCTGTTGTCACTTGTGTCTTTGATCTTAGACATTCTGACTGGTGCGAGGTAGAATATCAGGGTTGTTTTGATTTGCATTTCCCTTTTGACTAAGGTTGTTGAACATTTCTTTAGGTGCTTCTCAGGCATTCGATATTTCTTAGTTGAGAATTCTTTGTTTAGCTCCTCACCCCATTTTTAATAGGGTTATTTGGTTTTCTGGTGTCTAACTTCTTGAGTTCTTTGTATATATTGGATTTTAGCCCTCTATCAGTTGTAGCATTGACACCAAACTGAGACACTATGGCAGATGCCAATAAGTGCTTGCTGACAGAAGCCTGATATAACTCTCTCCTGAGAGACTCTGCCAGAGGCCAACAAATAAACAGCGGATGCTTGCAGCCAACCACTGTACTAAGCACTTGGTCCCCAATGAAGGAGTTAGGGAAAGGACTGAAGGAGCTGAAGGGGTTTGTCACACCATAGGAAGAATGGCAATATCAACCAACCAGACCCCCCCAGAGATCCCAGGGACTGAACCGCCATCCCAAGAGTACATACACATGGAGGGACCCATGGCTCCAGCTGCATATGTAGCAGAGGATGGCCCTGTAGGACATCAAAAGGAGGAGAGGTCCTTGGTCCTGTGAAGGCTGGATGTCCCAGTGTAGGGTAATGCCAGGGCAGGGAGACAGGAGTGGGTGGATAAGTGGGGGAGCACCGTCATAGAAGCAGGCAGTGGAAGGATGGGAAAGGGGGTTTCCAGAGAGGAAACTAGGAAAGGGGATAGCATTTGAAATGTAAATAAAGGAAATATCTAATAAAAAAGATGTGGAGTTTCAGCTCCTTCTCTAACACCATGTCTAACTGCATGCTGTTTTGCTTCTTGCCATGGCTAAATCTCTGACCCTGTAAGACAGCCCCAATTAAAGGTTTTCTTTCATTAGAGTTGGTGTGGTCATGGTGTCTTTTCACAGCAGTAGACGCCATGAGACAGTGGCCAACTGGCTTTATGTTATTAGGTGTAAAGAAAGTATGTGTTGTGCCTGGCTTGGTAGTGTGACCATGTCTCCATTATGATGAGTATAATCCCTTGAGGAAGTAGACTAGTCTTAATTGATGATGAATTTCACATCCTCCACATCTTTCCCTTTGGAGGCCACATGGATTGCATTCAGAATAGGAGCTTTTTCATGTTTGAATTTGTTTAGAACCCAGCCGTGCTCCTGTTGACTCTTGTCACTATAGATGCCCATGGCAGGCCACCCATCTCTCCTCAACTTTCTGCTAAGTTCATCATATTTTCTTTTGATTGGAAGAAAAAAATAAAACCACAATGATTTTACTCTCCTCATGCATGATCATTAGATGAATATTTTTTTTACCCTTTTCTACATCATGATGTATATCCACAATCTTCGTTATGTCTTGTGATCAGTTCTAGTGCACCAATATTGATATGAATATAATCTGTCACAAAATCTTCAGGAAACTGTCTTACTTATTTTGGCCAGGTTGCACTCCACACTAGTGTTTGCATATCAGGTCTTATTTGATCCATTATTTTCCTTATTTGGGGTTCAAAGCCCATGTCAAGCATTCTATCAGCCTCACCAAGGTCAAGGCAGGTTGTTCTCAGGTTGGTTGCCCCACACTTTCAAATGTCCATCAGTCTTCCAGGTGTTGCAATGCAGACTTCCACACCTCTCTGAAAATATGGAGTGTTTCACAAGTTTTCCTGCCATCCTTGTATGGGAGCCATACCAATCTTCTCTGGTGCTGTGTGTGTGTGTGTGTGTGTCTGTCTGTCTGTCTGTCTGTCTGTCTGTCTGTCTGTCTGTGTCTGTGTCTGTGTCTGTGTCTGTGTCTCTGTGTGTAAAATATTGTTTTGCCAGAATCCAGAATGAGGAATCTTTTTACCTGTTAACAAACATCATTTTAATTATTTTTAGTATTTTTGACTACTAATTCTATCATGAGACTGAGTTTCTTAATTTTTTAAATTATGATAATATTTTTCTTTTTCGTAGGCTTGATAATTTTAAATGGCTAATAGAGATTATGAATTTCATCTTGTTAGGTATTAGATTTTTACTCTTCCTTTTTTTATTCTTCTCCCACATATTACATACCAATTGCAATTTCCCTTTTCTCCACTCCTCTCTGTCTCTCCACACCCCAAATCTCCTTTCTCCTCTAAGATCCACACCACATCCACCTTCCCTCAGAAAAGAGCAGACCTTCTAGGAACATCAACCAAACATGGCATAACAAGTTACAATATACCAGGCATATACCATCATATCAAGGCTGGACAAGTCAACTCAGTAGGAAGAAAAGGGTACGAGAAGTAGACAAAAGAATTAGAGACATCCCCCTTCCTCACTGTTAGGAATCCTACAAGAACACCAAGCTAATAAGCCCTAACATACAAGTAGAGGACCTCAGTCAGACCCCTCCAAGTTCCCTGATCTCTGCCAGCCTCTAAGAGTCCTGGTCACTTGATTCTGTGGACTGTGTTCTCCTAGTGTCCTTGACGCCTCTGGTTCCTCTGATCCTTTCTCTCCTTCCTCTGCAGGACCTCCCAAGCTCCGTCTAACCTTTGGCTGTAGTAGTGTACATCTGTCCCCATCGGTTTCTGGATTAAGTCTCTAGGTCTCTCTAATGATGTTTATGCTATGTTCTGATCCCAGAATACTCTGCAGGCAAGGTAAGCTGTAGGTTGAAAGTTTTTAGGATGTGTTGATGTCACAATCTCTCTACTTGGTTACAGAAGATAGCCAGTTCAGGCTATGTGTCCCCAATTACTATGAGTCTTTGATATTCAAATATTATATCAAATAGATATGGAGAAAGTAGGTTGTAGCGGAATTGCTTATTTTTCTCTTCATTTAACTTGATATTGGCTATAGGCTTGCTATAAATTGTGAACTATGTCCCCTTTATCTATGATCACTCTAAGATTTATATCATAAAAGGCTGTTTGATTTTGTCAGAGGCTTTTTCAGCATCTAATGAGATGATCGTGCTGTTTTCTTCATTCAGTTTGTTTATGTGATGGTTTACATCAACAGATTTTTATGTATTGAAACACCTCTGTATCTCTGGAATGAAGCCTACTTGATCATAGTAGATGATCTTTTTGATGTGTTCTTGGATTTGGATTGCAAGAATTTTATTGAGGTTGCTTGTTTTTCTTTTTTGTTGGTTGTTTTGTTTGTTTTTCACCAATGTTCATGAGGGAAATTGGTTTGTAATTCTCGTTGTTAAATCTTTATGTGGTTTGGGTATCAGGGTGACTGTGGTCTTATAACATAAATTTGATGTTGTTTCTTCTGTTTGTATTTTGTGGAATAATATAATGAGTATTGGTACTAACTCTTCTTTGAAAGTTGGTAGAAATCTACACCAAAACCATCTGGTCCTGGCTTTTTTTTCTTGATTTTTAATGACTGCTTCTATTTCCTTAGTGACTTTGAGCCATTTAAACTGTTTTTCTGATCTTGATTTAACTTTGGCAAGTGATAGCTATCTAGAAAATGATTCACTTCTTTTAAATTTTCCAATTTTGTGGAGTATATGATTCCTTAGATTTCTTCAGTGTCTGTTGTTATGCCCCTTTCTTTACTAATTTTGTTAATTTGGATATTGTCTTTGTATCTTTTAGTTAGTTTGGATAAGTGTTTGTCTATCTTGTTGATTTCCTCAATAAACCAACTCTTTGTTTCATTGATTCTTTGTATTGTTCTTGGTTTCTGCTTTACTGGTTTTGACTCCCAGTTTGATTATTTCCTGTCATCTACTTCTCTTGTGTGTTTGCTGTTTTTTTTTTCTAGAGCTTTCAGGTTTGCTCTTATATCACTAAAACGAAATCTCTCTAATTTCTCTATGAAGGCACAAGAACTTTTAACTTGGTATACCTTTTATTGTGTTCCATAAGTTTGGACATGTTGTACATTTATTTCCACTGAATTATAGGAAGTCTTTAATATTCTTCTTGAACCAGTAGTCAGTCAGTATAGAGCTGCTCAATTTCTGTGAGTTTGTAGGTTTCCTGTTGAAATCTAGCTTTAATCCATGGTGGTTTAGTAGGATATAAGGGGTTATTTTAATTTTCTTGTATCTGTTGAGACTTGTTTTGTGACAAAGTTTGTGGTCAATATTAGAGATTTTTTATGAGATGTGTAGAAAAAGATATTTTTATGTGTGTTTTGGTGAAATATTCTGTAGGTATCTGTTAGGTTCATTTGGTTGGTAACATCTGTTAGTGACAACATTTCTCTGCTGAATTTATGTCTGCGTGATCTGTCTATTGGTGAGAATGGAGTACTGAAGTGCCCCATTATTAATGTGTGAGGTTTGATGTGTGATTTATGCTTTAGTAATGTTTCTTTAACAAATATGTGCCCTTGCATTTGGGGTATAGATATATTAAGAATTGAAATGTCATTTTCCTGGATTTTTCCTTTGATGAGAATAAAATGTCCATTTTTGATTAATTTTGGTTGGAAGTATATTTTGTTAGATAATGGGTACACCAGCTTGCTTCTTGGGTCCATTTGTTTGAAAAATCTTTTTCAATGCTCTACTCTGAGGTAATGTTTGTTTTTGATGTTGAGGTGTGTTTCTTGTATACAGTAAAAGGATGGATTCTCTTTTCATATTCATTCTGTTAGCCTGTATCCTTTTATTGGGTAATTGAGTTTATTGATATAGAGATATATATATATATCGGTGACCAATAATTAATTGTTAATTCCTGTTATCATCTTGTTGGTGGTGGGAGAGAGAGAGAGAGAGACAGAGACAGAGAGAGAGAGAGAGAGAGAGAGAGAGAGAGAGAGAGAGAGGAGATTATTTCTTTGGATTTTGCTGGTGTGGGATTATTTATTGCCTGTGTTTTTGTGGGTATAGTTAACCACCTTGTATTGGAGTTTTCCTTCCAGTACATTCTGCATAACTGGATTAGTGGATAGATATAGTTGAAATTTGACACCATCATGAAATATCTTTTTTTCTCTATCTATGGTGATTAATGTTTTGCTGGGTATAGTAGTCTGGGCTGGCATCTGTTGTATGTTAGAGCCTCCAAGACATCTTCCTGGGCCCTCCTGGCTTTTAGCGTCTCCACTGAGAAGTCAGACATAATTCTAATAGGTCTGACTTTTTATAGTTGGACTTTTCCCCTTGAAGCTTTTAATACTCTTTCTTTGTTCTGTATGTTTAGTGTTTTGATTATTATGTGGGATTTGGAATTTCTTTTCTGGTCCAATCTATTTGGTATTCTGCATGTTTTGTATACCTTTATAGTCATGTCTTTTTTGGGTTAGGAAAATTTCTTCTATGGTTTTGTTAAATATATTTTCTGAGTTTTGAGCTGGGATTCTTCTTCTATTCCTGGTATTCTTAAGTTTGGCCTTTTCGTAGTGTCCCATATTTCCTGGATGTTTTTGGTAGGGATTTTTTTAGACGTAACATTTTCTTTGACTGATAAATTTATTTCTTCTGTAGTATCTTCTAAGCCTGAGAGATTCCTTCTTCCAATTCTTGTATCCTGTTAGTGATGCTTGTGTCTGTTGTTCCTGTTCCTGTACCTATACCTTCCATTTCAATTTCCAACAGTTTGTGTTTTCCTTTTTTCCCCATTAATTTACTCATCTGTTCACTTTAAATCCTGATTGCTGTCTGCCAAACCCCTCACACAGTCCACCCCTCCCCTTATCCTCTGAGAGGGTGGAGGCACCCCATGGCACATCAAGTCTCTGCAAGGCTAGGTGCATCCTCTCCCATTGAGGATGAACAAGGTAGGCCAGTTAGGGAAATGGGATCCACAGGCAGGCAACAACTTTAGGGACAGCCCACGATCCAGTTGTTGGGGACCCACAGGAAGACTGAGCTGCACATCTGCTAGATATGTGTGGAGGGCCTAGGTCCAGCCCATGTATGCTCATTGGTTGATACTTCAAACTCTGAGCCCCAAAGGTCTAGGTTAGTTGGCTCTGTTTGTATTCCTGTGGAGTTCCTATCTCCTCCAGGGTCTTCAATCCTTCTCCCAACTCTTCCATAATATTTTCTGAGTTCTGTTCAATGTTTGACTATGGGTCTCTGATCCATTTCAGTCAGCTGCTGGGTGAAGTCTCTCAGAGGACAGTTATGCTAGACTTCTGCAAGTGGATCAGAGTATCATTAATGGTGTTCGGGATTGGTGCTTACCCTTGGGATGGCTCTGAAGTTGGACTGGTTATTGGGTGATCATTCTCTCAGTCTATACTCCATCTTTGTCTCTGAATTTCTTGTATAAAGGATAAATTTTGGGTCAAAAGTTTTGCGGGTGGGTTGGTGTCCTTATACTTCCATTGGGGGTCTTGCCTGGCTATATGAGGTAGCCATTTCAGGTTCCATATCCTCACTGATAGGAGTCTCATCTAAATGCCACCCCATAGACTCCTGGGAGCTTCCCCTATCCCAGGACTCTGGCACATTCTTAATGTGTTCCCCTGTATACCTCCCACCATTCTTCAATTTCCATTCATTTTCCTAGCCCACTGGTCCTTTCTACTGTCTTTTTCCATAGTTGATACTGAATCCCACCTCTCCTTCTCCCACACAGTTCCCTTTCTCCATCTGCCTCCTATGACTATTTTGTCTCCTCTTCCAAGTGAAATTCAAGCATCCTTGCTTGGGCTTTCCTTATTGTTTAGCCTCTTTGAGTCTATGGAATATAGCCTGGGTATCTTGTACTTTTGGCTAGTATCTACTTATAAGTGAGTACATACCATGGGTATCTTTTGTGTTTGGGTCACCTCACTGAGGATGATATTTTCTAGTTCCATACATTTGCCTAGAAATTTCATGATGTGCTTGTTTTTAATAGCTGAATAGCATTCCACTGTATAAATGAGCCACATTTTCTGTATCCATTCTTTGGTTGAAGGGCATCTAGGTTGTTTCCAGTTTCTAGCTATTACAAATAAAACTGCTATGAACATAGTAGAGCAAGTGTCCTTGAGGTATGGTAGAGAATATTTTGAGTATATGTCCAGGATTGACATAGCTGGATCTTCAGGAAGAACTATTCTCAATTTTCTGAGAAATTGCCAGATTGGTTTCCATAATGGCTGTACAAATTTGCACTCAAACCATCAATGGAGAAATGTTCCCTTTGCTGAATATTCTTGTCAGCATGTGATGTCAACTTGACATTTTGATCTTAGCCATTATGATGGGTATAAGGTGGAATCTCAGGGTCATTTTGGTTTGCATTTACTTGATGACTAAGGACATTGAACATTTCTTTAAAGGCTTCTCTGCCATTCGAGATTGCTGTTGGGAATTCTGTTTAGCTCTGTACTCCATTTTAAAAATTTGAATTATTTGCTTTGTTGGTGTCTAATTTATTGAGTTCTTTATATATTTTGGATATTGACCATCTGCTAGACGCAGGATTGTTGAAGATTTTTTACCAATCTATAGGCTGCCATTTAGTTCTATTGATAGTGTCTTTGCCTTAAGGAAGCTTTTTAGTTTTATGAGGTCCCATTTATTAATTGTTAATCATAGTGCCTCAGTCACTGGTATTCTGTTCAAGAAGTTGGCTCCTGTACCAATGAGTTCAAGGCTATTTCCCACATTCTCTTCTATTAGATTCAGTGTATCTGGTTTTATGTTGAGTTCTTTGACCCACTTGGACTTATGTGCAGGGTAATACATATAGATATATTTGCATTCCTCTACATGCAGACATCTGACACCATTTGTTGAAGATACTCTCCCTCCCATTGTATGGCTTGGGCTTCTTTGGTGAAAATCAACTGTCCCTAAGTGTATGTGTTTATTTCTAGGTCTTCAATTCAATTCCCTGTCTGTTTCTATACAAGTACTGTACAGTTTTTATTACTCTTGCTCTACAGTACAGCTTGAGATAAGGGATGGTAATACCTCCAGAAATTCTTTTATTTTTCATTATTGTTTTAGCTATCCTAGGTTTTTTGTTTCTCCACATGAAGTTGAGAACTATTCTTTCAAAGTCTGTAGAGAATTGTGTTAGAATTTTGATAGGAATTGCATTGAATCTGTATATTACTTTTGGTAGGATGGCAATTTTCACTATGTTAATCCTACCAATCCATGAGCATGGGAAACCTTTCCGTCATCTGACATTTTCTTCAAAGACTTGAAGTTCTTGTCATAAGGTCTTTCACTTACTTGTTGAGCATTACCCCAAGATATTTTATATTATATTTGGCCATTGTGAAGTGTGTTGTTTCCCTGATTTCCTTATCAGTCCATTTATCATTTATATAAAGAAGGCTACTGATTTTTTTGAGTTGAATTTTGTATCCAGCCACTTTGATTAAAGTATTTTTCAGCTGTAGGCTTTTTTGGCCAGTTTTTGGCTTCATTTATGTATAGTATTATATTATCTTCAAATAGTGATATGCTGGCTTCTTCCTTTTCAATTTGTATCGCATGATCTCCTTGTATTATTGCTCAAGCTATGACTTCAAGTACTATATTGAATAGATATGGCGAGAGTGCACAGCCTTGCCTTATTACTGATTTTAGTGAAATTGCTTTATGTTTCTCTCCATTTAATTTGCTGCTGGCTATTGCCCTGCTGTATATTATTTATTGTGATTATGTATGTGCCTTGTATCCCTGAACTCTCCAAGACTTTTAACAGGAAGGGTTGTTGGATTTTGTCAAAGGCTTTTTCAACATCTAATGAGATGATCATAAGTTTTTTTCTTTCAATTTGTTTTTATGGTACATTATGTTGATTGATTTTCATATATTGAACTACCCATTCATCCCTGGAATGAAGTCTATTTGCTCATGGTGGGCGATACTTTTGAGTGTTCTTGGATTAAATTTGTGAGGATTTTATTGAGTATTTTGATATCAGTGTTTATAGGGGACATTGGTCTGAAATTCTCTTTCATTGTTGAGTATTTGTGTGATTTTGGTATTAGGGTGACTTTGGCCTTATAAAATGAGTTTGGCAATGTTCTTTTTGTTTCTATTTTGTGAAATAGTTTAAAGAATATTGGTATTAGCTCTTCTTTGAAAATCTGATGGAATTATATGCTAAAACCATCTGGCTTTCGGCTTTTTTTGAGGGGGAAGGGGAGACTTTTAATGATCACTTCTATTTTTTATGGGCTATAGGAATATTGAAATAGTTTTCTTAATCTTGGTTTAACTTTTGCTAAGTGGTATCTATCTAGAAAATTATCCATTTCATTTAGATTTTCCAATATTAAGGAGTACAGGTTTATGAAGTAAAACCTAATGATTCTTTGAATTTCTTCAGTGTCTGTTGTTATATCTCCCATTTCACTTCTGATTTTGTTAATTTGAATACCTTCTCTCTGTCTTTTAGTCAGTTTGGCTATGGTTTTATATATTTTGTTAATTTTCTCAAAGAATCAGCTCTTGGTTTTGTTGATTCTTTGTATTGACTTCTTTGTTTCTAATTGATTTTTTGAGCCCTAAGTTTGATTATTTTCTGCCATCTACTCCATTTGGGTGTGCTTGCTTGCTCCTTCTCCTCCTCTTCCTCCTCCTCCTCTTCCTTCTCCTCCTCCTTCTTTTCTAGAGCTTTTATGAATACTTTTAAATCATTAGTATGAGAACTCTTATATTTCTTTATGAGGGCACTTAATGCTATGGTCATTCTGCTTAGCACTGTTTTCATTGTGTCTCATAAATTTGGATATGTCATGCCTTCATTTTCACTGAATTCTAGAAAGTCTTTGATTTCTTTCTTTGTTTCTTCTTTGACCCAGTGGTCATTGAATAGAGTGAGAGCTGTTTAGTTTCCATGAATTTGTTAGCTGTCTGTTGTTTGTGTTGCTGAAATCCAGTTTTAATCCTTGGTAATCTCATATTAAGGAAGGGGTTACTTCAATCTTCTTGTATCCATTGAGGCTTACTTTGTGACTGGGTACATGGTCAATTTTGGAGAAGGATCCATGAGGTGCTGGGAAGAAAGTTTATTATTTTATGTTTAGGTGAAATATTCTGTAAATATCTGTTAGGCCATATTCCCTGTAAGTTTCATTATTTTTCTGTTTAGTTTCTGTATTGATGACCTGTCCACTGGTGAGTGTTGATTAAATAAGTCTCCCACTATTAATGTGTGGGGTTTGATGTGTGATTTAAGCTTTAGTAATGTTTCTTTTATGAACATGTGTGCCCTTGCATTTGGGGTATAGATGTTCACAATTAAGATGTCATTTTTGGTGCATTTTTCCTTTGATGAATATTAAGTGTCCTTTCCTCTCTCTTTTGATTGGTTTTGGTTGAAAGTCTATTTTATTAGATATAAGAGTGGCTTTCTAGTTTGTTTCTTGGGTCTGTTTGCTTTGAAAATCTTTTTCTAGCCCTTTACTCTGAGGTAGTGTCTATCTTTGTTGTTGAGGTGTTTTTCTTGTATTTAGGAGAATAATGGATCCTATTTATGCATCCACTCTGTTAGCCTGTGTCTTTTTATTGGTGAATTGATTCCCTTGATGTTGAGAAATATTAATATAATGATGGTTAGTTCCTATTATTTCGATGTTGGTGGTGTTAATCTCTCTCTCTCTCTCTCTCTCTCTCTCTCTCTCTCTCTCTCTCTGTGTGTGTGTGTGTGTGTGTTTCTCTTCCTTTGGTTTTACTGTGAAATTATTAATCTCTTGTTTTCTCTTTGGTATAATTACCTTCCTTGTATTGGGGTTTTCCTGCTAGCATCCTTTATAAGGCTATATTAGTGGAAAGATATTGTTTACATTTGGTCTTGTCATGGAATAATATCTTTGTTTCTTAATCTATGGTAACTGAAAGCTTTGCTGGGTAGTCATGTGGGCTGGCATCTGTAGTCTCTTAGGGTCTGTAAGAGCCCAGGCTCTTCTGGTTTTTAGAGTTTCTGTTGAGAAGTCAGATGTAATTCTGATAGATCAGCCTTTAAACATTGTTACTTGACATTTTTCCTTGCAGCTTTTAATATTCTTTCTTAAATACATTCAATGATTTGATTATTATATGGAAGAAGGGTTTTGTTTTCTGGTCCAATCTATTTGGTGTTCTGTAAGCATCCTGAACATTTAAGTTAGGGAAATTTTCTTCTACGATATTTTAAAAAATACTTTCTTGGCCTTTAATCTGAGAATCTCTTCCTCCTCCTCCTCCTCCTCCTCCTCCTCCTCCTCCTCCTCCTCCTCCTCTTCCTCCTTCTCTTCCTCCTCCTCCTGCCTCCTCTTCCTCTTCCTCCTCCTCCTCTATTATTCACATTATTCTTAGGTTTGGTATTTTCATAGTGTCCCAAATTTCCTGGATGCTTTGTCTTAGAAACTTTTTAGAAACTTTTTGTCATTTTGTGTGATCAATATATTAAGTTCTTCCATGGTATCTTCTACACCTGAAATTCTCTCTTCCATTTCTTATATTCTGTTGGTGATGTTTTTGTTTGTAGTTCCTGTTCTCTTTCCTAAGTGTTCCATTTTTAGTGTTTCTTCTGTTTATGTTTTCTTTATTGCTTTATTTCCATTTTCAGGTCTTGAATAGTTCTATTCATTTACTCCATCTCTTTGATTGTATTTTTCTACATTTCTTCTATTTAATCATTTGATTGTATTTTCCTGTATTTCTTTAGGGGATTTGTTTATTTCTCCTTTAAATGCCTCTATCATCATCATAAAAGTTCACTTAAAGTCATTGTTTTGCTCTTTGGTGTGTTGGGCTATCCAGGGGTTGATGTAATAGGAGAGCTGGGTTCTGATGGTGCCCTATTGCCCTGGCTTTTGTTAATTCTCTTCTTGTGCTTGCCTTTAGTCATCTGGTTGTCTCTGGTGTTGGCTGGCCTGGTAGTCCCTGGTGGTAGCTTGACTCTGGAACTGCAAGTATAGCTGCCTAATGGCAGCAGGCTTCTCATTTTCTTGGGTGGCAGCAGACCTCCAGGAAAGCAGGCAGAGCTGGTTGTTCTGGTTATAGCAGGCCTCCTAGGGGCAGGATGAGCTGTGTCCTGGGGAGTGGAGTGCAGACCTGGGATTGCAGGTAGAGGTGTAGACCAGAAGATGGAGCACAGAGGGATAGGGCTTACCTCATGGCTGCTGGGCTATCCAGAATCTCCAGTTTGCATTTCCATTATTGTTTCTATTTCCATTTTCAGGTCTTGAACAGTTTCCTTCACCTGTTTGCTTGTTGGCTTTCTTCACATTCTTTAAGGAATTTATTAATTTCTTCTAATTTTTTGTTTGTCTTTTTCTTGATTTTTAAAAAACTTTTAGATTCTTTGTGAACTTCACATCATGTACTCCAATTCTGTGCATCTCCTTGCCCTCTTTTTTTTTTTTTTTTTTTTTTTTTGGGTTCTTTTTTTTCGGAGCTGGGGACCGAACCCAGGGCCTTGCGCTTCCTAGGCAAGCGCTCTACCACTGAGCTAAATCCCCAACCCCTCTCCTTGCCCTCTTATATCGACTCTTTGATCTGCGGTCTTTCCCCCAATACAACACACACAAACAGTAACAAAACCCCAAAACATAGAAAGCATCTCATCAGGAAAGCTGTAGTATGTCACAGTGCATCTCACAATGCATACCTCTTGTCCACACATCTTCACTTGCAAATGTTCATTACATTTCACCATTGCTTCGATTCATAATCTCTGGCTTCTGTGATAGTATCAATATTGGATCCTCATCAGAATCCCAATTATGCTGTTGTTGCCCTGTGTCATAGAGATCCTTCAGCTTTGGATCAGCTGGCCTGGCCTTTTACATGTCCTAATTGCTCAGAGATGATGTAGATTTTGGGTGGGCCAATTCAGGGCCCTGTAGTTGGACCTGGGTGATAGCTAAGCTGGACAGCCTACCAGCTCTCCTTTATCCACACCACCAGGGTGAGCTCTCCGGTGCTGCCTTGGCTAGGCCACATGATGCCACCATTGGCAGGAGGCAGGGTCAGCTCTTCTCCTCTCATGCCCTCAGGGATAGCTCCCGAGCACTCATGTCTCCAAAGCCAGCTCTACTGTGCTTTCTGGGCGAGGCACAGCCTGCTCTCCTGAGTGCTGCAACTGGTCAAAGATGAAGACAGTTTTCCAGAGTACCACATCCAGTAAGGGGTGGGACCAGTTATGCACAGCCCCTGGACATCCATGAGGTCCCCAATGCTGCACCAACCAGGAACATATTCATGTTCTCTAGAGGTAATATGATCCACCAACATCAACTGATCCATGCCAGTGAGTAGCCATGGACTTGGTCCTCAATGGCACTTTTGCTTGGACCTCACCATGGCCCTGAGTGGTGAGACTGGACCCTCATAGCAGGCTAGTTCTCTCTACCCTCAAGTCTCCAGTTCAGTCTCTCTTCACAATGTTCAAGCTGAACTTACCTACCTTTTTTTTTTTTTTCTAACTTGTTTGGTCTACAACTCTTCTTCAAATGGCACTACTTCTTCTGACTGGTGTGGCCTAAACCTAGGCAGCAGAACTCTACCTATGTTCGACCCAAGGAGACATCATGGGAGAGCGTTGCAGTGAAATGGGATGGGAGTGGGTGTGGACTAGGTCTTTGGTACGGACTCTTGGGTTTGGGGCAGTTCAGCTGGCAGGTGGGTCACTGGTTCTCACTCATATGGCATTTTAGTGTTCTTGTAAATATTTTGAGCTTTATTCTAAAATATTGTAAAATTATTTGGAAGTAGTTTGAGACTTTCAGATCTTGCTTGTATTTATCAGGCCAGATCAGAACAGTTTAGAATTTTTTCCCACCACAAAAGCAAAACCTCAACTTGCACAATTTTTGTTCTTGAACCTGGCTGACAGAGTGGCCCTATGCCTTTTTGCTATTTCCACCCCCACTGCCCCACCCCTCACCCCCACTAGAATTGCTTAGTTCCCTATTCCCTTCAGCAGGTCACTGTTCTGCCTAACTCCTGAATGGACCTTCCTTAGCCACCACTCAGTTCTGTCTCTATAGCACTCCTCCCACATTATCTTCCCTGGATTCTTTCAGTATTGATAAGAAAACCAGTGTCTTGGAAAAGCATTGGACCCCATGTAGATTCCTTTCTTTGCACAGTGATTTGGAACCTTCTGCTAGTGGTAATTTTGGGAAATGCTGTGAATGGGGCGTGGGGGGGGCATAAAGATCCAGTGTTTATTTCCCAGAGAACCTTGGCTTTTGCCAAGTCTTTTTTAAAAGATTTATTTACTTATTTTATGCATATGAGTGAGTACACTGTTGCTGTCTTCAGGTACACCAGAAGAAAGCATTAGATCCCATTACAGATGGTTGTGAGCCACCAAGTGGTCGCTGGGAATTGAACTCGGGACCTCTGGAAGAGCAGTCAGTGCTCTTAACTGCTGGGCCATCTCTCCAGCCCCCTAAAATACAATTTTAATTTGATATTTGTTGTTTGTTTTTAAATTGTTTTAGGCTGCAGACAGGGAATCCAATTCTTCTCACTCCATATTGGCTAGAAGCGACATTCGGATTAATCTTTGTACTTTAAAAAGTGTTTGCACTGTTTTCACTTTTTACATTTATTTATATATTTATTTTACACGTGAACATGTCTCTCTATCTGTCTCTCTGTCTCTGTCTCACTCTTTCTCTCTGTCCGTCTGTCTCTGTATGTGTGTGAGTGTGTGTGTGTGTGTGTGTGTGTGTGTGTGTGTGTCATAATTCTTTGACATGGCTATAGAGTCACTTTTACTAATCTAATCATCTGTCATCCCTGCCAAGATCCAACCTAGCTTTGGACTGGTGCTTAGGCAGTGCCCCGGGCCTCTTCCCCATAGTCACCATTGTTCCCATTTCCCATATCCTTTTCAGGCATGCTTCTGCTCTCTGCCGTGACAGTAGGGCATGGTCTCTGGAGTCAGCTGCTATTCAGTCCTACTCTTTGGCAGCTTGCCCTTGAGGAATTGTCTTTTTCCATATTTTATCTGATAGGAAGAACAATCGTATTATACACCTTCTAGAGTTGTTGGGAACGTTGAGAGAACTGTGGGAAGCTTGACTACCATTACTGATGGTGAGATCTGCAGTGACATGACCCATGACTTTTCCTCTAATAACAGTACTCTTTGCTCTCTGGGCGCCTTTTAGCATGGTTCTTCTTCCTTCTGGTAACTCTCATCTCTAGCCTCATGAATTTTCACCTGAGGAATTCTTTTCTTTTCAGATGCCTCTCAAATTTTTTTCTGCAAGGAGGGTGTCTCTGCCTCTGGTCTAGGCAGGATCTCTGTGGCATAGAATAATTTTTTTTGTTTGTTTGTGGGTATCTTTTTGGCCATTAGCTTCTCTTTTGACTCTGTTTCTGTAACAAGTGCAGAGATCATGGGGTCACTGCGGGTCATCGGATAATAGTAACTCAAGAATGAATGAAGGCCAAAATGCTCAGTGAAAAGAGTGCGGATGAGCAGGAGAAGCACATTCAACACGCCTTTGGGGCTTCCCTGTGAATGTCCAGATGAAGCTGCAGTGGTGATGTCTCTAGTTCAGTGGTAAGTAGTGCCACTTGCCAATAAAAAGTGTACAGCTCGGAAATGAAAGGGGAAAGAAAAAAGTGACCATGAATCGACACGAGCAAGGACTCCGAACCCCTGTCCTAGCTCTGTGCCCCAGTATAGACATTACCACTGCACAGTTGGGCTTTCAAGAGCTGCCTGCCAATATTGACATTACCCCATCCTATGTAAGGAAATCAAGGCGGATTGGCGAGCAATCACTTTCAAAGCTAATTGTTGAAACCTGCAGGTCAGAGCTCTCAAGCTAATGCTTGTTGGCTTACTGGCAATTTTGGTGTTTGCTCTTTTTTAAAAAAAAATAATATTTTTGCTTTCTTTTCACTATGGCACAGGGTGGAATTTTTAAATTTTATTTTTTAAGGCAGGTTAAATGGCTTCTTGCTTAAGTTTTCTAAGCAGTTGTTTTCTTTCTATCCCTCTGCTCTCTTCCTTCTATTGGATGTTAGCTTAGCAGCAATGTTTGTCTTGTTCATTAGCTCTTCTGCAATGGCATTTAGAAATCTTGGTAAGTCCAGTCCCCATCCTCCTTTGTCCTCTGCAAATCCATGGAGGCTCTGTGAAGAGAGCCTTCATGAATGAGTCATTGGTGATGGGCTCTGAGTACTGGCCATTTCTGGGCAGCTCCCTGATGATCCTGGAGAGTGAATGTTGGCAGTAACTCAGTGTTTCCCTGGCAGGGTTCTCCCCTGCACACTGAGCCCTGTGCTCCTGGTGTTGAGCCTCCCAAAAAAAGAGCCATATCCCACTGCTTGGGTCTCCTTGCCTTCCCCTCACCCCACAGATCTCAGACTGCAGTGAATGACAACAGGAGTGTTTGGGAATTCTTATTTGGGAAGGAAACTGACAAGGTATCTGTCCTTTCTGTGCTAACGCTTGGCATGAATTTGAGTCTATCAGTAGACTTCCACTTATTGATGAGCAGATCACAGACTAGCCCCTGGGCATGTTTTCAAACTTAATGAAGAAAAGACAGTTCCTGACACTGGAGCTCTTCATCTCGCTGACAGCATCAATCAAGAGGTTCTCTGAGCTCCTTGCTGCTCCAGGAGTAAAGCCTTAACTGCAGGAAAAGCTAGGGCTGTGGAGGGGAGCAGTAAGGAGACAGAAGTTTCTGGTACATTTTGTGTGCCCTGCTTTGCCTCCCTATAGAACCAGGGGTTGGAGTTGGTGGTGGCTGTGGGACCACAGAAACAAAGAGCAGTGGCTTTACTCTTTGGTGGAGTGTTTTATCCCCAGAGGTGAAGACGCAGTAATGGGAGATTCTCCTCCAAGCAGCTCAATGTCCTTTCTATTTATTATACCAACCAAGCAAGCAAGAAGCACAGAAAACCAAATGGAGAGTTGAAGCTTGTCTTGGAAATTACTCATTTTCAAATATGTCTTCTGCTAGGAGAAAATGTCCTTTGCCTTCAGAGGAAAGCTATAAGAGCTCAAGAACAGATCAAACCAAAACCAAGAGAAAGAAGAATTGGGAGTCTGAGGACAAAGAGAAGTTGAAAGAAGGGGTGGGCTGCCTTAGACACCTCACATGACTGGAGCTCATCCAGTTTCTCTGAAACCCTGGAAGCCATGAGTCTGGTCAGAGTGGTATCCCATCTGTCAGAGGCCAAGCTTTTCTGAAAGGCCAGCTTCTGGTCCCCATTTCACTTTATGCCAGGTCTCCCAAGGACCCTGAGGAGAGAGGTGACACATAAGCTTTCTGTCCATCACTGAGAAGTTGTTGACACAATCTCTACCCTATCTCTGCTTCTCCAGATACAATGTTATTATGACTCTGGGGATTCCTGTGTCTGTGACTGAGGAACTCTGCACTCTCCCCATAAGAGCAATGATTTGTTCACATTGGCCAGAAAACTACAAAATGCCAACACCACACAACTCAAGGCAGTCTCCAGCACTGTCTTTCTTAGAACTCTGATCCAGAACACCATGCAGTGGATCTGGCTGGCACTGGCCTCCTCACTGACTTTGTTCTTTTATTCTCCTCTCTTTAATTTCATTCATGTTTTTGAGACAGAACAAAGTTGTCCTTGAACTTGTTATTCTCCTGCCTCAGCTTCCAAACCACTAAGATTATTCACACTGTAGTTGCTCCCAATGTCCATGCTTGAGAGCTGTCACTGTTCCTGCTCTCTGGGCTCCCCACTGCAGTGCTTCTAACCTTTGTCACTTTGGATGGGGAGGTGTCTAGGTTGGAGTGATTCCCTCTGTTGCCTGTGAGTACTCAGGGGTTGGTAGGTCACAATGCTACTGGCCCCATCCTCATCCTTTGGATGCAGACTCCTTAGTCAGTCAAGATGTTCGTTATCAAAGGCAGCAAAGGGCAGTCAGAGCTCGCAGCACTTCATCTCTGAGGACCGAACCGGCCCTTCCGGGTCTGTGGCTTCTATCAGATGCAAGTACATTTCGGTTACTTTGCAGTGGGGATTTAGAGCAGGGTCTGGACAGAAAAGATGGGAAAGTGCTGTCTAAAGACAGTAAAATTGCTCTGCTGTCCCACATGTGATGGTACTGACATATGACAGTTGTTCATTTTTTTTTCAACTGGTTTTAGCCTATGCGACTCTGGCCAATGGCTGACTCCCACTTTCTTGTTTTCTTCTTTGTAACACCTATAGTAGACAGCTTCTCTGTGCAAAAAGCAATCCCAAGTATCTATGTGAAATTCGAGAACCACAGTCCAAGAATTTTGCAGCAGAATGGGGTGCAGCTTTCTAACAATCTGTCATTATCATGTGGCTTTATGCCCTGGCAGTCTGGAGCACAGGTAAGTGTTCAGACTAGATAATTCATAAAGGTGCTCTGTATTTCCTTTCTTTCCTTATGGCTCAAGATAAGAGAGAATAAAGTGAATGAGAATGTGAGTTGAACAAATAGGTTGAAATCATTTTTTCCATCTTAAAGCCTTAATAGTAAATCCTTTGTTCCCCATATATGATTAACATACACTGGCCTAGGATGAAGAATCCAGTGAAGATCTCCCAAGAATCATCCTCATTGGCTGCTGGGGTGCATAGTCTCTTGGAACACTGGGACCAGGTAGTTGGGAATGACCTTGAGTCTTACTTGAAACGGCCAGGATGTTCTTGATGGGGCTCCTTGAGCTTTGAACTGTCTAATGATTCTTTGATTCACATTGACAACTGAAGGGCTGGCTCTATGGCACACGGTGTGAAACTGTTTCTGAAGCTTTTCTTCTCAGCTTGAAATGAGAGTGAACTCTCAGTGTCCCCCTTGGAGTGTTCCTGTAGAATCTGGGCATAGCCCACAGCCTAGCAGGACTGAAGTTGCAGCTCTACACACAAAGACAGCCCTGGCTTCTGAGAGAGGTGGGACAATGGCGGTGTGGAAGAGCTTAGATGCTCTATATGACCCTGCCAGCTGATGTCTCCTCTCAGTTATCTCATGTCCCCTGATTCTCTCTGAACTCTGTCTGAGGAAGTCCCCGGGGTCCCAGCTCTAAGAATTGATGGAGAAAATGGTTCTGTGCCCTTTGAGTCTTAGATGAGGCTGTAGCTTTGATACCTATCAAGTCTGGCTGTAGCTGAGGGCAAGGGGGTATGGGGATGGATAGATGTGTCGGCATGATCTCTGTCCACATCCCTCTTGCCATGCTGACCCCACCCCCAGAGCAGCAAAGGTACCCCAGCTCTGCAGTCCAGTACTGGCCAGTCACGAATTGCCCAAACAGGTGCTCGTGGCCATCAAAGTCTTGAAGCAGTTAAACTTGCCTTCACCTCTAGTGCAGTTCCCTTAAAAGAAAATAGAGAGATCTTGGAAAGGTGGAAAGGGTGGCAGGCCAGAACCGTAAAGTGTGTGCAATCGCTCAGATACAAGTGGCACCACTAAAAATTGCCTTCATATATCAGCTTATGGTTTACACACTCTGGCAGAAAGGACACTGAAAGGTCAGCTGGAAAAAAAATGTCCATGTCAGGCCTGGAGCTGTGGCTTCAAAGGTGGCAAGAAGACACAATCTCAGAAGAGTTCTAGAGGGCCTGTTAGTGCTTGATGGGGTAGGATTTGGGTGGGATTTTTTTTTACTCTTTATTTTGCTTTGTTTTTAAGGAACTTGCCTGCTAACGTCAGCAGAGAAGGTAAGGTATAGACTCCAAGTAACCTTTCCATCTGACCTCTGGTGACAAGACGGATAGTTCCATTCATCTGTGGGTGAGCAGCGGAAGCTCCCTGCATTTTTTCTCCCCTTTGCTTGGATTCGGGATATATTTGTTTGCAGAGAGGAATGTCACTCCTGTGAATGCACTGCTCAGTCATGTGCCTGCGGTGGCGAAATCTGTAGAGGGGAGAAGAGACAGGAGGGAAGGGGGTGGTGTGGGGAAAGGGCAAGCTATACTCTGGGGGCTTTGAGTGATGCCAGCTCAGATCCAGGAACAAATCTTCAACCAAATGATAATGGAGGATGTGCCTTCCAACCAGAAGAATCACAAATGTACTGTGAATTAATAATGCACCCTTTTAGTAGTGATTGCCTTGTGAGACAGTCTGGGGAGGACTGTTCACCCACTCGGTCCCACCTATGAGAAGGAACTAGGCGCTCTGTGGCTTCCTCGGAGCTTTGTTTAAGACTGACTCTCCTCCTTACTTTATTAACCGTGTAACATTTTAAGGTTGTTTTTTCCTCTCTGTCTCCTCCAGCAAGTCTCTATTGATCAGTGTTTACAGTTATAATCCCTTTCAAATTTATCATCCATGACTAACACCACGTGTATTGATTAGTGTTGACGGATGTCCCTCTACAGCATAGAACTGCTGTGATCTTGGCTAGGGAAACACAGCCGAGGTGAGAAGAGACAGAGGCATGCATTTTCCCCTTCTTCTCCATTTTTCTTTTGGTATTCTTTTGCTCTCATTTTCTTCCTAGCCGAGATGAGTATTTTTCCTATGGAAATCAAAGAACTGCTTTGCATATTTTAAGAATATATATTTTACCCTTCCTCACAGCATTGGGGCAGGGAGAGAAAGGGGTGTTCAGTGGCGATTGGAGGGGTGGGTTCTGCCAACAGGTCCTAAAGGAGATCAGATTTATGAGTGGCAGCCAGACATCTTAACCTACAGCCTCCAGTAACAAGGATGTAAAGGCTACTTATTTTAGGGACAAATTTGATGTCACTTGTGACCACGAACAAGATATCTGAAATCTGAAGTATAAATGGTAACATTTGTCAATAGTAGAATTTCGTGTCCCTTTTGCTGGCTCTCTGACATACCTTCATTGTCTGTAACGGCGATAGATCATGAAGCTGTTCCCCTCACCGAGACAAGTTTCTGGGTCTCCCTATCTTGGAACACTGCTGTGTTCACTCACATTATGTATAGAGACACACAGCCCATGTGGTCATTCTATCCAGTTAGCCTGGCAGCCTTTCACTGAGCTGCTCAGGTTTGGTCCCACAAGAACATGTGAGTAGAGCCCTGCCATTACTGTGACTGAGCAACATTCCTTTCCTGCCTGCCAAACAGTAAGGCTGAGGGAAGCCTCACAGGCCTCAGAGGATCACCCGGGACCGAAGTTCCTCTCTTATTCTTAGATTCCAAGAATGTCCTATTGCCACGGAAGGTTTTTCTTATGGTCTGCATCCTAGGACCAGCCTTGAGAACAGACTGAAGGACTGTAGAACTCATAGGGAGCTTAGAGGTCTTGTAGCTTATCCTACTACTTACCACGAGGGACCTGATGGAACTTAACTGTTCAGAGTACATTGCTCCATGTCATATGTGTGAGGGAAGCCCTCTAGCCCTATGGACTTCACCAAGTGACTCAGTTGCTCCACCTGTCAGGAATCCGTCACCTCCTCTCCACTTCTGTTTGGCTGTCACATCCCCATGCCCCACTCCTCCCTGCTTCTCCTTCTCTACCAGCACTCCCTCAGTGACATTCTAGATCTAGAGGGGCTCACACACAAGGACTCTCTACTCAGCTCACTTTACTTTGCAAAGCCATTTTCTAACAAATTCAAAGGTTTCTTTACCATGGAGAAGTCACATTAAAAAGTTAATTTTCTTTCCAAAGGAAAGAAGGGAGGTATAGTCAGCTCCTAGGGGAGGGCACATCTACATAGTGGTGTGCACTTCTGTCATGCTATGGTGCCTTTGAATAGCTATTTAGTTGACTCATATGGAAATGATATTTTGTCCTCCCTCACTGCCTCTACCCCCACGATTGACAATAATTTGATGGGATATTTTTTTTGCCTCTTTGCTTATCTATTTCCCAAGTTTTCATGGTCTGTTTGTAATGGCGTTTTGAGTTCTTTGCACTACTTTAAATTAAGTTTCTCATATGGGTCTTATTACACCTGAATACTGTTCAGCTGTTTGGTGACATAGTTGTAAATCCTCAATAAAAAGATCTTTAATAATCAGTTGGCATTTATTTAGTACACCACCCATCTTATTAAATCGAAGTCCTCGCTCGGGTTTAGTAGGCTGGTTTATTGTGTGTCGGCATCAGATCAGTGACGCTCCAGTTCTGCTTCGGAGGGTACTTTCATTACAGATTCCTGTTTTTAGGCACTTATAATTTTCTCAAGTAGCACACTTATTTCAATGTGCAATCATTTTCAGTTCTCTTCTCCCTCCCTCTCTCAACTTGTACCATCCCCTCCTCCCCCCCACACCCCTCACATTTTTAAAAAGTTTAACATGGAAATACATCTCAAATTTTAGAGGAAAAAGCTGTGTCAGTGGCTGAGAATAGCTGAGCAAAACTGCCAGGCTCCTCACCATCCAGACTCTTGCTCATTGCCGTTGGTTATCTCGGTACAAACAGTAATGTGGCGGGGGCTGGTGGCCCCAAGCATTTTCAAGTGTTTTCATTTTCTCTAGGCTCATGATTCCCCAGCATTTCCAGTGGTAAGAAACTAGGGAATCCGGCAGATAGCAAACTGGCTAGAAGGGGAAACAGATGTTTGCACTTATTCCCTGTTCTTGTCCGTTTTGTACGGAAGCATGGAAAAGCTCTATTACCCAGGTTCTTCCCACAGCATCTTCCTCCATGTCCACTCTGAACCTGGCTATTCTCAGTTCTTCCCATCCCTATGCAAGCATCACTTTCTCCAAGATGCCCATTGGAACTGTGCAGAATGAGTTCATTCCCTTATACATTGTTTTAGAACACACATCGTGCTTCTGTTTATCTTGTGGCCCACTACAGCTGGCACCTACTGTCTTATGAGAAACAGTGTTCCTAATTCTTTATCCAGTGCTACAGCCATCAAGTCTTGCACAAAAGGGGCATATTGAAGTCTACGTCCTCCTATACATGCTAGGGATAGCTAGAAACTAAAACCTGGTTCCTCTCCTAAGTCTTATACTGGATGAGAACAGGGACTTGATCTATTTTAGTCTACGTTATATTTCTGTCTCAGTGTCTGGCATATAGAAGGTAGTCAAAGGACTGAATTTAGAAAAAGAGACTTGAGTATAGATGTAGTCTTATTTAAGCAAAGGGACCAGACCATTGAAAGATCTCAGAACCACAAAAATCAAGATTCTCCATGATTTACCTCCAAGAGTGTTTCATCTGATATGAGTATTTAGCTTCCTAAGAAAAGGAAAATTCTTATACTCTCAGTTGATTCTGCTTCTTGAATGACCCGTCATGTAGCCCTTGTCATTATGTGACCAGGTACAGAGAAGAATGCATTTAGCTAAGGGGAGAGAGTGGGTGGACATCTTTTAAAGTAAATATTGCTTCATTAACTTTATGTAAATATGTTGCAAAGAAAATAAACCACACACGAATTAGCCAGACCCACAGTCTACACATCTCAAAAGCTTCTATACAGTTAAATAGCTCTTTGAAGCTATAGAGATCATTCTAGAATGTGATGCTACACACTTATCTACCACTCTAAATGAAGAATTCATGACAGAAATTATAACAAGACAGACAGGGAGCTTCATGTTCTCACTCATGACTCACACTCACTATCTGCGTTCAGCCCTCTCTCATCCCCAAACACTCTATGTCATTAAACCCTCTCTTGTCAGTTTGTCATGTATATCTGAAATCTCTTCTTGAGAGTTTTGGTTTCTGTAAAGAAGGCTAAATAGACTGAACACCTTTCACACTGAGAGAAAATAGGGAAAAAGCTATAACAAGGCTCTACTGAAAGTTAGAACAGGGCTAAGATGGCGGTACAATAGGACAGAGTTGAGAGTGTCTGAGAACCCAGAGAGGTAAATGCAGTCTTTGAGGGACTTCATTAGTGGAATCTAAAGGAATCTTAGAAAGAGGCTCCTTGTGGCTCTTGGCAGTCTCACAGGATGAGCAGAGAAATTGTGTTCATGGATTGCTAAACAGCAAGAAAGGGTAGGACCCCAAGCTTTAGGCTGGATCAAGGTGACCTGTCCTTCAAGGCAAATGTAAATCTTTTCAAGAGGACTATTTTGTGTCCCCGTCCTGAAGTTACTGCAATGTTTTCTATATACAATGTTGTGAAGCAAATAAAGATATCCAGACGTAATACGTGTAAAGCAATATGATGCAAATGAAGAGAAATGATATATTTTATAAACACAGCAGAAGGCATCGATGTAATGGAATTATCAGACATTACTTTTTAAATGATCCTGTATGGTTTTTATTGCCAACAATAAAAAAGGGATGAATGTGAATTTGGGAGGACACATCAAATATTTTAATAAGTAAATATTTCTATAATTGGTAAATATAATAGTGACGAGAGCTCGAAGAACAGGTAATAAATCCACTGCTGAATAAGGGTCAC
This sequence comes from Rattus norvegicus, assembly GCF_021556685.1. Classification (NCBI taxonomy): domain Eukaryota; kingdom Metazoa; phylum Chordata; class Mammalia; order Rodentia; family Muridae; genus Rattus; species Rattus norvegicus. The sequence goes on from NC_141547.1 coordinate 102,843,008, forward strand.
TTCAGTGTAGTTCAGGTGAAATATTCGAATGAAGTGTTTGTATAATGGGAGCAATAAATGAAGGATGATGTTGAGGAAGGCAGGGGAAATGTCCGACCGGGGAAGGAGAAGGGGATTGGGAGAGGACAGGAAAGACTGGGTAAAGGCAGCTTGGTAAAGGATAGTGGCTGACGTTTCTTCAAATTGTAGCAAGCCACCTATGGAATGATGTGAACTCAGAGCATGAAGTAGAATGTGTTACATGTGACATAGAATGTGTTACATGTGACATTACTCTGATGAAAGCAAAAGGAACCCTACAACCAACTTCCCAACAGTGACCGTAGGAGCCAGGAGTGCATGGACTCAAATTACGGCAATGTAGAATTCTGTGCCCACGAAAATTATGCTGCAAAATGAAGGCATAATGAAATATATTTTCAGATAAGTAAAACAGAGAAGGTATCGCCATAGATACAGAAAAGCAGGTGAACTATTCTGTGATAATTTCAGACTGAAGGTTGAGAATATAGAAATAAAAGGTGTAGAAATGTGGATAAATGTAAATGAGTCTGAATTATATAAATAATAATGCCATTTAAGAAGAGTAAAATACAATCTGTCTTACTGTGGTTTGACTTAAGGTTCCAACTTTAATTGGTTTAAAATACAAAAGCAATGTTTAGTAGAAAGCGTGCTTTGATTTTAAAGAGTTCCAGGACTGGAGATCTATGGTGAGACACTTTGCATGATACTGAACAAGAGGAGGAAGCTGCAGCTGTCAGTCAGCCATGTGACCAGACAGTGCACGGCCATGTTCTTAGTGTGCCAAGTTGCTAAGCTATCATGTTCTGAGGGCTTGTTGTATTAAGTGCATTTTCAGCTTAACAATATTTTCAACTTACAATGGATTTATTAGAGCATAACCCTCATCATAAATTGGAAAGCATCTGTATATATAATTAAAATGCACTATAACAATGGGAGATAAATTGGGGAAAATGATGGAATTAAAGTGTTGTGAGGCCCCTGAATCATTTGGGAAAAAGGAAAGTATAAATTAAACTTAGACAAAGGTATAAGTTATGACTGTGTATTTTTATTTCTAGGTAGCCTTAAATAAAATACAAACACTTTCATTAAAAGAATGGATAGAAAGATCATGGGAATGGACTAAGGAACCTATAAGAAAAAAGGGAATGAATAATAGCAAAGAATACAGAATAAAGAAATAGAACATGGCAGGATGGGGAAAATAAAAAGAGCACAGCTTTAAGTCCAAGTACATCAGCGACTGTGGTAAATATCACGGATTAAATGAACTAGTCATATAAGTTCTCAGCTCCCAGAAGTGATAAAATCGAGCTATGTGCTTCTGTCGAGATGCAACTCCAATGTGTAGTCTTATCATTCAGAGGGTTTTAAATAGAGTGCTTTCCCAGAAGGCGCAGGGCCCTGGGTTCCAAACCTAATCCCTTTCCCAAACCAAAAAGTGTTTAAAAACATAGGAAAGCATCAACCAGAAGAATGCAAATATAGCCAAATTAATGTTAAAGAAGATTTTAAAGCAAAAATATTATTAGAAGTGAAAATGGATTTATGATAATGAAAAGATAATTTATTGCAAAGATAGCACTGTTCCAAATCTGTAGTCACCTTACTAGGACAGCCCTGAATGTGCATCAACCAGTTTAAAGAACAAGTGTAATGATTACCTTTCTCTTGCTGTAATAAAGCTCTGTTACCCAAATAACCCACAGAAGAAAGTTAATTTCAGCTTGCAGCCCGTGATAGCACCATGGGGCAGCAGGAGTGATGGCTGAAGAGCTTCCAGCCTGACTTGCAAGCAGAAAGCCTGGACAGCAAACTGGGAATGTCATGTGGCTTTTAAACCCTGAAGTCACCTCCAATGACACACTTCTTCCGGAAAGGCCACACATCCTAGAACCACCCAAAGAAGGCCACCAACCAGGGACCAAGTATTCAAATTCCCGAGACTATGGGAGCCAACTCTGTCAGACCACAAGCAAAGGAGAGAACTCATAATTGAACTGTAATGAATAGAGCATGCAGGCCAACAGTTGTTAAGGGGGAAGAATGCTGAATAGCACGCATACTCAAAAACACATACACTATGTTCCAATAAAGTATTTTATTATGCTGAAACTTACGTATCATTATTCATCATGTGACTCTATGTCAGTGGTATGTGATATACCCAACAGCCATCCCCATCAGCTTATGCTTGCACCCACAGACAGCATACACCCAATCGACCAATGCGATAGTCTGCGAAGCAAGTACAAACGAATTTTCAAATAACTGAAATCTTGCAGAATATGTTAGATAAGTGGAATGAAAAGAAACTACCTATACAGTGACAGATCACTAGAAAAGAAACACAACAGACAACTGCTTGGAATTAGCTAGTATCCTTAATTAATGCATTAAGAAATCACATTGGAAATCAAAGGAGAATATTTGTAGCGCAATGAAACAAAATAACATCTATCATGATATTAGAGGTGCTACCAAAGATGTGATTAGAAAGAAACATGGTGCATGATTTTTGGGGGGAGGGGGAAGCTGTATCTGGTAGTTTAGAATGGCAAAAAAAGGAAAACAGCAAACACAAGAGCAAAACCCAGTGAATATGTAATGACAACCATTAGAACAGCCAAGTGATCGTTCTTCAATAGATGGAGAATGGAAAAGCCACATATTGGACTGATTACAAATGAGAAGAAATACACAAAGTGCCAACTAGGAACGAACATACAGTACAGATACTGTCAGTGTTTAAATAGAGGAGAATAAAGAAAATTATATGGCATAAAATTTAGAAACGTCAAGGACATAGATGAATTCTGACAGGATAAAAATATAGAAAAGAAATATCAAATAAGAATGTGTGATCATGTAGCAGACACGCAGCTTAGACTCCGTGTCTGCCTTGTCTGCTCTCAATAGGAGAGGATGCCCCTAATCTGGCAGACTTGATGGGCCAGGCTGGGGGTCATCCCAAGGGGGTCCTACCCTTTCAGAGGAAAGGAAGGAGCAGGAAGTGGAGCAGCATTTGGAATGTAAATCAACAATCAAACAGACAAATAAATAAATAAAACGTGATCTATCCTTATAAGTTTTTCACAACTTTTTCAAGCCTACATGATCTGACAAAGAATTTAAATTTTTACTTAATTAAGATCCATTTTAAAGCCAAGAATATGCTCTACCTTGGTAACCAGCTTGGTCATTTTTTTTAATTTTATTTTTCTTGGATATTTTATGTCTTTACATTTTAAATGTTATCCCCCTTCTCCCTCCCCCTGCTTCTATGAGGGCGTTCCCACTCCCATCCACACACTCCCACCTCAACACCCTGACATTCCCCTACATTGGGAAATGAGTCTTCACAGGACCAAGGGCTTTTCCTCCTACTGATGCTGGACAATGCCATCCTCTGCTACATATGTGGCTGGAATCATGGGTCCCTCCATGTGTACTCATTGGTTGGTGGTTTAGTCCTTGGGAGCTCTGGTGGGGTCTGGTTGGTTGATATTGTTGTTCCCCCTATGGTGCTGCAAACCCCTTCAGCTCCTTCAGTCTTTTCTCTAACTTCTCCATTGGGGTCCCCCTTATTCAGTCCAGTGGTTGGCTGTCACCACCCTCATCTGTATCAGTAGGGCTCTGGCAGAGCCTCTCAGGAGACACCCATATCTGTCTCCTGTCAGCCAGCACTTCTTGGCATTAGCAATAGTGACTGGGTTTGGTGACTGCATATGGGATGGATCACCAGGTGGGGAAGTCTATGGATGACCTTTCCTTCAGTCCCTGCTCCACTTTTTGTCCCTGTATTTCCTCCCATGAGTATTTTGTTCTCCCTTCTAAGAAGGAATTAAGGAATGAATTTTGGTCTTCATTCTCCTTGAGCTTCATATGATCTGTGAATTTTTTCTTAGGTATTCCAAGCTTTTGGGCTAATATCCACTTATTAGTTAGTACATACCATGTGTGTTCTTTTATAACTGGATTACCTCACTCACAATGATATTTTCTAGTTCCATCCATTTGCCTAAGAATTTCATGTAGTCATAGCTTTTAATAGCTGACTAGTACTCCATGTGTAGATGTACCACATTTTCTGTATCCATTCCTCTGTTGAAGGACATCTGGGTTCTTTCCAGCTTCTGGCTATTATAAATAAGGCTGCTATGAACATAGTGGAACATGTGTCTTTGTTGTATATTGGAGCATTTTTGGGTATATACCCAGGAGTGGTATAGCTGGGTCCTTAGGTAGTACTATGTCCAATTTTCTGAGGAACCTCCAGACAAATTTCCAGGGTGGTTGTACCAGCTTACAATCCCACCAACAATAGAGGAGTGTTCGTCTTTCTCCACTTCCTTACCAGCATCTGTTGTCACCTGAGTTTCTGATCTTATCTATTCTGATTAGCATGAGGTGATATCTCAGGTTTGTTTTGATTTGTCTTTCCCTGAGAACTAAAAATGCTGAACAATCCTTTAAGTGCTTCTTAGCCATTCAGTATTCCTCGGTTGAGAATTCTTTGTTTAGCTCTGTACCCCATTTATAATAGGATTATTTCATTTTCTGGAGTCTAACTTTATCATCTATCTATCTATCTATCTATCTATCTATCTATCTATCTATCTATCTATCTATCTATCTATCTATCTATCCTACATGGGATGTAGGATTGGTAAAGACCATTTCCCAATCAGTTGGTTGCCCTTTTATCCTATTGACAGTGTCCTTTGCCTTTCAGAAGCTTTACAAGTTTATGAGGTCCCATTTGTCGATTCTTGATCTTGGAGCATAAGCCACTGGTGCTCTGTTCAGGGAAATGTCCCCTCCTCTAATGTGTTCAAGGCTCTTTCCCACTTTCTCTTCTATTAGTTTGACTGTATCCGGCTTTATATGGAGGTCTTTGATACACTTGGACCTGAGCATTGTACAAGGAAATAAGAATGGGTCAATTTGCATTCTTCTACATGCTGACCTCCAGTTGAACCAGCATCATTTGTTGAAAATGCTATCTCTTTTCCACTGAATGGTTTTAGCTCCTTTGTCAAAGATCAAGTGACCACAGGTGTGTGGGTTTATTTCTGGCTCTTCAATTCTATTCCATTGATCTACCTTCCTGTCTCTGTACCAATACCATACAGATTTTATCACTATTGCTCTGTCATACAGCTTGAAGTCAGGGATGGTAAATCCCCCAGAAGTTTTTTATTGTTGAGAAGAGTTTTCACTATCCTGGGATTTTTGCTTTTCCAAATGAATTTGCAAATTGTTCTTTCTAACTGTATGAAGAATTGAGTTGGAATTTTTGATGGGGATTGCATTGAATCTGTAGATTGCTTTTTTGCAAGATGGCCATTTTTTTTCTATATTAATCCTGCCAATCCATGAGCATGGGAGATCTTTCCATTTTCTGAGATCTTCAATTTCTTTCTTCAGAGACTTGAAGTTCTTGTCATACAGATCTTTCACTTGCTTGGCTAGAGTCACACCAAGGTATTTTATATTCTCTGTGGCTATTGTGAAGGGTGTCATTTCTCTAATTTCTTTCTCAGCATCTTTATCCTTTGAGTAGAGGAAAGCTACTGATTTGTTTGAGTTAATTTTATATCCAAATACTTTGCTGAAGTTGTTTATCAGGCTTAGTAGTTTTTCTCTGGTGGAACTTTTGGAGTCACTTAAGTATACTATCATATCATCTGCAAATAGTGATAGTTTGACTTCTTCCTTTCCAATTTGTATCCCTTTCACTGTTTTTTGTTGTCTAATTGCTCCGACTAGGACTTCAAGTACTATATTGAATAAGTTGGGAGAGAGTGGGCAGCCTTGTCTAGCCCCTGATTTTAGTGGGATTGCTTGCTTCAAGTTTCTCTCTATTTAGTTTGGTGTTGGCTAATGGTTTGCTGTAAACTGCTTTTACTATGTTCTGGTATGGGCCTTGAATTCCTGATCTTTGCAAGACATTTAACATTAAGGGGAGTTGATCTTTGTTAAATGCTTTCTCAGCATCTAATAAAATGATAATGTCTTTTTTTTCCTTGAGTTTGTTTATATAGTGGAGTGCCTTGATGGATTTCCATATACTGAATGATCCTATCATCCCTGGAATGAAGCCTACTTGATCATGGTGAATGATCGTTTTGATGTGTTCTTGGATTCAGTTTACAAGAATTTTATTGAGTATTTCACATTGATATTCATGAGGAAAATCATGTAGGGTTTTTGTGTGGCATAATTGTGGCTTCAAAGAAATAATTGGGTAGTGTTCTTTCTGTTTCTATGTTGTGGAATAATTTGAAGAGTATTGGTATTAGGTCTCTTTTGAAGATCTGATAGCATTCTGCACTAAACCCATCTGGTCCTGGACTCTTTTTGGTTGGGAGACTTTTAATATTTGCTTCTACTTCTTTAGGGGTTATGGGACTGTTTAGATGGTTTATCTGATCCTGATTTCACTTTGGTACCTGATAACTGTCTAGAAAATTGTCCATTTCCTCCAGATTTTCCAGTTTTGTTGAGTATAGGCTTTAGTAGTGGGATCTGCTAGTTTTTTTTTAATTTCTTCAGATTCTGTTGTTATGTCTCCCTTTTCATTTCTGATTTTGTTAATTTGGATAATGTCTCTCTGCTCTGTGTTTAGTCTGGCTAAGGGCTTATCTATCTTGTTAATTTTCTCAAAGAACCAGCTTCCAGTTTTGTTGATTCTTTGTATAGTTCTTTTTCTTTCTACTTGGCTGATTTCAGTCCTGAATTTGATTATTTTCCCCTCTTGGGTTAATTTGCTTCTTTTTATTCTAGAGCTTTCAGGTGTGCTGTCAGCTGCTAGTGTTAATCTGTTTCTAATTTCTTTTTGGAGGCACTCAGAGCTATGAGTTTTCCTCTTAGCACTGCCTTCATTGTATCCTAAAAGTTTGGATATGTTGTGCCTTCCTTTTCATTAAATTCTAAAAGGTCTTTAATTTCATTTTATTTCTTCCTTGACCAAAATATTGAGTATATTGGTTTTCAGCTTCCATGTGTATATGGACTTTCTATTGTTTTTGTTATTATTGAAGACCAGCCTTAGTCCATGGTGATCTGATAGGATGCATGGGATTATTTCAATCCCCTTGTATCTATTGAGGCCTGTTTTGTGATCAATCATATGGTCAGTTTTTGAGAAGGTATCATGAAGTGCTGAGAAGAAGGTGTATTCTTTTGTTTTAAGATGAAATGTTCTATATATGTCTGCTTAATCCATTTGGTTCATAACTTCTGTTAGTTTCACTGTTTCTCTGTTTAATTTCTGTTTCCATGATCTGTCCATTGATGAGAGTGGGGTGTTGAAGTCTCCCACTATTATTGTGTGTGGTGCAATGTATGATCTGAACTTTAGTAAAGTTTCTTTTATGAATGTGAGTGCCCTTGCATTTGGATCATAGATGTTCAGAATTGAGAATTCGTCTTGATAGATTTTTCCTTTGATGAGTATGAAGTGTCCTTATCTTTTTTGATAACTTTTGGTTGAAAGTTGATTTATTTGATATTAGAATGGCTAGTCCAGATTGTTTCTTGGTACCATTTGCTTGAGAAATTGCTTTCCAGCGTTTTATTCTTAGATAGTGTCTGTCTTTGTCTCTGAGGTGCATTTCCTGTATGCAGCAAAATGCTGGGCCCTGTTTATGTATTCAGTCTGTTAGTCTATGTCTTTTTATTGGGGAATTGAGTCCATTGATGTTTAGAGTTATTAAGAAACAGTGATTGTTTCCTGTTATTGTTGTTTGAGGTGGAATTATGTTTGTGTGGCTATCTTCTTTTGGGATTGTTACAAGAAGATTACTTTCTTGCTTTTTCCAGGGTTTAGTTTTTCTCCTTGTGTTGGAGTTTTCCATCTATTTTCCTTTGTAGGGCTGGATTTGTGGAAAGATATTGTGTAACTTTGTTTTTGTCATGGAATATCTTGGTTTCTCCATCTGTGGTAATTGAGAGTTTTGCTGTATATAGTAGACTTGGCTGGTATTTGTGTTGTCATAGGGTCTGTATGACATCTGTCCAGGATCTTCTAGCTTTCATAGTCTCTGTTGAGAAGTCTGGTATAATTCTGATAGGTCTGCCCTTGTATGGAACTTGACCTTTTTCCCTTACTGCTTTTACTATTCTTTCTTTGTTTTGTGTATTTGGTGTTTTGATATTATGTGATGAGTGGAATTTCTTTTCTGGTCTAATCTGTTTGGAGTTCTGTAGGCTTCTTATATGTTCATGGACATCTCTTTCTTTAGGTTAGGGAAGTTTTCTTGTATAATTTTGTTGAAGATATATACTGGCCCTTTAAGTTGGGAATCTTCACTCTTTTCTATACCCATTATTCTTAGGTTTGGTCTTCTCATTGTGTCCTGAATTTCCTGGATGTTTTAGGCTAGAAGCTTTTTGTTTTTTGCATTTTCTTTGACTATTGTGTCAATGTTTTCTATGGTATCTTCTGCCCCCTGAGATTCTCTCTTCAATCTCTTGTATTCTCTTGGTGATTCTTGTGTCTATGACTCCTGATCTCTTTCCTAGGTTTTCTATCTCCAGTGTTGTCTCTCTTTGTGATTTTTGATTTATTGTTTCTATTTCAATTTTTAGATCCTGGATGGTTTTGTTCAATTTCTTCACCTGTTTGGTTGTGTTTTTCTGTAATTCTTCAAGGGATTTTTATGTTTCCTCTTTAAGGGCTTCTACTTGTTTACCTGTGTTCTCCTGTATTTCTTTAAGGGAGTTATTTATTTCCTTCAGTCCTCTATCATCATCATGAGATGTGATTTTTAAATACAAATCTTGCTTTTTTTCCTGTGTGTTGGGATATCCAGTATTTGTTTCAGGGGAGAACTTGGTTCTCATGATGCCAAATAGTCTTAGTTTCTGTTGTTTAGGTTCTTGTGCTTGTCTCTTTTGCCATCTGGTTATCTCTGGTGTTATTTGGTCTTGTTGTCTCTGACTGGAGTTTGTCTTTCCCATGGGCCTGTGGGCCTGTGGGTCTGTGGGTCTTTGGGCCTGTGGGCCTGTGGGCCTGTGGGCCTGTGATCTTAGGAGTGAGAGCCCCCATGGCAAACCAGCTCTCTGCAGGCAGATTTTGGGTCCAAGAGCTGTGGAACTGCACCAGCTCTGGGTACAGATGGAGACTAGAAGGGTCCCATCCCAGGCTGCCCTGAAGCTCCTAAGCTCTGTGCATTCCTGGCAGGTATCTCTTTGGACAGTCAGTAGATAGAAAGTGGGGTCTTACCTGTGGGCTGGGGGTTTAGGAGGGAGAGTGCTCCTGGCAGACCAGCTCTCTGCAGGCAGGTTTTGTGTCTGAGGGCTGTAGGACAACCCCAGCTCTGGGTGCAGATGGAGACTGGAAGGGTCTCCTTTTTTAAACTATAGTTCAGTGCTGCTAAGCAAGGTCATATTGCTTCCCAAACCAATCTCCAAAACTTTATTTTGCAAAATTAAGTGTATTCATCAGACAACTCCTGGTGCCCACCCATCCTCAAGCAAGTGTTTAGTTACGACTAGTCGGCTTCACATCGTTATGAGCTTTACTACTGTGCACATCTCTGAATGAGATTCTCTAGTGTTCACCTTCATGTGCCTGCTTGTTTCTCTTAATGAACGCATAGTTCTATGACTAAGTGCATGTGAGAATTCCCTCTATTTTAGAGGCTAGCATCTAATTTTATTCACTGTGCTAGATTTTTTTTGTTTTTTTGTTTTTTTGTTACAGGAGTCAAATACTGGGCAGAAACAACCATTGGAAGAAAGAAAAATTTCCTTGAGTTTTAGAGGCTTCAGTCAGTCAATGCAGGGAGTGTAAGGGGAACCACACTAACAAAATGGCTGACAGGAAACACTGGAAATAACTTATTTTTTTAAATTTTATTTTACAGTCCAGTTGTTATTCCCCTCTTGGTCTTGCCCTCCAAGAGTTCCTTATTGCATTCCTCCTCCCCGGTCTCCAAGTGATAAGAGCAAGACAGGCCCTCCTGTGACGGACTTCCTCCAACAGTGCCCCACCTCCTACTTTTTATGGTCTTTCATGGCCATCATATTGTGACTCAATCAGGGAATTAAGCAACTGAAGAGATCAGAGCCCTCAGGATCAAATCACCTCCCTAAAGCCCACCAACTGGCAACCATGCTCCCAATACCTAAACCTGTGGGAGACATTTCATACCAAGCTATCACAAACCTCTACTGGTGGATGTTTGAGCAACCTCTTGACTACTGTACATTTTGCTGCAATAGACATGGATGTAAAAAAGTTTTGAGGTCCTGCCTTCAATTCTTTTGTTCATATTCGCAGATGTGGAATGAAGAGTATATGGTAGATATGTTTTTAAATTATTGTTGTTGTTGTTGTTGTTATTATTATTATTGTTATTATTATTATTATTATTTAATCTTTCTTTGCAGTCCAGCCACTACCCCCTCCGGGTCTGTCTCCCGCTTACCACTCCCCATCCCATACCTCCTCCCCTGTCTCCAAGAGGATGTTCCTACCCCCTCACACCCACCCAACCAGACCTCCCAACTCCCTGGGGCCTCACGTCTCTCAAGGGTTAGGTGCATCTTCTCTCACTGAGGTCAGAACAGCCAGTTCTCTGCTGTGTATGTGTTGGTCCTCACATCAGCTAGTGTATGCTGCCTGGTTGGTAGCTCAGTGTCTGAGAAATACTGGGGACTCAGGCTAGTTGAGACTGATGGTCTTCTTATGGGGTCACCCTCCTCCTCAGTTTCTTCCAGCTTTTCCCTAATTCAGCTACAGGGAACCCCGACCTCTGTCCATTGGTTGGGTGTAAGTACCTGCACCTGACTCTTTCAGCTGCTTGCTGGACCTCTTGGAGGGAGGCCATGTCAGGTTCCTGTCTATAAGAAAACCATAGCATTGATAACAGTGTCAGGCCTGGCACCTCCCTCCAAGCTGGAACAGTAATCTGGACCTGTTGCTGGACCTTCTTTCCCTTAGGCATTTTTCCATTTTTGTCCCTGAACTTCTTTCAAACGGGAACAATTCTAGGTCAAAATTTTGACTTTACCATGGCAACCCCAGTCCTCCCCTTGATTCTCTGTCTTTCTACTGCAGGTGGATTCTATGTTTCCTCTCCCCACTGTGGGGTATTTCATCTAAGGTTCCTCCCTTTGAGTTCTGATTGTCTCTCACCTAGGTCTCTGGTACATTCTAGAGGGTCCCACCCACCTCCTACCTCCTGATGTTTCCTGTTTCCATTCTTTCTGCTGGCCCTCAGGGCCTTACTCCTGTCCCCTAATACCTGATCAAGTTCCCCTTTCCCCTCCCCTCCCCTCTCGCAGTCAGGTCTCCCCGTCCCTTCCCACCCCTCCCATCCCACCATACTTGCTTTCTTCTCCCTCCCAAGTAGAATCGAAGCATCCCCACCTGGGTCCTTTGGCTTGTTAACCTTCTTGAGTTCTGTGAATTGCATTCTGGGTATCCTGTACTTTTATTAGTGAATACATACCATGTATGTCCTTTTGGGTCTGAGTTACCTCACTCAGGATGATATTTTCTAGTTCCATCCATTTGCCTACAAAATCTCATGAAGTCCTTATTCTTAATAGCTAACTGGTTAGATGTGTTTTTAATTACTGAATGTGGTTATTTGTTCTAACAGTGTCCTTGACACCATATGCACTAGTAGAATCTTGAGACTTTATGGATAGGATCATGTTGTATGAGAAAGAAATACTTTATTTTAAATCTAGTGGCCTTTTGTTCCTGCTTTTCTTTATAATTTTTTCTGTGACTTGTGGCATCATGTTAATTAGACATGAACATGGCCATTTTTTTAATGCATCTTGACATTAAGAAGAGGTTTCTGATCTTTTACCATGAAGTGTGATGGGGGGGGGGTGAGTTTTCCTTCTAAGTTTTCTCATGTGAAAACAGTTGACCTCTGAACCATGCTTATGCACTGATAGTCTATGTTTTAGAATGAATGTGTGTTTCTGTTGTTGGGTGAATTTTTGTGTAAATGTCTCCTAGGCCATATTGTCTGCCTAAGTTGCTCTATTCCCTATCCCCACTAATTTCCTGTCCTATTTATTCTAGCTATTATTAAAAACATTAAAAAACTCATTGCTAGTTGTTTATTTCTCATTTTCTCTATCCATTTTTGCATTGACATTGCAAATGTTCTGTTAGTAAGTGAAAAATAATCATTCCCTCATATTGAGTTGATTCTTGTATAATTTTGAAATGACTTTTATAAATATACTCTGAAATCTATATAAACATCCTAACATAATTACTCTTCTCCCTTGAAAAAGGTGTTAAAATAACATATGTTCTAGCACTTTTTCCTTTTCAACCAATGTACAGGTTCATATTTAAAGTGAGTTTCTTTTTGTTAATTTTTTTCTAGTAGTTGTCTAGCTACTGCACTTTAATCCTGTTCTTACTAATTTTTTTGTGGCGTTTAATCTTTATTCTCTTTTATTTTAAAAAGTTATATTAAGCAGTTAGATAAATGGCTCTTAGTATAGGTTGCGCATTAGGCATCTTTATAGCTCTTAGCCCCATACCATAGGAGTCTAATTTAGCAGCACAATGTGTGAACGATCGGCATTTCCAAAGGGGGCTCAGGTGCCCTCAGTGTTTCAGCTAGTTTCTGCTGAGACAGTCTATGTACTAGTAGACAGTACAAACCCTCATATGCTGTTAATTTGAATTTTAAGTTGCTAACTTTTTAGTTCACATTAATATGTGACTATAAAGTACCTAACTAAAGGTATTCATTTTTATGTGCAATTGTGCAGAGTTTATAAGTTTAGACTTCCATGAACAAAGCCCAGATTGATAAACATGGTTCTATAATGGTAAGAGTGTGAGATGATCTGCTTACACATGCACATGTTCACTCACCATTAAAAAAGCATTTTGCTATTAATTTGGAACCACAGTCTATTATTTTTTATTAATCATTTTATTTTTACATTACAAATGTTGTACTCTTCCTGGTTCCCCCTTGGTGAGTTCTTCACCCCCTCCCTTTTGCTTCTGAGAGAGTGCTCCCCCAGACACCCACCCACTCCCACCTTACCCCACTAGCATCCCCCTTCCTTGGGGTATCAAGTTTCTGCAGGATTAAGCTCATGCTTTCTCACTGCAGCCAGACAAGGCAGTCCTCTGTTTCATATGTAGTAGGGGGCCATGGACCAGCACATGTATGCTTTTTGGTTGGTAGGCTAGTCTCTGGGAAATCTGAGGGGTTGAGTTAGTTGATAATGTTTTTCTTCCTATGGGGTGGCAATCCCTTTCACCTCCTATAGAGGTCCCAGAACTCAGTCCGATAGTTGGCTGTAAGTATCTGCATCTGTCTCAGTCAGCTGCTGGTAGAGCCTCTCAGAGGACAGCCATGCTAGGCTGCTCCTGTCTGCAAGCACAAAATGGCATCGGTAATATTGTCTGGGTTTGGTGTCTACCCATGGGATGAATAACAAGTTAGGGGGTCACTCAATGGCCTTTCCTTCAGTCTCTGCTCCATTTTGTCCCTGGATTTCCTTTAACCAGGGACAATTCTGGGTCAAACATTTTGAAGATGAGTGGGTGGCCCCATGCCTCACATGGGGGCCATGTCTATCTACTGGAGGTAATCTCTTCCAATTCCATCTCCCCACTATTGGGCATTTAGGCTAAGGTTATCCCCATTGGGTTTTGGGAGCCTCTCACCATCCAAGGTCTCCGGAACTTTCTAGAGTCCCCCCCTCCTGATCCATACCCCATACTGCTGCATATTTCTATTCATTCTCCTGGGCCTTTGGGCTTCTCTCCTGCCTCCATTCATACCTGATTCTATACCCCCTTTTCCCTCCTTTCTCTCCCACTAAAGTCTCTCCATCTCTTTGCTCTCATTATTATTTTGTTCCCTCTTCTAAGTTGTCGCGCGCCCAATGTCCCGCCAGCAAGAACGACGCGCGGCAACAGGATTCTTCTGCGAGCAAGCCTTTACTGTGTTACAGCTCTTCTCAGTGTTACAGCTCTTCTCAGTGTTACAGCTCTTCTCAGTGTTACAGCTCTTCTGAACAGGGACCCCGAGCAGCAAAATCGCTCGGCTTATATAGACAGCAGTATGCTAATTATCTCTCAGGGATTGGTGGGGCTTGGATCACCCCACTACTTGTCCTCCAGGGATTGGCGGAGAATGAATCACCTCATTAGCATATTAACGGTCAACTAACACCTGGTGAATAAACCGCACATGTGCAGTACCGCTGTTCACCACTAGAGGGAGCCCTAGCAAGGGGACAAGCCTGCACATGCGCAGTAAGTCGTTTATATCCAGACAAGGCTGGATGTCGGCGCCATCTTTGTTTCGCCGCGCCGCTCTCTACACTAAGTGAAATTGAAGTAGTCACACTTGGGCCTTCCTTCTTGTGAGGCTTCATATGATCTGAAAGTTGTATCATGGGTATTCTGAACTTTTTGGCTAACATCCACTTATGAGTGAGTACATTCTGTATGTCTTTTAGGGTCTGGGTCACCTCACTCAGGATGATATTTTCTAGTTCCGTCCTGCAAAATTCACGATGTCCTCATTTTTAATAGCTGATAGCTGAGTAGTATTCCATTGAGCAAATGAACCATGTTTTCTGTATCCATTCCTTGGTTAAAGGACATGTGAGTGTTTTCAGCTTCTGGCTATTACAAATAAGGCTGCTATGAACATAGTGGAGCATGTGCCCTTCTGATATGGTGGAACATCTTTTGGTTATATACCCAGGAGTGTTATAGCTGAGTCTTCAGGTAGAACTATTTCCAGATTTCTGAGGAACTGCCAGATTGATTTCCATAGTGGCAGTAACAGTTTGCAAACTCATCAGCAATGAAGGAGTGTTTCTCTTTCACACATCCTTGTCAGCATGTTCTGTCCTATGAGTTTTTTTTTATCTTAGCCATTCTGATTTGTGTAAGGTGGGTTGTCAGGATCGTTTTGATTTGCATTTCCCTGATGACTAAGGATGTTGGATACTTCTTTTGTTGTTGTTGTTTTTTAAATATATTTTTAATTATCTTTAATCTGTTATTACAGTCCAGTCATTATCCCCCTTCTGGTCTGTCCCTCAACACATTCTTCCTCCCTTGTCTCCAAGGAAATGTCTCCCCCAACACCCTCACTCCACCAGGCCTCCCCACTCCCTGGGGCCACAAGTCTCTTGAGGGTTAGGTGCATCTTCTCTTACCAGAAGTTCTCTGCTGTATATGTAGTGGGGGCTTCATATCAGCTAGTGTATGCTGCCTGGTCCGGGTTAGTTGAGACTGCTGATCTCCCTATGGGGTCTTTCTCCTCAGCTTCTTCTAGCCTTTCCTTCATTCAACCAAAGGGCTTTCCTAGCTTCTGTTCATTGATTGGGTTTAAGTATCTGTATGACCCATTCAGCTGCTTGTTGGGTCTCTTGGAGGGCAGCAATGTTAGGTCCCTGTTTGTAAGCAAACCATAGCATCAGTAATAACTTCAGGCCTTGGATCCTCCCCTTGAGCTGAATTCCAATTTGTGCCTGTCACTGGACTTTCTTTCCCTCAGTCTCTTCTTTTGTCCCTGCAGTTCTTTTAGAAAGTAACAATTCTGGCTCAGAGTTTTGACTGTGGGATGGCAGCTCCATCCCTCCACTTGATTCTGTCTTTCTACTGGAGATGGACTTTACAAGTTTCCTCTCCCCACTGTTGGCATTTCATCTAAGCTCCCTCCCTTTGAGTCCTGAGCATCTCTCACCTCCCAGGTCTCTGGTACATCCTAGAGGGTCCCCCACCTCCTACCTCCAGAGGCTGCCTGTTTCCGTTTTTTCTGCTGGTCCTTAG
Source organism: Rattus norvegicus (assembly GCF_021556685.1). NCBI lineage: Eukaryota > Metazoa > Chordata > Mammalia > Rodentia > Muridae > Rattus > Rattus norvegicus. The sequence continues at coordinate 102,858,840 of NC_141547.1, forward strand.
CACTGCAAGAACACAAGAAGATAACCTCTAAAAAATCGAACAACCCAATCAATAGCCAGAAGCTGGAAACAACCCAGATGTCCCACAATGAAAGAATGGATAAAAAAAAAATGTCATTCATTTATACAATGGGATACTGTTTAGCTATTAAGAACAAGGACATCATGAATTTGCGGGCAAATATATGGAACTAGGAAATATCATCCTAAATGAGATAACTCAGAGCCAAAAGAATGTGCATAGTATGTACACACTAATAAGTGGATATTAGTGAAAAAGAGTACAGAATATGCAGGATATGATCCACAGAACTCAAGGTTAGCAAGCCACAGGGCCCAAGTGAGGATGCCTCAGTCCTACTTGAGAGGGAGAAGAAAGCAAGTTTGGGGGGGTGTAGAGGGAGGGAGGGACCTGAGTGGGAGAGGGGAGGGGAAACAGGTAACATTATCAGGTATGGGGAAGGAAACAGGAGTGAACATTTCTTTAAATGCTTCTTGGCCATTCAAGATTACTTGGTTGAGAATTCTCTCTTTAGCTCTGTATCCCATTTTTTAATTGGGTTATTTGGTTTTCTGGAGTTTAACTTCTTGAGTTCTTTGTATACTTTGGATATTAGTCAAACGTCTATCAGATGTAGGATTAGTAAAGATCTTTTCCCAATCGTAGGTTGCTGTTTTGTCTTATTGGCAGTGTCCTTTGCCTTTACAGAAGCTTTTCAGTTTCATGAGGTTCCGTTTGTCAATTGTCCTGAGCCATTGGTGATCTGTTCATGAACTTTTCCCCATGTCAGTGTGTTTGTGGTTATTTGCCACTTTTTCTTCTACTAGATGCAGTCTATCTAGTTTTAAGTGGAGGTCCTTGATACAGTTGGACTTGAGCTTATAGTGCAAAGTGATAAAATGGATCAATTTGCATTCTTCTACATATAGCTCTCCAGTTAGATCAACATCATTTGTTGAAGATGCTTTCTTTTCTCCACTGCATGGTTTTGGCTTCTGTGTCAAAGATCAAGTGCCCATAGGCATGTGGGTTTATTTCTGAGTCTAATTCTATTCCATCAATCTGCCTCTCTGTCTCTGTGCCAATACCATACTTTTTTAAAAAAAATTATTATCGCTCTGTACAGTATAGCTTAAGGTCGGGGGTGGTGATTTCCCCAGAAATTTTTTTATTTTTATTCAGAATTGTTTTGGCTATCCTGTTTTGTTTTGTTTTGTTTTTTTTTGTTATTCCATAGGAAGTTGAGAATTGCTCTTTCCATGTCTGTGAGGAATTGTGTTGGAATTTTGAGGGAGATTGCATGAAAGCTATAGATTACTTTCAGTAAGATGGCCATTTTTATTATGCTAATAGTGTTAGCATAATAATAATATGCTACCAGTCTATGAGCATGAGAAAACTTTCCATCTTCTGAGATCTTTCTTTCTTCAAGGACTTTTCATACAAATCTTTCACTTACTTGGTTAGAATTACACCAAAATACTTTATATTATTTCTGACTATTGTGGAAGATGCTATTTCTCTAATTTCTTTCTTGGCCTGTTTATCCTTTGTATCAATTGAAGGCTACTGATTTGTTTCTCAGCTGTAGTTCTCTGGTGGAATTTTTGGAGTTGATTATGTATACTATCATATCATCTGCAATCATATGACTGCTTCCTTTTCAATTTGTATCCCTTTGACCTAATTTGTTGTCTAATTGCTCTAGCTAAAACTTCAAGTACTACATTATATAAATAGGAAGAAAGTGGGCAGCCTTGTTTTGTCCCTGATTTTAATGGGATTGCTTCAAGTTTCTCTACATTTAATTTGATGTTGGCTGTTGGTTTGCTGTATATTGCTTTTATTATGTTTAGGTATGGGCCGTGAAGTCCTGATCTCTCTATGACTTTTAACTTGAAGGGGTATTTAATTTTGTCAAAGGTTTTTTCAGCATCTAATGAGATGATCATGTAATTTATTTCTTTGCATTTGTTTAGATAGCGGATTATATTGATAGATTTTTATATACTGAGCTTGCCCTACATCTCCTGGATGAAGTCTACTTGGTCTTGGTGAATGATCATTTTGATGTGTTCTTGGATCAGTTTACAAGAATTTTATTGAGTACTTTTTCATTGATGTTCCTAAGCAAAATTGGTCTGAAGTTCCTTTTCTTTGTTGGGTCTTTGTGTGGTTTAGGTATCAGAGTAACTGTGGCTTCATAGAATGAATTAAGTAGTGTTCCTTCTGTTTCCATTTTGTGGAATAGTTTGAGGAGTATTGGTATTAGCTCTTCTTTGAAGGTCTGGTTGAATTCTGCACTAAAGCCATCAGGCCCTGGACTTTTTTTTTTTTTTGGTTGAGAGACATTTAATAACTGCTTCTATTTCCTTAGAGGTTATAGGGCTGTTTATTAGTTTGTATGATCTTGTTTTTTTTTTTATTATTCATTTATTATATATAAGTACACTGTAGCTGTCTTCAGATACACCAGAAGAGGGCATCAGATCTCTTTACAGATGGTTGTGAGCCACCATGTGGTTACTGGGAATTGAACTCAGGACTGCTGGAAGAACAGTCGGGGCTCTTAACCACTGAGCCATCTCTCCAGCCCTAGTTTATATGATCTTGATTTAACTTTAGTACATGGTATCTCCCTAGAAAATCATCCATCCATTTTATCTAAATTTTCCAGTTTTGTTGATTAAAGGCTTTTGTAGTGGTGATTCTTTTAATTTCCTCAGTTTCTGTTATGTTTACCTTTTCATTTTTGATTTTGTTAATTTTGTTAATTATCTCTGTGCCCTTTAGTTTGGCTAAGGGTTTATCTATCTTGTTGATTTTCTCAAAGAATGAACTGTTTGTTTCTAATTGGTTGATTTCGGCAATGAGTTAGATTATTTACTGCCATCTACTCCTCCTGGGTGTGTTTGATTCTTTTTGTTCTAAAGCTTTCAGGTGTGCTGTTAAGTTGCCAGTGTAGGATCTCTCCAATTTCTTTATGAAGGCACTTAGTGGTATGAATTTTCCTCTTAGCACTGCTTTCATTGTGTGCCATAAGTTCAGGTATGCTGTGTCTTCATTTTTATTAAATTCTAGAATATCTTTAATTTTTTTCTTGATTTTTTCCCTGACCAAGTTATTATTGAGCAGAGAGTTATTAACTTTCTATGCATATGTGGACTTTCTGTTGTTTTTGTTCTTATTGATGACTAGCCTTAGTCCGTGGTGATCTTATAGGATGTATGGGATTATTTCAATCTTCTTGTATCTGTTGAGGCATGACTAGTGTGTGATTATATGGTCAATTTTGGAGAAGTTACCATGAGGCGTTGAGAAGAAGGTATATTCTTTTGCTTTACAGTGAAATATTCTGTAGATATCTGTTAAATACACTAGGTTCATAACTTCTTTTAGTTTAATTATGTCTCTGTTTAGTTTCTTTCTCAATGATCTGTCCATTGGTGAGAGTAGGGTGTTGAAATCTCCTGCTGTTGAGTTTCAATGTGTGTTTTGAAATTTTAGTAAATTTTCTTTTATGAATGTGGGTGCCCTTGAATTTGGGACATAGATGTTCAGAATTGAGACTTCATCTTGACAGATTTTTCCTTTTATCAGTATGAAGTGTCCTTTCCCATCTCTTTCAATAACTTTTTATTCGTGATTAGAATGGCTACTCCAGCTTATTTCTTGAGACAGTTTGCTTAAAAACCCTTTTTCCAGTCTTTTACTTTGAGGTAGTGTTTGTCTTTGTTACTGAGGTGTGTTCCTTGTGTGCAGCACGATGCTGAGTCCTGTTATATGCCCAGTCTGTGAGCCTGTATTTTTAATGGGGAATTGAGTCCATTGATGTTGAGAGATATTAAAGACCAGTGGTTTTTTGGTTCTTATTAATTTTGTTGTTGGAGGTGGTTTTATGTTTGTGTTATTCTCTTCAGTTTTGTTGTGAGATGATTAATTTTTTTTGTGTTTTCATGGGTGCTGTTACTCTCCTTGTGTTGGAGTTTTTCCTTCTAGTATTTTTTTGTAGGGCTGGATTATTAGAAACATTTTATTTACATTTGGTTTTATCATGAAATATCTTGGTTTTTCCATCTGTGGTGAGTGTAAGTTTTTCTGGGCTGGCATTTGTGGTCTCTTAGGGTCTGGATGGCATCTGGGATGGCTTTTAGAGTCTCTGTTGAGAAGTATGGTGCAATTCTGATAGGTCTGTCTTTATATGTCACTTTGCCATTTTCTCTTACCACTTTTAATATTCTTTTTTGTTCTGTGCATTTAGTGTTTTGACTGTTATGTGACTGTTACATTAAGTTTATTTTCTGGTCCAATCTATTTGGTGTTCTGTAGGCTTTTTGTATATTTATGGCCATCTCTTTCTTTAGGTTAGAGATGTTTTCTTCAATGATTTTGCTGAAGATGTTTTCTGGACCTTTGAACTGGGAATCTTCTCTCTCTTTGATTCATATTTCTTAGGTTTGGTGTTTTCACTGTGTCCTGAATTTCCTGAATGTTTTGGGTTAGAAGCTTTTTGCACTTTGTATTTTCTTTGACCACTGGGTCAACATCTTCTATGGTATCTTCTATGTATGAGATTCTCTCTTCTATCTCTTGTATTCTGTTGGTGATGCTCATATCTGTAGCTCCTGATCACTTTCCTGGGTTTTCCATCTCCATGGATGTCTCCATTTGTGATTTCTTTATTGTTTCTCTTGGACAATTCTGTTTAATTTCTTCACCTGTTTGATTGTGTTTTCCTTTGTTTCTTTAAGGGTCTTTAAGGGTTTTGTATTTGTTTTCTCTTTAAGGATGTATACCTGTTTGCCTGAATTTTCATATATTTCTTTAAGGAAGTTATTTATATCTTCCTTAAAGGCCTCTATCATCTTTATGAGGTGGGATTTTAGGTCAGAATCTTTCTTTTCATATTTCAGGGTATCCAGTACTTGCTGTGGTGGGAGAACTGGGTTCTGATGGTGCCAAATTACAGTGGCTTCTGCTGTCTATGTTCTTGCACTTGCTTCTCACCATCTGGTTATATCTAGTGTTAACTGGCCTGGATGTCTCTGACTGGAACCTGTCCCCCCTTGGGGGCAGGTATAGTTCTGTGACTTGAATTAGAGCAGGCTTCCCCTTCTGGGAGCAGTCTGTCTCAGGTTAGGTGGGACTTCCTGTGTCCCTGGTTGTCATAGACATCCTGGGAGACAGGCAGACTGTGTCCCTGGCTATGGCAGATCTCCTGCAGGACAGACAGGCTTTTGAGCATGGGATAGGGGCGGGAGTACCTGATTTGCCCCAGGCAGAGTTGCAGACCAGAAGGAAGATGTGGCTCAGGCAGAACAACTAGGTCCCTCGTCCACTGGACTCTCTGAGAGGTCCCAGCTGGGGTAGGTATTAGGGCAGGGGTCTCACCTGTGTCCTTGGTTATGGCAGACCTCCTGGGAGACTGACAAGCTGTGGAGTGTGGGAGAGGCACAAATATGACCAATCTGTCCTGGGCAGAGTTGCAGACTGGCTTTAACCTATTATTACATCATTTGTATTAACTGTGCTTATTGTTATAGTTGGACTTAAATGTGCCTCACAGAATCTGTTTTGTTTTGAATTGTACTGGTGTCATCTTACCCAGTTTCATCTCTTCTGCTGATGTATGACCTATAACCTTTACTGCTTCTGTCAGTGCATCACCTATAAACATGGTTTCTCTTTATTGTAGGGTGATCTTACTGGCAGCATATTTGTTTGCTTTTAGCATTTTGCTCAGTATTTTCCCTCAAAATGAAGATAGACTAAGTATTTATTAGTAAATTTACTGTACTGGAGGATATTAGTGAAGAATATTTACATGGAATGGTTTTGGTAAAATTCAACACAAATTCACATTTAGCTACTAGGGAAAAACAGAAACGTATTTTCCTTAATATGATCTGTCTGTGAAAAACAAAACTTTGTGTATATCTATGTTAAATATATAAGGTTCAATGCATCATTATGCAGTTAGGAATGAGACACGGAGCCTGAATAGCTTTATTTCAGTCAACATTATTACGGCATTCTCCCCCATACAAGAAGTAGCTATGAAAAGAAAAGGCCACAGTTCCAAAGAAGTAATTCTCTTACTATTTATAGGCAACACAACTTGATTAATAGAAAAACCCTCAAATATTTGCATATACATCATTAGAATTTATAAAGAAACTTAGGAAGACTGCCACAATACTGGTACACCTAACAGGTGCTTTTGTGTTCCTAAAATATAAACTGAATGATGAAAAGATAACATAAGAGTATTAAATATAAATCTCTTTTAATAGAGATAAGGAAGTATTTATTTGATATCTATAAGGAACACTTTGAAAAGTTCTTAAGATGGTAGTTGTTCCCATATTTATGTACAGAGCTAACTAACACAAGCTATGGAAAACTCCCAGCACATTTATCCTGTGCATATGGAAAAGCTTAGTCTAATATTTATCTGGAAATGCAAAGAGTTGTGGATAGTTAAAATAATCTCATAGCAGAACCATGTAGGAAATGCACTGTGTGGCAGAGCGAAGCACACGGGAAGCTATGGCTATACAGTATGGTGCAGCCATGCATTTGCACAAGACAATCAAGAGACCACAGGGACAGAATACACATACATTGATGCTTGATTTGGGCCAACAGTAGAATGTCAGCACAAGAAGAATCTAAGTCCTTCAGTGACAGAGCAGTGTTGATTCTATGTCTTTCTAGTGAAGTTTGACTTTTACCTTACATCACACAGGAAAATCAAGTAGAGGTGACTTGAATGTCTAAATATGAAAGTCTAAATATTAACAACTCTGGAAGATAATTTAGAACAATCTCTTTATGATCTGGAGGTGGGGAATGTCATCTGGAAAGCACTAAGTGGAAAAGACCGAGCTACATTAAAATTAGGAAATTATGCATATCTATTGATACTATAAAGATTCAAACACAAGTTACAGGGTGAATGATATCTAGAAACAATGTTCATGTTCAAGCTACACCAAGAATGCCCATACATCACATGGAAAAGGATATAGACTAGTAGACTAATAGAAAGTAGGCAAGCAGTTTGGTAAGCCCTTCATAATGGGAGAAATATGAATGCCCATGAACCTGTACAAAGGTATATGACCTCATTAGTAATCAGAGAAATGCTAATTCAAATTACAATGAGCTGTCACTTGACAGATTTTCTTGTGGTTTAAATAAGAATGTCTCCTATAATCTCCCTCATGTGTTCAAATACTTGATCTTCAGTTAGTGGAACCATTTGGGAAAAATTAAATGTTGGCTTGCTGGAAGAAATATGTTACTGGCATTGAGGTCTCAAAAGTCTTGCACAATATCCAATGTGTGATCTCTGTCTTTTCCTTGTAAATCAAGATGTGAGCTCTCAGCTGTTTCTGCCACCACATCTTTGCTCCACCATGGACTCTAAACCTCTAAAACTATAAACCAATTAAATGGTGTTTTATTTTTCTTAAATTGTCTTAGCCATGGCATTTTGTCATAGAAATAGAAAAATAACCAGTTCAATGTTCAAATGGTAAAGTGATAGCAGCAACACAAAGACAAGATAATAATGGCAAAGAAAGGTGATCTGGAACGACTATTCTGGCATGTAAGAATGTTCTGGAAAATAGTCAGGCATGACTCACTTCAGCTGTGGTTCCCCACTATGCAGCCGATCTGCTCCTAGATTTATTACAATAGACACAGCACTGAAGGATATATACACTGATGCTCACAACACTGCTTTGTAAGAGCCCCAGTATGTCTTTAAGTAGTGGCATGGGTAATAATTAATATGTATATTATACATAGCTACCCAAACTGCCAAAGAACAAAAGAATCCAGACATAAATGAATGCATGGTATGGTTTAGTAAAAGTCCAAAAAGGAAGAGCAACCAACCCATGGTGTTTTATCTTCTAGGGATGGAGGGAGGGACAGTGTTGGAGCAAGAATGTACTCATTTTCATTGCCAAGCTTACAAACGACCATGTTAGTGGCTTCACACAGACCAACTTTGCTGACTTGCAGTGCCATTGACCAGAAGTCCTGATCAAGGTGTGATCTGGGTGCGCTCACTCTGGAGCTTGGGAAGGGAACTGCTCTCCTTGCCACATTAGCCCCTGGAGGCTGCTGCTTTTCTGTGCTGGTTTTCTTTGCTCTGTTTAGATACCTGTAATCTTAGAGTTGAGTCCTTGTTGGTTCCCCTGTTCTGGCTGTTGTCTTCTGCTTCTGCATTTAAGGACCACATGACTCCATTGGGACCACCAGGTAATTCTGAATAATTGCCTTACCTCAAAGTCAGCTGATTAATAATCTTAATTGCCATTTGCCACATGCAGTGCAACATATTCACTCATCCTGGGGATTCAAATGTGGACATCTTGAGCGTTCAGTACTCTATCTACCCCAAGAGTTGTGGGGAACTCCTCCCTTCCTGTCCTCTTCCTCCTCATCTTCCTCTTCATTGTTGTCATTGTCATCTCTTCCTCCTCCTTTCTTCTTTTCCCCTTGAACATAATCTGAATTGGCAATCACTTTCGTTACTATGTTTTATTCCACTACTCAACCTGAATAATCCTTTCTAATTATCTAGAAACTACATGTTTGGAGACTAGGGATGAGAAAGAAGTATGTTCTCTGTCCCATGCTGTGTTAGTGACAGAGACTGGTGACACCTTCTCTTCTGCTACCAGTGTGCTGATGCCTTCTGAGTGATACCACCTCGTGGAACCACCATGCTTAGTTTCCTTCTGGAAGTGCCAGGGGGAATTCACTGAGCTTCCGTGTTGCCCTCTGTACCGAGAACCTTCTTCCTAAAGAATCCCAAAAGTCTGTTATACTTCTCATCTTGGAACAGAGAGGCACTCGATTCCCCAAGAGTCTGTTGTACAGTGTTGACTCTTAATTTCTCTTTAATCATGTAAGTCAGACAGCAGCTCAAAAGCCAATTTCCCCCCTGTTCTTATTTTAGTTGTGAAAATAAATTCCAGTGCAAGCAGTCACCCAGCAATGTGTTTGCCACCTCGTCTGTTGGAGCAGACTTTTCCCGAGATGACTTGGGAAAGGTATTATGTGGTTTCAGCATGCCAAGCACACATCCATGTGTTATGAAGACATGGCACATAAGGCAATTAGAAAAAAAATACACACATTAAATTATTAGGACAAGTGCATTTTGAGTGTGTTGCTTTCTTTTGAATGGTTCCCCTCTTCCTAGTTCTGGCAGAAAAGAATTACAACCTCACTTTGGGCTGACTGGCTTGTTTCTTTCCTAGCACATCATGCTTCCCTTTGAGTGAGGTTTGACCCCCATACCAAAGGAAACAGAGCCCTTAGTGCTGTTGCAGAGAGCTGCTTTCTCCACATCACAGTGGTATCTTCCCACAGGTACCTTTGTACTTGATTTTCTTTCTCCCCCTCGTTGGTTTTTAATGGCCTTTAGGCTACTTCTGGGCACGAGCATTGATTATCACCTCCTCCCTGTGATCTGCTATACATGATTTGAATGTGGGTAGCCCATGGAGTTGCTTGACCTGCTTCTCCTTTGCAGCCACATGGTGAGCAGACTGGCTGGTACTTGCATCCCCTCATAGAAATCAGCTATGTTTGTACAAATGGCAAGATGAGGAAACAGGGGGAGTCTGCCAGCTTTGCCATTATAGTCTATCAGAAGCCCGCAGTCGTTATACTTTACTCTGAGAGTGCTAAGCCCTGTATCTACAGGCACCATGGTCTGCACAATCAGTCATTCTGGATCCTGAGAGAAATTGTTTAATGTAAGTGCTCCTTTCAATGGTGTCTTAAGAAAACTGGTGACCTTCTTCAAGAACAGAAATCAGAATCAGTAAAATTCAAACTTTATCTTTAAATAAGTCAGATGCCAGATAGTATCACGGGACAATGGTGGCTTTAATTACTGCCCAGAGAGCTTACAGAGTTATAGGTTGATTATCGCCCTCAACACTTAGATGTTCTTAGTCAGTTCCAGGTTGATATCTACCTTGAGTTCTGTTGGGACTGCAGTCCTCCTTCCTGATGTATACAAGTTCTCAGTAGAAACAGACCTTTATGTCTAGAGGCCTCTCACAGAAATTTCTGTGAGGATCTGTAGTTTTTGTTCTTCAGCAAGTACAGTAACTAACAGATAAGAGACGGCCAATGAACATATGAAGAATGAATCTTAGCAAGGACTGAGGTTGTGGGCCAAAAGAAAATAGGCAAGTACATGGACCATTAATACTTTTAATACTGAAAGTAACCTTAGAATTAGGATGTCGTTCCTGTTCCATGATCCCAGGTTTGGGAAGAGATCAAACATATGGGTTATGGGACCCTACAAGGTGAGAGGTAATGATTTCAGAAGCTCTTAAAAAACCCACTAATCTAGGCTTCTGACAGCGTGGAGAATGAAGCCGAAATTGCATTTTTTTGGTATATTAGAGATGTTAGTATTTGACCCATGACAATCTTTGCTTCTCGTCCATTACTTTTTGTTGGAGATATTAATTATCATCCAATACTTAGATGCATTGCAAAGTCATTTTAAGGCTGGAGGACAATGTGCTGCATGAGTTACAAACAAAGTTTACTTTGATTTATCCGTTCTTCATTTACTTCGCAAAGCTAGTATAAAAGGAAACACAGTGCTAAAGTCAGACAGAAAGGAGAGTGATGTATAAGGTAGACAAGCACTGGCTGCCCATGGTGTGCTCACTCAGGATTTCTGCACAACCTTAATGGCACCACATTTTGGCCTTAATGGTGAACAACACGGGAAGGTCTTCCCTTGGGGTGTTTACCAGAGTCCCTAGTCTATACTTCAAAGTCTAAATGCTTGAGCCTGAATATGAAGATGAATAAGGGAAGAGAGAAAAGTGCACCAGAGGTAAAGATTCACCTTTGCTGTTCAGTGAGTGGAAATCATGTTCTTGGAGAGTTAGTGGCTAGTAGCTAGCTCTTCAGTGAGCTTGAGGTGAGAATTCTGCTACCTCTGTCATCTAAATTAGAGGTCAAGTAGAGAATTTCTTATGGGAAATGGCGTTGCTTAGTAAGAAGCTGGGTGACTTTCTTCCTTTGCCTAAAGAAAACCATCTGCAAGCTATGTCTAAAGTTCCAAGAGCGGACTCGGCTGAAGAGATGACTCAGTGGTTAAGAGCACTGACTGTTCCTTCCAAATGGACCCAGGTTCAAATCCCAGCACCCACATGGCAGTTCACAACTGTCTATAACTCCAGTTCCAGGGGATCTGACACCCTCACACAAGACACACATGGAGGCAAAACACCAGGAGCAGACACTGTAAAGTCAATGAAGAGGTCAGGCAGGTATCAGCAAACCCATTAGGAAGCAAGGCCACATGTGTAATGGATGGGAGAAAAGGCTGAGTTCCAAGTTAGACTTGGAGAATCTTCATTTGCTGAAATTACCAATTATTCATCTTAAAATAGCTGTGCTCAATCTATTAAAAACTTAAATGGGATGCCTTCAGATATGAGAAAGGGACAAGAGACCAAGACGACTGAGATGAATTTGTTGAACCGAAGTGTGCTAAAGGTTAGCTTGCTGGATACCATGAAGAAGCAGACAGGATCAAGCAGGGATTTATCACATTAAGTGGTCTACAGGAGACACCAGCAAACCCAGCAAGGACTAACCGAGGAGGCAGATAATGCAGATAGAGACCAAGAAGTAAAGCAAGACATGACATGGGCTGAAAAGGGCTAAAATATTTCTAATCAAAGATATCGACAATTGTTACAGGAAAAATGGAAAATGGCATGAGAGATGAATAATTGAGATTTTTTATCAGTTACTTAGCATAAATCTTCACTAGTTCAACATAAATTGGGCAGGATAAATATTGGACAGAACAGCTATAAAGTACCAAAGACAATGAAAGGACTTTAAAAGCAGCCAGAGAACACTATATATTATCTGTGGGATATTGTAGTTAGACTTTCCCACAGTGGCAATAGAATATAACATAATAAGGTATTCTATATACTGGGAAAAAAAACAAACCCAGAGCCCTCTATTTGGAGTTTTACATAGAAAAATCTCTAGAGAACTGCTCCAGGTAAACGAAACAATCACTTTAATTTAAGGCTACCAAAATGGCAGACCCAGGTAAAAGGAAAATCGTCATTTGAAAAATCTTGGATCTTAGATGGAATTATATAATGCAATTAAGAGTTGGATGAGGGGTTAGAATGTAGATGTTCTAGGTTCGTGTGATTGCTGGGAGGATAACAGTAGGAATCCACTGTGAACTTTGGCAGTTTACTGTCCACAGGGAGAGACGATAGACAGCCAGAAAAGAGAACATCTTAACGTTCAAAAAGGAAGGGAGGGCAATTTGAAAAGAGGAAGAAAGTTAGCAGGACAGGGCTGCTAAGACAGCCAGGGTATAAAGGTGCTTGCTGCCCAAGCCTGGTGGCCTGGGACCCAGTAAAAATGGATGGAGATAACTAAGTTGTCTGATGATCTGCACTCTCATGCCATGGTATATATGCTCCAAACACACATCATGCATATAACAAAAACAAATTTTTAAAGTGGCAGGGCAATAGAAAACATGTGGTAAGATACTAAAACAAACCTAAATATAACAGTAATTGCTATAAATAAAAGTTAATTCTCTGATCAGAAAGCAAAGGCATCTCATTAGGTGTTTAAAGTATGTTAAATAATTTTAAATGTATTCTTAACAGCTAATGACAGGGCTGGATACAAGTGCTATCCTAGCTGTTGAGAGACCAAGGATTATGAGTTTGAAACAAACCTGCACTCTTAGAGAAACTGCCAAACAGACAAACAGAAGCATCAACCACCTAAAGACACACAAAACGTGAATGAAAAAGGTATCCAAACAAATTCTAACAAAGAGTAGCTTGAAATTACTATATTAACTTTAGAAAAAAGCATTACTAAGAAAATAATTCATCACAAGATAAAATATCAAATTGTTAGAAGGCTTTCATAATTCTACATTGTGGTATATTTTGTATTCAAGATTCTGTGCTTATTATTTATTAAGTGATGGACAAGAGAGGGAACTTCAGTAAGACTGTGGAAGATTTAGTGTATGCATAACAATTTGACTCAGTGGATACAGTAGAATGGCATGCCAGTTTAGAACACATGTTCTTTGAGGGTACACGAAGCATGTGTTATCACTCAACATATACTGTCAGGTCTCAGTCAGTTTCAAATGTCAGTACCTCATGGGCCACATCCTATGAACTCAATGCAAATTTATTATAAAGCAGTAGCATGGGCCATCTAAAGGAAATGCCTAAGAAAGATCATTATCCCAAGAGGACAATTGTCTGTGAGGAATTGGTTCCAAGACCAGTGTAGTTCTTTAGCAGGTACATGTGGTTGTGTAGTTGGTTTTTTGTTTGTTTGTTTGTTTGTTTGTTTTTTGATATAACCTACATTCATTTTCTAGTATGTTTTAAATGTTAATTTTAAACTTTTTCTAGGTATAAATAGTGTGCAAATAGTTGTTAGATGCTTAGGGAATGATAAAACGAGTGTGTTCGTGTTTATTACAGACACAATTTCACTGTTTAAATGTTTTAAATCTCTGTTTGGTTGAGCGTGTGTATGCAGGACCCACAAATATGAAAGGCTGACTTTATAATCTAGGTGAATAATATGTCACAGAGAAAGCACAAGGCGTTTAGGATTGCATAATAATTATTTATGTTCCCAAATTATGTGTTATAGCTCATGGCTTATCTAGAGATAAGTTTATAGACTTAGAAAATAAGAAAAGCTGAAAAGTCAATGAACTAAACCTCCAGGTTTAGAAATTGGAAGAGTGGAATAGTATAGAGCCCAAGAGAACAGAAGAGGAATAGTACAGATCTTATTAGAGATAAAAAGACTGGAAAACAAATGGAGAACAGAGGAGACCCAAACCATACAACATTGATTAGAAGCACCAATGATAGATCTCTGAAGGGTTCAGTCAATATATCAGAAAAGAAGACAAGACAGGCATTCTGGTTTGGATCTGAAATGTCTACACAGGCTTATGCTTTGAAATACATGGTCCCTTCAGTGGTGCCTTTTGGAGAAGCTGGGTAACATTTGGGACATGGCACATCGTTGGCAGAAATGGATCCTCAGGGAGAAGCTATTAAGTTAGATCCTGGCCTCATTCTGCTTCCTGGTCTACCATCCTCCTGGTGGACAACTTCACTACACTCTTCTGATCTGTTTGGCCATGCCTCCCTGACACAAGGGGCTGAAATCTTCCAACACCATGAGCTCAAATAAATCTTTTGAGTCATTTCTTTCTGGTAGTTGGTCATAGTAACAAAGAAGTAAGTGGTATAAGTGAGGACCCAGGGAAGGGACAGAGTAGAATGTGCTGTAGAGACAGAAAGCTGACTCAGCATCTCATCGTCACTGTGCTAGATAAGTGTCTCAAGTGCTATGTGGGAACTGCTGAGAGCACCAAAGGGAGAGGTCAGTCAGTGTGCACAGGTCATCTAGCAATCTGGAGGGTGTAAGTGCAGAACTTGCCAACATGTGGTCTGTTAATGTGTGCATGAGAGATGGTGCAAGTCTCCGGGACAGAGTGAGTAGAAGCATCCCAAGGGACTCCGGCTCTCCCTTTGGGACAGGTTTAACTGGAGCTTGAAATGGGTAAAGAAGGGTGGTGAAAAGCTCAACTTTGAGTAGCTTTCAGATGTGGAAAGCTGAGCCTTCTTGTACTATCTGTCTGAGTGTTGGCTGACCAGCTAGCTTTTGTTTTGGCTCCATCACAGGACTCCTGGTGTTCCTTCTAGGATAGCCACAGGGATGATCCCAGAAGAACCTCTTATTTCATACATAATGCTGTATGGTACTCCCGGTGACTGACTCCTAGGTCCTTCCACTAGCCTGTGATTATCTCCTATTTTCTTTGTGCTCATTTTCTGTATCTGTATCTATACTTCTCTCCTTTCCAAGTCCTCCTTCTCTGCCTTCCTCTCTGCCCCATCTCTCCTTTCTTTTCCTTATATCTCAGACATTTTTAAGTCCCTATCGCCAAATGGAGGATTTAGGGTCTGGTCTTTGTCACAGCTGCCGAACCTAGTTTTGTTGTTCTTGTTGGTCGTATGTGACACGACCCAGCGTGAACACTGAAAAGTGGTCTCTTCTTTACAGCTTCCTTGTGTGATCTCTCCTCCCCCTCTTTTCTTCCCTCTAAGATTTAGCAAAAGGCCAAGGAACTGAAATATGAATTGATTGTGCAAAACAAGCTAAAATCTGCCTTGGGGCAATATAGGGATTTCTCATTTATTTCCCTTAACATCTTTGCGGTCCTTGAGTGTGTGTATAAAGGAGAGAAGCCCTAATTTATCACAGGGAGCATAAGAGACACCATGGCTTTTGTCTTTGTCTTCTAATGATTAGATGGTATTGTCATTTAGAGGTGGGGCCTGAGGGCTAAGGAAGCCCATTTAGGACCCTGGCTCTGGCTGCAGCTTTTTATGTTAAGGAAGCATCTTTGCACTTCCCCACAGTCTCTCTGGGAAAAGAGCCTTGACAAACTGGAGAAAGATTCCAGCTCGGCTAGTGCTGCTAACTCACTCTCTCTCTCTCTCTCTCTCTCTCTCTCTCTCTCTCTCTCTCTCTCTCTCTCCCCTTCCCTTCTTCTTCCCCCTCCCCCTTCCCCTCCCTCTCCCTCTCTCTGTGTATGTGCGTGTGTGTTTGTTCATTTAACCTCTTTGAAAGCCAGGCAGAGCAGCCTATTCTATAAAATGATGACAATTAATGACTTTTAATTGTGGGGCTGTTGAGAGGTCACTGAGAGACAATTGACAGAAGAGTGCTTTGTGAATGTGTGTATGGCTTTGGGGAGTGATTCTAGAGTGTTCTCCAGATCACTCAAAGCTCCTTGGTACTCCCAAAGACCAAATTTGAGAAGATAATGAAGGCTAAGGAAGAAAGTCAAATGATGTTTTGGTCCCAGTGATCCTTTGCCTCTCTATTTCTCCTAGAGGGTCTGCTCTTGGTGAGATATTCTCCTTTTCCCAAGTCTAGCTATTGTCTGAAAACTCCTGGGTCCTTTTTTATACACAATAGCTAGCAGCCTTCCCTTACCTCCCTACAGCTCTGGAATTCGGGATCCTATGTTGCTTTTCAGGTGTCACATGTTTCTTGAGTGATTTTTGTACATATATGCTCTCTCTCTCTCTCTCTCTCTCTCTCTCTCTCTCTCTCTCTCTCTCTCCCTCTCCCTCTCCCTCTCCCTCTCTTTCATGTGTGTGTAAGTCTAGACTACAAAGTCTTCTATCTATTAATCGCTCAATACTTGGTCAGCTCTGTGCCCATAGTTAGTAACTGATAAGTACTTGTTTAGGAAAAATTAGGGGAATATATAGATTGCCTAAATTTGAGTTTGTGTTTCCCAGGTCTCTGAATTCCTCATAGGCTAGTGCACACTCTGAATTTGCTCTGTCTGAGAGTGGTTTACTGGGTTGTTATTAGAACGTCTGCATGTTTAAGTAGCAGCTCCACTCTTTTTCTACCAACTGCATAGCATGCCTGGTACCCAAGGGAAATCAAGACCGAATGAAAGCTTCCACTGTGGGTCTTCTGTTCTACCCTAGAGCTGATCAGAGATACCCATCTCCAGATATTTTGATAGGCACTTGAGTGCTTGAGGGCCTCCCAAATTAGATACTGCTGCTGGATTTGGTGTGTGTGTGTGTGTGTGTGTGTGTGTGTGTGTATGTGTGTGTGTTGAATTAAATGGGTCCCCTCAACCAGTAAATGAGGCCAGTTTTCTTTTATCGCTACTAAAATAGTAATAATATTCGGTTCAGGTATATCATGCACAGAGTGGGAAGAAATAGATGCACAGACGTCTGATTGTTTCCCCAATAAAGAAACTGGATTTTGTGCTGTTCCTGGTGGCAGTGTGTGTTGTGGGCAACTTGTGTCACTAAGGGAAAAGATCTTAATAAAGTAGGAAGGGCCGTAGAGGTGGCTTGGTGATTAAAAGCCTGTGATGTTCTTGTTGAGAACTTGAGTCTGAGTCTTAGCATTCAGATCGCAGCTTACAGTATTTGTAACTCCAGCTCCAGGAGGATTGGCCCCCGAGGACTCCTCTCAGTACTTGTGTGCATATACTCACACACACACTAGTAATAGAAAGAAATCTAAAGAATTCAAATGACCTGAGAGCAGCTGAGAACATTTCCTGGAGGAGCTGAGCACATTCAGGTGACAGGGAAGCTGGCCCAAACAGTGCAGCACTGCTGGGTGAACTTGTGCCATTGTTTTCATCCATGGATAGGTGAAGTCATTCTCTCTGAGTGGCTTGGGACCCAGCTTCTGGATCACAAACATGTAGGGAATTTTTGTTTTATTTGTTTTGTGGTTGTTGTTGTTGTGTCTGTGTGTGTTTAGTAATTTAATTTCTAATTAAACAGTTAAAAGCATTTTATAAGTTACATTAGTTAATTTATTCTGTATGTGTGCACGTATGTAAGTCAGGGGAAATTCTCAAGGATTGCTCCTCTATTTGTACCATGTGAGCCCTGAGAATAGTACGCAGGCTTAACAGTCAGCACTTCTGTGTACAGAGCGACGCACTCCATGTAGGATGTAGAATGATTGCTCAAACAGGGACTAGCCCTCATTTGCCTCATGGGCCAGATCGTAAATATTTCAGGTTTTGTTGGCCATACAATTTAGTTACAGCCACTCAATTTTGCCATTGTGAATGAGTATTAATGAGTCATTGATGAATGAGTGTGACTCTGTCCCAGTGGAACTTTGTTTATTTAAACAAGTGACAGGTTGTATTGGGCTCTTGGACTAGAGTTTGCTGACCCGGCTCTCAGATCTAGGCTAGCATCTTTATGGGACATGGTGCTGTGTTTGTGAAATTCAACTCTAGGTCCCTTGGCGTAGTAGCCTGGCATGAAATAGACACTTCATAAATACTAAATTAGGTTGAACCCAGTGACCTTGTGCCTATGGAAAAAATACTCATGAAAGCAAGAGAGGGAAAGTCTTGGTGAGGGGAGGGTAAATGGCCAAATTTGGGGTGGAAAATATTTATGGTTAAAGAATTTGAAATAACTAAGGTAAAATTTTATTTATGTTTGTTAAATTTGCTGAACTCATTAGTAAAACTTTTCAAATGAATTCATACTGAGCAAGTGTGTGTGTGTGTGTGTGTGTGTGTGTGTGTGTGTGTATACATGCTTATACGTGAGAGGAGGAAGAGAGAGGAGAAAAAAGAAGGGAAGACAGAGAGGATTTTTGTAAATTTTGTACATGATCTTAGCCAAAACACTGAGAATGAATTGATTTCATATAAAGTTTGCCTGTGACTATAAAATTCAAGACATCCAGTGGGATTTCTATGAGTTGGTTACCTTGTTGGTGTCTGTCAAGTCTGCTCTGAAATGACAGAATTGCCCAGACTATTAGCCAGACCTTTGTATTGGCAAGCTCTTCCTTACACAGGCTCTGTGTCTTAGAGACCAGAGTGAACTACAGAGAAAATATGTGCGTCCTCTGTAATTCTTGATGGCCATGAAAAGGAGGAGGAGGAGGAAGAGGAGGAAGAGGAGGAAGAGGAGGAAGAGGAGGAAGAGGGGGAAGAGGGGGAAGAGGGGGAAGAGGAGGAAGAGGGGGAAGAGGGGGAAGAGGGGGAAGAGGAGGAAGAGGAGGAAGAGGAGGAAGAGGAGGAAGAGGAGGAAGAGGAGGAAGAGGAGGAAGAGGAGGAAGAGGGGGAAGAGGAGGAAGAGGGGGAGGAGGAGGAGGAGGAGGAGGAGGAGGAGGAAGAGGGGGAGGAGGAGGAGGAGGAGTTAACAAATGAGTGCCTGAGAGCCTCCATCATGCCCCTGGATTAAAAGGTAGAGGCCTACAGCTCTTGCACCCCAGTCTCAAAAAAATGACCAAATGGCCACAGGGAGGGGCTCCTGAGGTAACTAATAGAGAAGTTTAGGAGCAATGACAGAACACATGAGATGAGAAAAACATACCAAGAAGTCTTTCTTTCACAGAGATGCACAGGAGTTAGGCCAATTTCACATTCCCCTTTCTTGGTCAACTGTCTTTGTCTTGTTAGCTCATCTACTCCCCCACCCCAATTGCACACAGAGTATCGTTTATTAGACTCACTGTTCTCTTAGGTGGGGGGGGCTTGGGATTCCTAAGCTCTGCTATCCTAATCTTATAGAAATGGTGAAGTGTGTGAGTGGTTGCTGTACACTGTCAAGTAGACTTGAGCCTATGGACATCTAGTTAGTCTAGTTAGTAGAGACTGTCTTCCTGAAGCCTGCAGGCTCCATGGAGAACATTCAGAGCATTGTCTGCTCAAGCTGGAGACTTTACCATGAAGGTCCTTGGATTTATACAGACCGCAGGGTTTCCTGTTAAGGAGCTTTCATGGGGACATGGCTCACAAAGGAGGGGTGTGTGCAGGGAAGCCCTATCTATGAGCTGTGGGTCACTCTACTTAATGGGATGGCAAGCATCTGTTATTAAAAAGAGCTTATTGGCACAAAAAGGAGCCCACCTCTGGCACAGCAGCAGGGGAAGGGTTTTAAAGTTTTAATGGAAAACTAAAATTGCTCAAGACAATTGAGACCGTTTCCTCTTCCCCACCTGTGACTTTGAAATGGAATTTCTCTCAGGCAGTAAGTTATTGTTTACCCAGGACAGAACATGCAGAGGTATGCTTTTTCATGCTTTTGAGGAACACTTCTGCGTACAATTGTTAATGCCAGTCCTTTGGGAAATCTGTTCTTGCATTCAATGTCCTGGATTGTCTTTCCTTCCCTCCTCCTCCCACCCCTTCTCTTGCAGCAGAGTAGCAACCCTCCTGCCATTAGCAAGATGTCTATTATAGTGTCATTAAAAAAGCCATAGTCAGTACGAGGAATGACTCATGTCATGGAGGACTTAATAATTCACTGTAATAAAAGTATAAAGTTTTATGATAAACCACTCTCAGGGGAGTTAAATATAATCCTTAGCAGGTCACACACTGACTACAAAGCTTACATTTGTAATGGTAATTTGAATTTACTACATCGCCTTTAGTTTTTAAGCGTTTGTGTGTCATTAGACCTTATAAATTGATTTATATGTTTCAACTCCAGTATAATTCTGCATAAAAGTACAATAAATTTTATGGGTTGGAGATATGGCATCTAAAACATTTTAATAAAATTATTATTCTAGATTCATTTAAATGGCATTGACAAAAGACTGCAACAAAGATGCCAGTGATTCAGAAGTGTCTTACCAGACGAACGGATGTGGCAGGTGCAGGAGTCTTTGCTGTCTGTCCTTTTCCAAGGTCCTCTGTGAGCAGAGAGGGAGAGCCTGAGCTTGCACTGGGACAGATGCCTGCTGCAGTGTGCTGTAAGGGATATCAAAGCTCTAGGAAGTTTGCTGATGGTGGGCTTACAGATGATAGCAACGGGCTCAGCCTTCCGCAGGAAGGGCTATTCTAGTATTTTTGAAACTAATGTAATTTCCAATCTTCCCAAGGAGACCCAAAGATACGTTCAAGCAGGCTGCCTTCCAGTAGGAAACAAAACCTGGTACTCAGTCTTTAACTGGTTTCCAGTGTCTGAAGCAAAGTTTTTAAAAATGAGTAAGAGACGAGGAGAGACAAGGAAAAGAGGGAAGAAAGCAGAGGAGAGCCGGTGGTAAAGAGAGGGAGTAAAGCGAGCTATTGTGCTGTGGGTGCGCTGTGCATGCGCTGTGTTGCCCAGCCTGGCCCTCTCCCTTTCCTCTTATCACTTGCATTTTGGAGGAATGTTTGGGCCACACACTCCCTCATCCTTCACTATCAGAAAAATAAAGGACACAGAAACCAAATTATGAAAAATGGAAACCCAAACCCACAACTACAAAATTCTTGTTTGTTTCATGGGTTCGAATTAAGTGGCACAAACACAAACTCTAGTCCTGGGGAGGAAGGGAAAGTGTTGTTCCTCATGCTGCCTCTGAGTCCCCCCACTGACTCTTTAAGTTTTTCCCTCATCGGTATTATTTCAGCTATCATTCTAGGACAGAATTATGATTAAGTATATTTTCCTTCTGACTTCATAGATTGTGGGCCACTGCTCCTTGACCCTTTCCTGTGGGAACTTTTGTTTGCATTTGGCAGCAGACTCAGAGACAGGGGACACAGCCCTGGACTCCTGAAAACAGACTTGATAAACCATATTGTCTCTTTGGAGGGATTTAAAGAACTTCCTGGAGATTTTAGGTATATACTTATATAGGAGACATTGTGTGTGTATGTGTGTGTGTGTGTGTGTGTGTGTGTGTGTATGTGTACAGTATATGTATATATATATACACACACACATTATATAGGTATTGTACAAATGTGTATGTGTATATATTTATAGAAATGATTTTTTTTTTTTGGATCTGTATTTTGAATCCTACTGTCTCCAAAGCGGACATAATTTCAGTGTGGAACTTCAAACCCCTTTTATCTAACCCTGTGCACAGCCTGGCTGACAGGCAATAAAACTCAGAGGTCCCACCCTCTGGAATGGACACTTTGCATTGTTTCCTCTACACTTGGTTAGTAGAAAACTTTTATCCATACACTGGGGTAGCATTTTCCTAGAAAAGGAAAAGGCACCAAAGCTAACCTCCTGGGCTCTCAGAACTCAGTAGGCATTGCAGTTTGAATGAGAGTGGCCTCCATGGGCTCATACATTGCAATACTTAGTCTCCAGTTGGGAAGGGGTAGGAGGCGAGGCCTTGTTTAAGGAGGTGTGGCCTTGTTTAAGGAGGTGTGTCACTGGGAGTAGGCCCTGGGGTTTCAAATCCCACCCCATTCTCAGTGTTGTGCCCCACCCCCACCCTGCTGTGCCTGTGGATTGAGATGTGAACCCTCAGCTCCTGCTTCAGTCCCCTGCCTGCTGCAGTGCTCCCTCCCACGATGATCATGGATTCAACTTCTGAAACTACGAGCTCCAAATTAAAGCTTTCTCTTGTAAGTTGTTTTGGTCATGGTGTTTTGTGCCAGCAATTGAAAAGTAGCTAAGACAGTGGGTGTGCCACCGCTAAACGACACTGTCAGCCGTTCAGCCTGAGGTACAGTTCACTGGAAATGCATTTGGAGTTTCTGGGGAAATGATTCCTCCAAATGTTACTATTCCTGGTGTGTTGAAGATTAGAACCCCAGTGTGCAACTGAGAAAATTAAATTGTAACAAGAAACCCCCATGCATGGGGATGGCTTGTGGAAAGGAAGAACTACAGTAGAAACACACACTCCAGTGGCTTTCTGCTTGGGCCCACTTTAGGCCTGTGCAGGGCAGGGACTGGGCACAATGAAGTTCTACTTGGTGACCACTGAAATCTGGGTCCATTTTCCAGGTAGCCCATTGTCCTTCTCTGTGTTCTCCACTCTTCACCTTGCCCAAGCATGACATCCTGGTGGAAGCAGAGCTGGTCTTCTTACAAAGGTTGATGAATAGCCAAATTTGGCAGTTTTTCCTCCAAATAAGACAACTTTCAGGATGACCTGGCCGGTGTTTCTATTGGCTATGGCCCTCATCAACATGTTATTTCCCTCAAAGCAGGCACTCACCAGGAATCCCCATTTGAAATGCAAATGACCCAGAGAAAGGGAATAGATATTTATCAGTCATTAACACCATGGTGAGAATGAGTGTCATCAGAATTTAGGGAGCTAACAATCCAGACCCTAAAAAAGTGAGACAGAGAAGAGAGGAATTTTCATGAGTGGTATTTCTTTAGGGGACAGTGTACCAAAAAGAGATCAAAGAGAAGACGCAAAGAGAAGATAGGAAGGGGAAACCAAAATAGTGAGGAGGTTAGATGTCCTACTAGTGACGGTCATTTGCGAATTTTTGTCCCACAGTTACCATTCAAGTGAAATGGACAATTCAAAAAGTCTTGTTCCTAGAATTTTGTTCTAAAATTTCAAAATATTTCTGAATTTTTGCCTATTAGTAATTAACCTTAAGTCAACAAATTAAAAAATTGAAATGTATTGAATACATATGAAGGCAGTCAAAAGCATTCCCACATGTGTGCTCTTCAATTAGTCTTATGATTGGCCTGACACATTTTGATGCTTTATTTAGAGTAACCACCCTGGGAGAACACTTATTGATCCCCTCTATTTTTGTAGATAAAAAATGGAGACTTGGAGAGATTAAGAGACCAAAGCATCAAGTCCCTCTTGTCATGATGCTACTTTGGTCTGCCCTTTTTAAGTAGCCCCCCAAACAATCCTTTTGCCTCTCAGTTCTGATTCCCAATCCAACTCTCCCTCATTGCTTACTGTGGGAAAATACTACCAGGTAAAGGCCGCTGTTCAGCACTTCATAAGACCAAGTCTATGAAAAAGTTCAATGTGGTCTACAGGACAGCACTTGCCATTTAAATCCATTCTGCTGGGTCTGCTGGACTTTTAAGTCTCCAATTGTCCAACCAGATAGATTTCACAGGTCACTTGAGGCTTTGAACATTTGGGGTGTAGCTTAGAATTTCATTTCAATAGAACTATCAGACATAAGGACAAGGAAGGCTTACTGCCAGTGTTGCTTTTAATTGGGCATTCCACAAATGCCTGAGATTCGATTGCTAAGTGGTCTTTTTCCCCCATAAAGTAGGTTTATAGAGAGCTTGGTTTGAAGTATGAATTGGCTTTGCAGAGCAAGGTCAGACACAAGTATAGTGCATAGGTAGTCCATGCATCCTGAGAAGGAAAAGCTATTAGGGAAATCCAATGAGTATTCTCTAGGAGAGCCTCAAGCCAGGGTCATAGGGCTGGAGTCCAGAATATTGGTGAAGACCTCAAAGCATGATGAGTGCTCCTCACTGGGCTGATGGAATCCCCACCACGGATCGATTTGATGGTGGGCCGTAGTCATGGGTGTGCCTCACACACAGTGCCCGTTCCCTCTTCCCTCTTCCCTCACTTTGTTCCACTCTTCCTTGCTCAAAACCAACTGGGCCGTCTCTGTTCTCTGTAAGGTGTCAAGTACCTCTTCCCAAAGCTCAGTGTAGTCCAGTAGCTATTTGGGGAAATTCTTTACATCATTGTCATCCATTTCTTCTTCCTTTTAGCAAATATCTTGGACTAAGTTTAATCTAAAATCTATTTGCAGGTAGTCATCAGACCCTACAGTTATGAGACACAGGATGGGGCGTCTCCTAGACTGTCTCTTCTTGGAATACATGTGCCTCGATCATTCCATGGTGTTCTGCTTCAATTATTATGTGATATTTATTTCTTCCTATCTGTCACAATTTCTCTCTCTCTCTCTCTCTCTCTCTCTCTCTCTCTCTCTCTCTCTCTCTCCCTCCCTCCCGCCCTCCCCCCCCTCTTTCTGTGTGTGTGTCTGAAATGTGCAAGAGTGAAACGTGTGGGGAGGAAGGTGTGTGACCCTCTAGGCCTGCACCGTCCCCCAGTTGGAGCTATTAGCCACTTACATGCACAATTAACCAGCTGATTCTTAGATTGAAGGCTGAAGGAGCTAATTGCAGGTACAAAAATTCCACCCATAAAAGAGGAGTTTGAACTGGACATTTAATCTTTAAACCTTCTTCTTCAGGGTGACAAGGTCCTGTGCACATGAGTGAGGTGTGTGTGTGTGTGTGTGTGTGTGTGTGTGTGTGTGTGTGTGTGTGTTGTTTATTTAACTTATCCGTTGCTGTCCTAAGTCCCTTCTTTGCTTTCTCTGAGTTCTACTCGCGTTCTGGTATATGGATATGGATTTGTTGCAGACTCTCTTTAATATAGCAATAATTTATTGAAAACTATTGATTCATATGTTTGCATAGGAGTTGGATATCCTGTTAAGAAGTGTGCCTGAGGAGATAATTCGTCTGTCCTGATAGTCTACTTTGAACTAGACACCTTCACCTGTTACTTTTTATCTTCTTAATGACCAAGTGAGATTGGTAGGTTTGGTCATTTAACACAAGCGCTTGTTATGGTTCTTCCGCGTGTTCCGGGCCACGTGACCTGTCCAAGTTCACAGCATTCATCCTAGATGTGTTTGAGGTCAGGTTCTAAGTCTTTGAAACACTCAGCATCACTTGTAGAATTCCATGAGGTAAAGGAATCCTATTCCTATGTCTCTGAATATCTAGGAAATGCCTCTGAGTAGATAAAAATGCCTCTGATAGTTCAATAATCTTGAGAACTCAGAGCTGGTGACAATCAGACCAGAGTCCTGTGGACGTCATGTGTCTCACTGACCATCCAGCTTTGTCCGGGCTTTTCACAACACTACCACGCTTATGTTAAAGGATCGTGTTCAGCTTTCTCTTCCCGTATGTCCATTATTCAGAAGGTTTCTGGGACTTGGCTTCCCATTTCTGTTCTCTTTATGCCCAGAAGATGGTATCTGGACTTTCCCATTCTAGCTTAGCTAATTCCTAAATGATATGTAAGTCCAGTGATCAGAAGGAAGTATAACTCTGATGTTCTCACCTCCTAGGCCAGGCCTTGTGTTTCCCTCATAGCTAACAGAAGCATTCCATGTTCATGTGGATGGACTGATAAAATATGGTACAGGCATTGTCTTTACTCTTGGTATCCTCCTTGGAGAATGAAAAAGTACAGATACTGAACAGACTCCGAGACCCCATCTTTTTCAACTTCATTTTCTATATGTGGTCCATGAATGTCCAAGCATAATTTCTATAGTTCTATAGGAGGCTTCTATATAGAATGGGTCTTAATAAATGAGTACCTTTTCTGCTCCATAAATGGAGTGCCCCAAGTTTAATTCTTACCATTTCTTGTGGAAGATCCTGAGGACCCCACAGTTCTACTGATGGTGCCTAAAGTGAAGCTTCCATTTGGTCTCCAATCTGAGTACCAGCTGTCTACACATAACTGTTTCCTGGACATTTCCCCTGCAACCTTCTGAAATACTATGGAATTGATTACAAAACGAAATCATTATTTCCACACTTCTCTGCCTACTCTTCTTCCTCTGTGCCCATCTCCATGCTGAGTGCTCCCAACTGTCCCTGGCAGCCCACAAGTGCTGCATACTTATTCTCTTACACCTTGCTTTTATCTGTCCAGGCCCTTGAGTACCCACAATCCCATTCCTTGTAACTCATTACAATGATGACATGAAGTCCCCACCTTCTAGTGCAGCTTCCTTCAGATCATCCGACCTTGTCCAACCCAGAGTTTTAGCAGGAGAGGAAGGAAGGGGAGGCAGAGCCCTGCAGAGTTGTAGAATCTTCACTAGAGCGCTTTCCTGTGTGCCGTGGTGTGGAAAGGTGAAGTGTGTGTTCTGGCTTCTGAGCCTTTATGGTACTTTCTATGTCTACAGTGGTCGTTTTTCTCTACTCTTTTTTCTTTTTTCATTGGAGACATGATTTTCTCTGATTCTCAGCTAGTCAGCTGGCCTGGAACTCTCACTCTCAAGTAATCCCTTCCACTTCAGCCTTCTGAGGTCTCTTCTTTAAAAAAAAAAAAAACAATGACCTCCTCCACTTCAAGCCCTAGCACAAATCCACATCCTCTAGGAGCACGATCTGACCAGTTCTCCCCGGCTGCAGTGCCATCTCCTGCAACTTCTGTACTTGTTAGTTGCACTCTGGAATTGCGTTTGAATTCTGGATTCACAGCTTTTTCCTTGCGATGGAGGTTAGGGCTATTTGAAAGATAGCACCATATTTTATTTGATGAGGTATGTTCAGATGTATTCAAACTGATTGGATGGAGGAGGAAGGGGAGGGAGAGAGAGACCATTTGCTGGCCTACTGACTTGGTTTGGGGTCACAAATCGGGCACACTGTGATCTGTACAGGAAGTACCATCCATCCCTATCTTCCTCATTCCTGAGACCCCGATATCCAAGCCTCCTGGACCCCTGCAGAGGGAGTGGAGGGATGAAAAATTCCTCAAACTGTTCTTTTGACATCTCCCACATCTCGTGCTTCCCTGACTTCAGGTAGTAGTGTACCAGGAGGCAAATGCACACACAGCCGTGGGAGGGAAGTGTGCAGCAGATGAGCCGAGAGCAAGCCTTTCTTCTCCAGCCAGCACATCCTGGGTCTGGAGCCTCCTGTTTTTCCCTGGCCAGATGGGTGTATTCAGCAGCTCTTCTTTAGCAAGTGTGGTCAGTGTCCCCTTTTGTTTATCCAAATATGTAATTGGACAATAAACGATACCACAGAAAGCCCAGTGTCAGGGGTCCTTATTCATTGCCAATTTTAAATGAAACTTGCTGCATAGGATGAAAAGAGCCATTAGCAAGAAAGAACTTAAGCTACATTAGAAGGGGGGAGAAAATTGTCCTGCATTTGGTCAGTCTGATGAGGTAAAAAGGATTGTGGGTTAGGGGCAAGCTATTAAGGACTGTAAGGCTTCCTCCAACAATGAGCAGACATGGGGTGAAATGAAGAGCCCATGTGGGTCTGGAAATAATGCATGAATTCACGCAAAGTGACCAGGCGTGAGGACAATCAGTAAAAACACCAGTTAAAAACAGTTAAAAACACCACAAATGCCTTCATGTCTCTCCCTCTTTTCCTAACTATGCCTGCCCATCCCTTTGATTCTGTCTGTGGAACTTAAAGCATATTTGAGGTGCTTAAAAGAAGCCTTCAACTACTGTTTAACAAGTCAATACTAATTATTGTTTAGCACTGGATTATGGGCCAGATCGTGGAATTAAAACAGAGCTGTTAGGGCACCTTTGTACCTGGCAAAGAGTTAATGAACACATGCTGGGTCCCTGTGGAAACTGCCAAGCTGGTTTACTATTTGATTTCAGTGGAGCAGGAACAAAAATCTAATAGTTTTACTTTTATTTGGATGCTTATGTCCTTCATTAGGAAAATGAGGATGCTTCATTGTACTAGATTAGAAAAGCAGTTTTTATATTATAATATTGGTTGGTTATCCAAAGCATGCTATGATATACATACTTGAGGGGAAAATGCAAGCAAATCTGGTGTCAAGAAAAGGTAGTGATTTCACAGCAGAGAGTATGTGAGACTGTAGACAGTGACTGGGGTACATGACACGTGTGAGTGTGTGTGTGTGTGTGTGTGTGTGTGTGTGTGTGCACGCACGTGCACCTGTTTCCAAACCTCTTATCCTTCTGTAAATGGGAGGGGAGGATTTCTGCTCTAGACCCAGTCTCTTGGGGTTTCAGGGTTAAAGTTACATTTCCAAACCAGGGTGGGGGAAGGGAAGGAAGCTGGGGGTACCAGGGGTGAGTTTGGAACAATCTGTTTGCTCTGATTAGATGTCCAGCTGGGATGGTAACTAGACTTCCCATAGCAACTCAATTCACCAGATCCCCAAGCAACTAAATGGTCATGGCTTTGGGGTCCTGCTGACTAGAGTGGGATCTGAACCAGTGACCTGTAAGCGAGAATGGATTTGCTATTGCTTGGTGCATGTACTCTTTAGCTTGACCCTCTCACCACCCCCTACTGGCTCCTACAAATTAACATTTAGACGTGTTTGTCTCTGAAATATGGGGTGCAGATGACTGTCCCACTCAGTCTGGTGGCCGGGTCTAGGGCTGATTTTAAAAGCTTAGGAAATGCTTGGCGGAGTGCAGTATTTGTATACAGTCCATGAATTTCTGTTCTCTTACACGAAAACAAAGCGGGGAAAAATAGTTCATACGTATGTCAGAGGATGTCAGATATAATGGGTGGATAGCTTAAAAAGCAGGCCTTCTATTTCCACCCTCCTCAAGTATGCACACGTATCAGTGCTATACAGTTCTGTGAAGCCGGGACGGGAATCATATGGCCACATAATATATCCATATGGGCGCGTCTATATTTTTATAACTTTCAGTTGTTCGCCCTAGTATGGTAGGAAGATGGAGGGATCAATTATAGATAAAAGGAGTGGCCCTCTCAGAGGATTCTCCAATCTACTGGCCGTTTCTCAAGACCCAGCGTTGACTCTGTAACTTCTGGTGTTTAGCTTTGCAGACAAGGAACAATGTTGATTTATTTAGAAGCAGGAGATGGGGCCAAAGGGAAACTTTTAGTCTTTAGTATTTGCTTTCAGCCCTATGAGGCCAGCATTCCCTCCTGCCCGCTGGAGGTGTTTAATGGTGTGCTTGGGCTGATTTTTTTTTTTTTAAATAGAAGTGTGAATGGGTGCCTTAGGCTAAATCAGCCCCACCTCTCAAACTCAGAAACTGTGGGAATGATCCCTGCCCTCCAGACCCATCCTTAATTGGCCTATAGTAAAAGAAGCAATTAAAACTAAGAGTCTGATTCATAAAACGTGAGCGCAGCATTCCTGTTTGTGTGGGCGGAGCTGCAGGATTCCTTTCTCTTTTGAACCCACCTGTACTGGCCTCACTTTCCTCTGGGTCCTAGCGCACACCATTTTCTCTCGGCAGGTCCGTCTCTGGAGTAAGGTTGGGCTCAAGCCCTGGGGAAAGTTACATTGATCTACCGGCTTACCCACTGCCTGCTTCTTCCCTGGGTCTAAAATTTCCATCTTGATTCTTTTAGATGTGAGCTCCTCTTTGTTAACCAGTTTTACATCGTACCTCACTCTGTGTGCGATGGGATGAAAACATTGAAAGTTTGCGGCTGTCAGAGATTGAAGCAACCCCAAATCTGCCAGTCCCTGCTGGAGACAAGCTTCAGAGCTGAGCTGGAAATAAAGAACCCCAGAATACCCATATGTTTAATTGCAGCGTCAGGGAAACCCTCATTTGTGTAATTCCCATTCCAGTTTCAGCAGAATTCATAATCCCCTCACAATGACGTGCCCATCTCACCAACACTAAGGTCCTAACATTGCTGAAAGGCTGCGACTCCAGAATGGGATACTCCTACGCCGAACATCATCTTTGGGAAGTGCTATACATTTTGTCATTTTACGATAAACTCTGAGAAATGGAGAGGATGTCCAATCAGGGCTTAGAAGCCACGCTGTTTAAAGCTCAGCCGCACTTTCCAGCATAGGAGTCCATTTGAGATGTCTTTTAGAGTAATGTTCAACTCTAGAAAAGAATTGTAAAAATATGTCCCCAGGAATATTTTGTTAACTGTCTGGGACAAACTAAGTGAACAAACACATAACCGTGGGATTCAGTTCCCACAGTTCACTCTGTTTAATAAACAATGGCGTCTTCCTCAGTATCCCCCCCACTGCTTTACTACTGTGCAAGCCACTATTCTCATTGGTTTTCCAGAATGGTTACTAGGCCTCATTATCCTAGACTCTTCCTGTTAGCCTCTCACACAGGGTGGGTTACTATTAGGCTCTTCTGTCCTCTACAAGGCTGCATCTACAACACAGCAAATACCAGGCAGCAAGTGACAGAATCCAGTCCTTCTCCCAGATGGCTCCAGATGCATGGCACTGTGTAGACAGAAACAGCCAGATGGCTGAGTGGATTTTTCACTTTCCATCTGGGTGCGTGACATGGTGGAGATGCAGCCAAAGCCTTGAGCCAAGAGAAAATGCCAGCCAAGGAGATGAGGTACTGCTACTTTGCAGGCCCCTCTTTCCTGCTGGGTGCTATGTGTGACCTTGGTGTAATTTATTCTCATGGAAACAGGTCACTCCATAGGAGCGAGAATTGTCAACTCCTAGAAATAAAATGAGGGAGGCGGCCAGACCCAAAGAGACAAGGAGAGAACCTCTCATTTGCTTTCTGCCAAGGACAAGTCCTTTCCTGACTGGGTGGGAATAGTGGCACCTTGGGAATGCCTTCTCCTTCCAGGTCTCTTGAGGTCAGAGAGCCGGAGGCATGACAAAACCATGGAGTGAAAATGAAAACATCAAGAGGCTCGCCGTCCATCATAGACATCACTAAATCTTTGGGAACAACCCTGAGCAGTGAATTATGGCAGCATGGAATTGACTTACAGTTTATTTCTAGTAACAGGCAGTTACTATGTCAAGTCTGAAACCATTCAGAAAGGCCTATAAAAATATATGACAAAGTAACAGGCTACCTCTAGCTCTTTTTAGCATGTTTATGAGTTCAAACTGCATTGAGCTTGTGTTTATTCTTGTTCTCTCTCTCTCTCTCTCTCTCTCTCTCTCTCTCTCTCTCTCCCCTCCCTTCTCCCCCCCCCCCAGTCTCTCTTTCTCGTGACCATGGGGTAGTATCCAAGGTCTTTTAAAATGTCTGAACTCCCAACTGAAGTCACCATTCTGATCAGAGGCAATGTTATTGATGGATACACAACTTGGGTTTTTCTAGGAAAGTTGGAAGTTCTTTTGTGGAGAAGCAAGATAGAAAGTGACAGTTGTAAACAAAAATCATTTGTAAGTTACCTTTCACCCAGCTCCCTCCCTCCAACCCTGTTTGACACTTACTGAGAAACTAATTGCTGTCTAATTGGGGCCACTGGACAAATGCTGCGGCAATCCAGGCAGAATGTGACATCAAATAGAATAAGGTAACATATTGTTAAAAGTCAACACCCTGAGTCTAACAATATGGTGTCACAGACCCTTAAGTACGTAACCACATAATACATAATTGTCATCTGCACAGAAAAGATCTAATTTTGATAACGCAGATTGAGATTGGTTGTCTGAAGGATGCCTATGGCTCCAGAAGGTTTGACAATCCTGAATATCACATAATAGCATGTAGCCAAGGAACATGGGATGGAGGAGAGGAAAAGCCTCTATTCCAAGATGCAAGCACTCCCACTCACAGCTTTCATTCCAAAAGAACACAATTCTGCTCAGACAATGAACATATTTCCTGAGAAGAGCGATTTGCTCTTGTGTTTCCAAATATGGAACTCATGTGCTTGGGCTTAAGGGTCCTTGTCTTCTTTGGGGTACAGGACCCTTTTCAGCAGATTTAAATAATCCAGAGTCTCTAACTTCTCAGATCATGGGTTTGGGTTTAAATTCTACAGAAATTAGCCCGTGACTGTGGCATACACCTTTGATCCCAGTATTCCTGAGGAAGAGGCAGGAGGATCTTTGTGAGTTTGAGGCCAGTCTGGTCTACAGAGCAAGTTCTAGGATAGCCAGGGCTACACAGGAAAGCCCTTTCTCAAACAAACAAACAAACAAACAAACAAACAAACAAACAAACACACACATGAGAAAGAGAGAGAGAGAGAGAGAGAGAGAGAGAGAGAGAGAGAGAACATCTTTAGGTACATACTTCTTACAATCTGTCAGTCAGTATGAGTCTTACAATTTATTGCACACTTAGGATATTTTCCTTATTCTTTTTTAAAAAATGCCTTTTACTACATTCTTTCTGATCAATGTTACTTTCAAACTGAGGGTGTGTCTTAATAATATATCTTCACTACCACCGGGACGGATTGTGGTACCGCAAGGAGACAGAGCCCTTTGCTCTTGCACTCTCGTGGGAACCTGGTGGAGGGGCTGATTTTATTCTTGTTTTACATATGAGGAAACAGTTAGCCATTGAACCCTGTTAAAAGTTCTGTTTCCCTCTGTTGCTTAGGATCTAGCCATCTTGGAATTGCCATCTCCGGGGCAGGTGTGGAGGAAAGAGACTTTATTCCCACGGATTGATGGGATCTGCTGACATGACTCACTGATGCTTGATGCCCACGAGTGCCAGGAAGCTCTATCCCAGCTCGTCTAGACGCAGAGTTCAGTTCTGGGAGTTCAGGCATCTCTTGCCTCCATCTTTCTTTCCCCTGAGGCTCCTTTCCAGAACTCTCTGTCACCTCATTCCCAAGCAATGTTTTCCTGAGGGAAAGGGCATCTCTTCCGTAACTCCACTGTTAGGACACCCAGGCTCAACATAGTCTCTGGAGATTAAACATGTAAGGAACAAGGGCACAGCGTTAGCATCATCAGACCACTGTCTTCTAAAGACCGCGTGAGAATCCTTGAAAGCATCTCACTCCTTATGGAAGGTTATCTCTTCAGGTTTACCCATGTATTCATTTCTTCATCAACTTTTCATTACAAATGGTTTTGCCTCTTGGAGCATGGAGACGAATAAGAAGTAAAGCCTGTGTCTTTGAAGGAATAATTAGGGGAGACCTCACTGATGGAACATTAGAGAAACAGTGGATGTGTGAGGTTTACACAAGATAAGTGATCATTTTATTATTATTATTTAATTTGTCATTACCCAAGACAAAATTTTCATTGCTTTGGGAATTCAGAGAAGGGAAACTACCAGCACAAATCGCTAGGGGAATGGTGTGTGTGTGTGTGTGTGTGTGTGTGTGTGTGTGTGTGTGTGTGTGTTATATGAGGTGTGTGTGTGTGTGTTATATGAGGTGTGGTGTGGTGTGTGTATATTGTGTGTGTGGTATGTGTGTTGTATATAGGTGTGTGTGGTATGTGTTAGAAAGAGAGAGAATGTGTGTGTTGTTAATGTGGTGCTTGTGTAGTGTGTGCGTGCATGTGTATGTGTGTATGGATAGTATATGTGTGTGTTTTGATATGTATGAAAAAAGAGTGTGTGTGGTATGTGGTGCATGGTATGTGTGTGAGAGGTTGTATGTGTATAGTGTGGGCTGTAGTATGGTTTGCGTGTATGTGTGTTGTATGTGTGTGAGTTTGTGTGTTGTGTATATGTGTATGTGTGTGTATGATGTGGTGTATGTGTGTATGTGTGTGTGTGTTGTGTGTGTGAGAGAGAATATTGTGTTTGTTGTGTGGTACGTGATGCATGATATGTGTGTGTGGTCTATGTGCATGTGTGTGTGTGTGGGGTGTGTGTGTGTGTGTGTGTGTGTGTGTGTGTGTGTGTGTGTGTCCAAGCAGTGTTCAAAGTCAAACTCATGGAAGGCCGAACCTAGCCAGGGGAAAACAAAGAGCCTCCAGAGACAGTGGGTCAGTGAAACCCTGTCTTTGAGGAGGAGCAGGAAGCCATCACTCCATACCCATTGACAGGCAGGATGATGTTAACTTTTCCTTTTTTTCTGCTAAATCCATAAATCCCTCTAACATTCCAGCAAGGAAGGTGCTATTGTGTCTACTTTCCCTGGGAGGGAGAAGAGGCTCAAAGACTTTAAGTGACTCTGTCCAAATTAGAGAGGCCGCTTTCATGTTGGGTTTTATCTGCAGAATTGTTGGAGCCTTAAACCTATGCTTTCTTCCCTCAACCAACAGCATTACACTGGCATGCCTGAGCATTGCCTATTGTTCAGGAGATGGGAGACTGTAAATTCCCACCGCCCACATCGCCCACACACGGCCGGTCCTGGCCCACCTGGGTCTTACCTCTTTCACTGAAACAGAAACTATGTGTGTTGGAAAAGCAGGTCTGCTTTTGAAGAACAGAGATCTGGCCATGTGGGTGCCACTTTCCCTCTGGCCCTCAACCATAAGTCAGCACTGGTGAGAAGCCCTTGGCTAGTTGCTCTAGTTAGACACATACCAAGCAAGCTTTGCTCCCATCTGGTTTCATTTACACTCTACTCTGCTCATCATAGGCTCTACCTGAAAGAGGGTCTCAGTTACACATCACTAAAGTCTCCATTCACCATCATCCATTTTAGACTCCTTGTCCTCATCAAAAGTGGATTTTTACCCTGGAGGCTACAATAGTGCTTTCCATATATATGATTCTGTTGGTAATTAATGAGCTGTCTGTGTCTGTGGAACTGGTCCCACCTGTTTTTCCAAGGCCACACCCGTGACCCACATGAAACATACCTGTGTGCTCACCTGAAGTTCTGGGTCAGGACGGACCATACCATTGATTATCTTTCTTAGTAGTAGATTTATAGACTTATCATCAGTGATCTACACAGACTTTGGCTTAAAATAGTTAACATGTGGAATGTGATGGGACATATATTTAAGTTGTACAGTAAACACATTCTTTTAGCTTTGTCTTGGTAAGGTATAATGGTATAGTTTTACCTGAATAGTGTGGTGAAGGTCTACATTTGATTCCTTTGACAATCTGATGTCCTGGCAGGATGTACCCTGACCAATGCAGTCAGTTGCAATAGCCAATGATAATCGTAAGCCATGGAACTGTATTTGCTGATTGCTGCATGCAAGCTACTGCTCTTTTATATGACATTTACTCCTTACCACAGCCTGCTTTATTTCTGTTTGCCGATGGATATAGCAAAGTGCAGAGGGACAGATAAAATGTGGGTTCAAAGCCACATGGCTACTGAATGTTGAGAGTCTCAGACTAGTATCGAGACTATATAGACTTCCAGAATTTTTAGAGAAATCTCCTGTGATGCAGAAAGAAAGAGAGATACAAGCCCCAGTGTTATTTGCTAACAACTGGCCTTAAAACCAACTCCTTAGAGCTAGTGACAGTAGAAGGAAGGTCTTTTAGTAGTTAGTGAAATTCTTTGCACCTCTAAGTAGCAAATGACCATTATTTGTGAGTGCCAGACTTAGCAAATAAAACTATGTGACACACATTATTCTGAATTTCAGATAAACAATAAATATTTTAGCATAAATATGTCATAAATACTGCATACAATAAAGTTATACTACAAAATTACCTGTTGTTTGTATGAAATTGCAGCTGACCTGGAAACCCCTTGCCTTACCTGTCAGCGGTGGGGTCGAGGCTGTCTGCTGGTAGACAGGAATTTCCTTTAACATTCATGACTCCTTCATAACACTCCACAAAGGCAAGTACTATTAAAATGCAAAATAAATAATTATGACCATAAAATCACAGGAAGAAAGAGACCAGTGGAGAATTGTCTCAACTTTGTTGTTCTTTGTTAGACGGTGGCTGGGTTTATACCAAGAATACACTAGGTTTTTGTGCCTTGTCTACCAGATAAACTAAAGGAAGCCAATGACGCCAGAAAGCTCAGTGTGGTAAAAATATGGAAAATAAAGAGGAATGCCAAGGATGAAAGCCCCAGACAGGGATTCTTTAGGGGACATTGGGTGGCTGGAAAGAGAAATCTTCCAAAGTAAAGGAAAGCAAGCATGAGTAGACAGGACAGACTGACAACACATACTGCTGTGGTGGGGCGGGGACTGACAAGACCCCAAGACATGTTGTGGAGGGAAAGGGGGTAGATTGGTTGAAAATTAGAATATACTGTGGTAGGCAAAGAAAGAACATATATTTAGTACCAAGTAATGAATTACCTAGGGTTAAATAATATCCCTACCCCCCACTCTCTCTCACCACAATTCAAGTCCATTCAGAACCTATGGGTTTAACCTTAATTGTAGACAGGGTCTTTGAAGACATGATTTAGTTAAGGTGAAATCACAGAGAATGAGAGATACCAAACAAGGGCGAGTGTGGTTGGTGTCTTTAGTGAGTGAAGTTTGGATCCAGAGACACTGACATGGGGATATAAATGAAGACGGAGTGAGAAGGTGGACGACTGAGTGTAGGGGACATCAAGCATCAAGGATCTCTGGCTACCGGAAGCCGCAAGAGGCAACTGAAACTCTCCCAAGAGTTTCAGACGGAGAAGGACTCTACATTATGGTTTAAATGAAATAACCCTTATAGGTTTATGAGTTTGAACATTTGCTCTCCAGATGGTGGCACTATTTGGAGAGGTTTGGCCATCTTTAGGAGGTGAGATTCAGCTAGAGGAAGTGAGCCACTGTGTGGGGTGGGTCTTGAGGGTTACTCCAGCCTGTTCTAGCATGAAGCTCCCTGCTCCCTGCAGAGATGTAATCATCTGTACACAAGCCTTTGTCCCCACAACGGCAGCTGCCAAGTCTTCCCCACCACAATAAACTGTGTCCCTGAGAACTGTGGGCTGAATTAAAGGTCTCTTCCTTCAGGTTGCTCTGGTCAGGTATTTTTATCCCAGTGACAGGAGAGTTGGCCACATTGCCAACATGCTAAGTATGGTTGGACCTGTAGCTTCTGAAACTGAGCTGTAAACCTCCCATTTATGATAATTTAGTACCACAGTGCTAGGAGATGGACATAATTAGACAACATGTTCATGTCACCATCTTCTGTTAGGGACAAAAAGATTCAAATGCTACTGAGGAAGATTAGAGAGAAAAGACAATTCATTATGAGTTCCTACTTTAATTAGTCTCTCAAGCAGATACAAACAGAAAGGAAAGGACAGGTGTTGCTAAGTTTTTCCTCTAAAGAGTCAGGAGTAAATATTTTCAACGTTTCTGGCAATGGATTCTCTGTGGCGGTTGCTCAATGCTGCCATTGTGGGGTGAATACAGTGGATTCATAGATAAACAAAGGGGTGTGGCTGTGCTGAGATAAAGCTTTATTTATAAGACGATGGTAATCTGGCAGGATGCCTTTGTCCCCTCAGGCTGTGACCTCTAAAAACAAAGCTTTTGGAGAAGTATGTCGACCTACACATAGGTGTGTGTTCATCTCTGAATAGTCTTAGAAGTAGTATTTGCTCCAGTCCAGTGACATCTCAGTGTGCTTTATTGGTGTTTTGCATTTACAGACACTGCTCAAGGTGCCACAGAGGGCACATCCTTTCCTATCAAGGAAAGTAGACTCAGGCCTTTGGTCTCACCACATTTGAATCCTGTGTGGTGATCCTCAGCAGAATACTTACCTTGTGAGCTAGCATGTTCCTGAAACCTTGGGATTTATTCCACAAGGCAAATCTACTGTTCATAGAGAAAGACTTGGTTTTCTCCAAAAACTTTGATAAAGGCTCTGATAAACAGTCCAGATGAAGAATTCCATGGTCTTCTTCTAGCAGTATGTATTGAATAGTACTCAGCCTTGGAGAGCCACTGGAACCACTATGCATGTGCAAATGGTGCCGGGCTTCTTCAAAGGTCATTTCCGTCATCTCCAAAACTTGCTTTACTCAACTGCTCAGCCTTGGAGGTATATGTGTACTCGAGTTTTTTTAGGCATTTAGATGTTCCAGAGATTTGGGGCTACCTGAAACATCTACCAGTGTATGTGCCACTTCTACTTAACCTCTGAGGGCTGGCACCTCTGGGGCTGAGTCCTGACAGCAATAGCCTGCCAGGTCTCACCATGGCTTTCAGGGAGCAGCTGCGCAGATTATCCGTGCTGCTGAAAGGAGTTGGCTTCCCTGCTTGCTGCTGTAGGCGTGGGTCTCCAAGGAGCCTTTCTGGCTGAGACTGCAGGATATTTTCTTACCCTCTCCCTTTTAAAGTGTCAGCTTCCTACTCACCATTGTGTTCTGTCTTGTTAGAGGGTTGCTGAGGGTGTGAGAGCAGATTCCACCTGAGACTCACTTAAGGCTGCCAGGCCTTGTTTGACCTCATCTTTGGAAGGTCTAGGGGGCGGGGCGATGCCGGACTTCCTTTGAAAGCAGAGTCTTAGCCAAATGTAAGCAGTGATAGGTTTTCTGACAAAATGTTCATCATTCCCACTTTAAATTTGTGACTATAAGGAGCATAATATAATTTATATTTTATATATGCTAATTATACCGCATGTAAATACATGACTAATTCTGATGATGGTATTATTTTCAAGGCAACCATGAAATACTCTCCTTTATACATGGAAAAAGGAAGTATTCTACGTTTGACGAATAAATTATTTCTTAGTATCAATCTAACCACACGATATCTGCAACTGGCTTGGTTTTGCCCAGCTCCTGAGCTTACCTCATTGGCCAACTGACAGCTACCTCATTAATGCAATAATTTCTCAGTGCAGAGTCATATTTATAACAGCATCTGGGCATGCTTTGTGACAAGATGAGAACTATTCTTGTGCAGTCTGAATGCTCGGTAATCTGAACTCTAAACTCTTGGGTTCATGTTGTTTGGTGGATCTCACTCCCAAAGGGTGAGGATCATTCGTTTTTCTTATTAGAACAATTAGATTTATAGACAGTTATTGCTAAGTATATATAATTATTCTATGAGTTAATAGAATCCCTGTGTCTGGCAGTACTGAAGCAAGGGACCTTGGCTTGCTTGACACATTTATATATCTGCTTAAGCTTTATTTCATAGATGACTGGGAGAAAAGCTGAATTAAGCAAGGAAGGGAGGGTGAGGTTGGTTGCAATTGGAATGGTGGAATGGCAGAGATAGAAGGCCTACGTGTTGAAAGCTTGGTCCCTCAGTCCCTGGATCTGACTGTGAGCGGTGGGCCTGGTGGGAAGTCTTACAGCCATTGGCATGCTTTTGAAGTGAGGGTTGGTAGTGGTCCCTCTTCTTCTCTCTTGCACTTTGCTGCTACATGGTAAGCAGCTCTTTGGTTATATTGTCTCACCTCGCAACAGGCTGCTGTGCCTGACCACAGGCTCTGAAGCAGTGAATCTGTGTGACCTGGGTTGACACATATAAGCCTGAATAAATATTTTCTTTTCATGAGTTGATGATTTCAGGTGTTTGTTAACAGCTATGAAAAGCTGACTTACACAGTACTTTTGAAGGCTCTAATCATAGGTGAAAGCATCGCCAATAGCCTATGTGGGGAGGGAGGCATTCCTTCCCTGGAGAGGCTGTCCTTGGGACTTCAGGGTAGACCGCCATCTTAATGTAATCCACCAACCAATCTCATCACTTTCCATTTTTCTGACTACTCCACAGGGCATGTAAACAGCTGCCTGAATTACAGACCCACCCTCACCGACAGAAGGCTGTGTACTCAGGAATGCTGACCTCCTCCTAGTCTGTGGCAGAGACAGTAGACACAGTGATTATGGTCTTGGTGGTCCTACACTCTTGCCCACAGTTACTCTTCTTCCAGCACGAATCAGTGGCTATAGACGTGTCCCAATAAAACTTAATTACCAACACAAACAATAAGCATAATTTGTCCTGCAGGCCATGGTATGATGACCTTTGCCCTAGAGAGCTGTAAAATTCTATCTTCAGGACTTACGATCTTGTATTGATAGTTAAGCATGGTGACCAGCGCCTATATATTCTCAGTGTTTGGTAGACTCGAGCAATAAAATCGAGAGGTCAGCATAGACTACACACAGATACACTATCTCAAAACATACATGAAGCAAGCAAGCAAACAAACAAAAGCTCAAACAATGAATAGAACACACCTGTATTTAAATAGCAATAGCAATTAAAGAAGATATAATTGATTTGGGGGAGAGAGGGATGAAAGTGATATGGACGCAGTGTTAATGTAGAGCATTCTCAAAAATATTGTTTTAAAAAGAGAAAAAAAACAATCCCTGTCTTTCTAGATTTCACACAGGATAACATAGAGACCATTACTTTAAGAGAGATATGGTCTCTAACTTGAGTTCTTCTGCAGCGTGAGTTGGCTAACCCCATTCCTTCATTTCCTTAGTAGTGAAGAAGTGATTTAGTCTAGACTCTCTCTAAGGATCCTGCAGTTGGGAAATTCTAATTTCTTTCAAGTATTGGTGGCTCTAAATGATAATTATATTATTTATAATTACTTTCCAGGAAAATTCCCCCTTCTTCATTGCCTGTAGGGCTTTTGAGGCAGAAACAACACTGGGGGCGGGGGGTTGTCCATGACAGTAGGAGAGCATTGCTTCACTACTGTCTGCTTACTGTTTCAGTAGCCCGTCTCCTACATGGCATTGGCTAGCGAGATTTAGAGCCTTCATTTACCCTTAGAGCAAATCCTTTCTTCTGTGCATCCTCTGCTGCTGTCAGTTTTCCTCACGAGTGATACCAGAGTTAGGAACGTCTTTGTGTCTTGCTTTTGTTCTGTAGCTGCCAAACAATGAGAGGTTTCTCTCTGCTGTGGTCATGGAGGACACTCTGCATCCTCTGTGTGTCTCACAGGACCTCATATGGTGACATCACACAGCAAACACTCACTGCGGTCCTGCTGGTGTGAGTCCAGGGAAGATGTCTGTTTTCTCCATACGCAATTGAAAGATTATTGCCGGAAGATTTCTCTGAACTTATCTCAAGATGGCAATGCAACCGTGGGTATTTAGAACAGTTAAATACACAGTGCTAATCCGTTGTGGGATGTCGTTAGTACTCAGCTCAGATGCTGTGATAGCTTTCTGTGTCACTTTGGTGCAGCACCAGGCCCTTTGCTGCCAACAGGCAGAGAGTGCCACTGCTCTGGAGAACTATCCCAGGCAGCCTTGCCCCCTGTGGTTGGAGAGTCAGAAAGTTTCTAGAAATTCAAGTTCCTTCGAGGAGGCCAGAGTCAATTACTAAGACCCAGAAATATGTTTCCTGTTTTCTTGGAACTCTGGACCTAACTTACCCTCCCCTTCTTGTCCTGCTTTTCCCATTGCTCTGAGAAAACAGACACACGAATCCTTGACTAGTACCCAATGTATCAGGCCCTTTTAATAATTTTATGTGACTCCTTGGCTGATCATGAAAGGCAGGCATCAGTATTTTGCAGGTCAGTGAGTTATGGTTCCAAGGAATCAACAGCTTCGTCAGTTTGACTGAACAGGAAAATGACAAATAGAGAATTCTGAGCTCAGACGTCTGCCTCTGTGTCTAGTGCCACACTTGCTTTGATCAATGAGATCTGCTCTCAGTCAAGTCAGTTGTCCTTCCTGAGAAGTCTTCTGTCTGTCTATCTGTCTGTCTGTCTATCTATCTATCTATCTATCTATCTATCTATCTATCTATCTATCTATCTATCTACCTACCTACCTACCTACCTACCTTCCTAGCTTTTGGAGACAAGGTTTCACTCTTTAGCCCCGGCTGTCCTGGAACTTGCTGTGTAGACCAGGCTGGGTTCAAACTTAGAGATCTGCCTGCCTCTGCCTCCCCAGTGCTGGGATTGAAGCACGTACCATCATAGCCCTGCAACCTGGGGAATCATTTTAATATTAATTAATTAGCTTATGGACTAATTAACACCTGGATGACAGGTTTCCCTCCGTCCTCTTCCCTCAGTCCTTTCTTCTCCCCTTCTCTCCCTGCTTTTCTCCTCCAGGAACGGGAGCCTCCTATGACTACCAACCCACCTTGGCTTGGTAGGTGCAGTAAGGTGAGGCACAAAGCTCAACAAGAAGATCTTACAGTATTCCCTGGGGCTAGGGGCTCTTCTGTAATAGAAAGCGCTCTGCCCTCCATGCCAGGATTTAAGGTGGTTTTACCTCCACCTGGGAGAGAGCCGGTGAACTTGGGCAATGGGAAAAGCTTTATATGTCTAAAGACACAGGGTGCCAGACTATGTAAAATGGTAGCTGCCAGAAATATTACCCTCATCTCTCTCCAAGTCCCAGTAAAAAATTAAGTTCCGATTGTATCCTCTGCTGAGATGGGTATTCACAGGGTTGGAGCAGTGACGGTCCTAGTCTGTGAGCTAATCATCATGGTGGCACTGACAGTGCTTGTGTGCAGTCACTTTCCCCTGGTGAATCTCTTACATTTCTACAGCCAATGGTTTAAACAGGACGTCCACCCATATTTGCATCTCTCCTCACCTCTGGCAATTTGGTTATTAGTGCAATAAATACACAACATTTAATAACTCTTCACATTTCCGCTTGGAAACCGTTAGCTGTCTCCAGGTTGACTCCGAGGAACTTCCAATTCCGTTCATTAACGTTTCTTGCCATGGGCCTCTTAGCCACCCTGGTCTTGCATTCCCGTTGCACTGCCCCTAATCATGGTTTTTATTTCTAACCTATTATTAATTAAAAAATAAGAAACAGTCTTCCACTCTCTCCACTACTGAAGGAGGTTTATATCCTCTCCGCGTGAGCTGCAAAGAGGCCTTTAGAGTGTGGCTTGTAGCATTTGATAATTGCTGTGGAGGTAAATAATTTAGAGGAACCAGCGGAATGCACATCTCCCCGCCTCTGGTGGAGTGGACAGCTGAAGTGGCCGCCAGCTGGGCACTCTGTCCCAAAGCAAAGGGAGTCAGAGCAATCAGGAGAAGATGACCTTCCTTAGGGGGTGCCATGGTGACCCTTGCAGCTTGCTGTGGTGGGGATATGGCCCTGCTTTGAACATCTGCAGCCAGAGAGGAGCCCCAGATCCAGGGGCCCACCCCTGTCCTCCGACACAGGCATGTTACCCAAAGGCTTTCGAGATTTTGCCATGAAGGACAAAGGAACAGGCAGATCCTCTGGGTGCTCTAAGCTTTTCTTCCCTACTTCAAAGCCTCTGCGCAGTTTCGCAGCCTGTAATTACCCTGGAGGTATTTTAGACTTGAACCGACACCGGCAAAATTGCACTTCCTGATCTTGGGAGTCCACAGTTGTGTTTAATCAATTATGAAGCTGGTCACGAGATGGAGTTCTCAGCCATAACCATTAAAGGGGAATCGTGATGCAGCCCAGCTCCTTGTGCCCAGGGTCCAGGACGCGCAATCTGAAATTAAAGAAACACTAGCCACTTGATGTGGTTTCATTTAGTCTCTACCTCCATAATTAAAAGCATACCATTACCCGCCCACATAACAAACTGACACGTTTATGCCAGACTGTAACCAGAAGGGGACCAAAAAAAAAAAAAAAAAAGAACTGCAAAACGTAGATGAGTCTAAAACACCATACCGACAGCCTCGCAAACACCACTGTAGTATCTCCATTTATCTAAATTGGAAGCTTTAAACCAGCTTCTAGGCTATTTAACTCAGTCATGTGTCTGTCTGTCTGTCTCTAGCAGAGCCCCATGAACATGCATAACCCACGACCACACACGTGCCTTTGCTTACTAGCCGGGTGACTTTCGAGGGACTATTTATGGGGATTCGTGAGTGCCTGAGTGTGCTGTGTAGTAGAGTCTAGAGAACACCAAAGGTCAAAAGGTCCTGACCAACGCTTGAAGTGAGTCCTCAGGGACTTTGGGACCCACAGTGGACGTCCAGAAAGGGCTGGTTTGGAAATGGCTGGTGGGTAACAGGTCTTTGAGCACAGGCTGTGAAGCTGGTTTGAGAACCTTCTCTCCGTTTGTAGCTGTGCTCCCCAATATCCATCCACAGCTTTCAGAGATTTAAGCTGTCGGCAAGGGGGCTAATTCCACAGAGCAGATAGGCGGGGCTCTGCCCCTCTGCTCAGATCTCTTGCCATCATCCCCCTCTGGTGCAGGAGCCTCAGTTGGGAGAGTCAGACCACCCTTCTCATCCGCATGCTTCAGGACTTCGGCTCCACTCAATCTGTCTCATTCCTCTCTGGCAAAATCTTTTGACGTTGAAGGGTACCATTGTGTGGTTTTTTTCAGACTATGAGAAATTGCACCATTTGAGGTAAGATTCCTACTTTGCGCTACTCTGAGGGGAGCAAGCTGCACCACCTCAGTTTTGCTTATCTATTAAGTGGGCATGTTACTCAAAATACATACTCCAAGTTATATACATTTATAGTATTTGCAAATTAACAATGCAAGGTATTTTCCTTGAAACTTCAAGCCAGGCTGGAGAGGTAGCCCAGTGGTTAGCAGAGCTGAGCAATCTTGAGGTGTGGAGATCAGATGCCAACTGTCCCATAACTTACTGTGATCAAGTTGATCAATGTATGATCAAGACATTCTGTGCGTGTCTAACTCAGCTCCTATGGGACAGAACCTGGAGGAACACTGAAAGATTCCACACTTAGCCAATGCATTCAAACTCACTTCCTCCATGAAATAAACATAAACATAATTTATAAACTAAGCCCCTTAAAGACCACTGAGTCTTTCTCTTGTTTAATTCCTGACAGAAGCCATGAGCCATGGAAAGCTAACTTCAGCATCCCTACCACAGTGTTTAAGAGTTTTTTTCCAATGGCTTCTTGTCTAGACTGTTTCTTTTGGCGTGTGTGTGTGTGTGTGTGTGTGTGTGTGTGTGTTACAGGTGCCTTCCATGTCTCTCATTTTCAACCGTGAGTCTGTAGTTATCGACACCATTGCAAAAAATGCTTCCTTGTCCTTTGCAGTCAATGGCAACAAGAATCATAGTCTTCCTCAAGGTTTCTGGCTACAACACGGGACACAAACATTGACGTGGCTTCAGGTAGCAGCACAGACTGCAGACATTCTCCCTGGCCTTCGGTGGTAATACCACAGACATCAGTATGGCTCCTGACCACAGCTGGGCACGGACACCAGCATGGCCCCTGGTGGCAGCACAGGCCTCACCATGGCCTCAGATGGCGGCACAGGCCACACACAGGTCGGACACTGGGAGGTTGACCAGGCTCCAGGGAGTGCAT
The DNA here is from genome assembly GCF_021556685.1 of Rattus norvegicus. Taxonomy (NCBI): domain Eukaryota; kingdom Metazoa; phylum Chordata; class Mammalia; order Rodentia; family Muridae; genus Rattus; species Rattus norvegicus. Next base: position 102,903,818 of record NC_141547.1, read on the forward strand.
GGGCAACACAAATTGGACTTGGTTTTGTTCTGTTTTTTCCTTTTTCTTTTTCTTTTGTCACAAGGGTAGGGCGTGGGTCTGAGAGGATTGGGAAATGAATGTGGCCAGGGTGCATTATGTGAAGCTTCCAAACAATCAGTAGGAATATTATGTTTAAGACAAATCAAACTTAAGCCACCTCCATTTCTCATTCTCAGCTATTTTTAATGCTCTCTCACAGTAGGTCTGATAATAAAACTCCAACTCAGAAGGGTGTTTTTGTGATCAATTGATAGGTTCCTTATTTTGTATTTTTTCCATTTGTTTGGTATTTTCTATTATTTTACAGTGCTGGACAAATCTGGGGCTCCAATCTGGGGCCAAATACTCATCCAAGGGCCCCCAAGTTAGCAACATATTGGGAAATTGAGTGGTAGAGAGGACTCTGCTTGACCCAATGCTCTTTTGAGTATGCTGCCAATGTTCCCTCTCACTCCTTATTGGGTATCGCTGGGACTTGGGATTGTTGAACAGCAGCACTCAGGGAGTTTCCTAAGAGTAACAATCACTGTGGCTTCAGATCCATCTATGAGTGGTGGGTGGGTTCCTTGGAATTATTTGAGGGGTGTTTTGAAAGCCCCAAACATCCCCTTTTCCTCAACTGGATATTGACACATTCTCTACCCACTACTTTAGATAATAATTGTACCATAGAAAAACAACAAGGCCATTTTTAGAAAGCTGTGTTTGCTACTCTGAATATGCAGAAAGCATCCACCATTTTAGTGTGAATGAGGTAGTTTCAGTCAGAAAGAGCTTGGGAGCCCAAGACCCCAGGGAGAAAATTAGTTTTGAAAAGGGAGAGAGTATTCTGCAAGAGCAGAGGTCACAGAAAACAAGCCATTTGGACTCTCCAGTTTTGCCTAGGGCTAGTTTGTTCCGGTGGTTTCAGCCAGCCCTCTCTGGCCCTCTACTGATTCTGCTGGATGAATAATGGATTTGGAAGAGTGTTTAGGAAGAAGCCAGAGAGTGATTGGGTGACCTGTGGTTGGTAGCAAGTTCCTCAGATGACTGCAGATGTCCATCCCTGCAGAGGGTCATCCTACAGGCCCTTTAACTTTCTGGATTTGAATTGGAAAAAGAGAGGAGCAAGATGGTTCCCTCATCATCTTGGCCAATGACACAGGATTCAAGGCCTGGCTATAGCTCCAAGACAACCCTGACTCCTCTGTGCAGGTTGTCACTTAACCAGCCTATGAAACATCTGTGATGGGTGGACCCTCCAAGAGATAGGGAAGGAATTAAGAATCCAGCTCCTTAGCTCCTTGGCTCCCAAGTAAAGGCTCAGATCCAGGACACCTGTATTTCTTAGTAGCGAGCTAGAAGCCTGGCATGATACATGATTCTGGTATCTGGGGTTCCACCTCACCTGGTCCTAATGCATAGCTTGGGTCTGAAAGTGTTGGAAGGAGGAAGAAAAGACAGCAAAGCCTCCTGCAGCTACACAAGGAAGAATTCCTGCCTCAGTGGTATAATACAGATCTGGCCATGAGAAACAGCATGGAGAGCAAATTCAAGGGACTGTCCACAAATAATTGACCTACATTCTTCCAAACTGTCATCCCAATTGAATGCTCTGGCAGCTAGATCAGGCCAGGTCTCTGTAGAGACATCAGATGCTTGCTTCCTTTTGGGAAGATCCCAAGACTCCCTATGTGACTGAAGTCCTAGATGGTGATGGAAAACAGAAGCAGACACCCTAGATAGGACTCTACACCAGATAGGAAGGGTCTCTGCTCCCCATTTTCAGGGTACTGGGAGACGATTGTATGGCTAGATAACCTATACCTGCTTCATGAAATCAGTTAGCAGAGAGAAAGCGCTGAAATCCAGGACACACCCTTACATATTGACTTGTCACATTCAGCACAGCCTGTCTGGGGAAAGCTCCCTCTGGACATGGTCGAAAGGGCACAAAGCTGTGCCACCTGAAATGCTGGGCTATCGTTTGGGCCCAGTTTCTCACTAGTTTCAAACCCTTAACTACCCTTCTTTAGACCTCCAGTCAGCCAATGTTCTTCTAGGGCAAGATGCGCTCTGTGACCGTGGCTTTTGTTTTCTTCTTCAGTTCCATGAGGAGGAGGATTCTGTGGTCTCTTCTAACTTTGTATGGCTATATTAATAACATATAATACACTACAAAGAAGTATGTGTGTTCAATGATAGTTGTTGGTTTGTGATGTCTTTTAAGGCCTGTAATTTAATATTGTTTGTAAAGTAATGAGGATGACTTCTGGGTGAGTCTGGGCATTTCATTCATTAATCACACTTAGAAATAAGACCACAATAAAGAGCCTTTATTTCCAGCACAGTTCTGATCAAGTTATATGCCCTCAGAGAAGAACGTATATCATATCTCTTCTACTCTGAAAAGGAGGGGCTATAAAGTGGGTGTCTCTGTATCCCAAATATCAGATTCTAATGGTGTTCCCTCCACGTTCTTCACACATCTGGAAAGCATAATGTCATATTCTGTGAGACTACCATTTTTTTGGTTATATGAGGCAGATCGGTGGCTTTAAACTAATTTTTTGGTAATAGATCTGTTTGAAAATTAAGTAAAATCAATGGCTCCTTTTTTTCCAAAAGTGCACATACCACACATGTAAGAAATTGTATACAATGTAAGAGGATCCTTGAACTTCCAGAAATTCCTAAATTCTAGGTTGAGAATGCCTGCTATGTATTTAACAATACACAGAGAAAGACAGAACACAACTAGTTCTTTGCTCCAAGGTAGTTTGAAATGAAAAGACAAGATGTAACACAAACTCAAGACATAGCCACTCTAGAGCCCAAGGTGACATGAGGAAACTAGTTCTCCTGCTCTTGCAAATACAGCTTTTCACCCACCGTTGGCATGGGCATCCAGAAGGCTCTTGAGCTTCCCTTGAGCATTCTGGGGGAGCCTGCTATCACCATGTTTTACATGATTTCAGAGGACTGGTCCTATTTCTCAAGGATACAGAAAGGGTGAATGTAGAGACCTGGCTGTCTCTGTGCTAAGGGTAACCACCTGTCGTGTTGTCTGCTGAGCAGTTCTGCATGGGTGATGGCTGTAGGTTTGCTTCCTGACACATTGTTCTGTTTCCAATCCTCCATCACTTTAGAATTTCCAGAGAACTGTCAGAATTTGCAGGGTGGGGGAATCTCACTGCATGTTTTTGCGTTTTCTCTGTCCTCTGAGTGGAAACTTTTTTTTTTTTTTGCCATTGGCTAGCGCCGTATGGCTCTCTGTTGTTTTGATTCATACCTCCTCTCAGCTCCCCACACAATGTAGGGACTGTTTGCAAGGCTCCTTTCCATCAGTTCGCCCAGCAGCATATGACATCTTGGGGATTTGCATTTTTTAATTTAATCATTAGCTTAGTGTTTGGGGGACATTAGTCATAGGAAGTTAGTCTCATTCAACCAGATGTATTTTTGAAAGTTACAGTTCTTTCTCTACCATAATGCTCCACTTGAGCATGCCTTCTCCCATTTCCAAAAACATCAACAATAACCCCCCCACCCCCAGAAAAATGTTCTGGAACTCAACAAATGAAGACATCAAAGCTATGAGGAATATTAATTCAGAAACTACATTTGAGACTTCCAGAGGATTTGAACCTGGCTACAGTCACAGAGAACTGGTCAGGAAATGGTTTAAACTTGATCTTCAAGAGCCTTTAAAAATGAAAAGCCCTTCTCTTGCCTACAGCTCTCTGGGGGAGGACCCAAATCCAGTGCTTGATTTTCTTTCAAGACAAATGAGGTAGTTTGCTTCCCTGGTTTCTGGCACCCCCTTCGGATGCTTGGCCAGCTTTTGTGTTCTTGGACTTCATGCTTGGACAGGAGGCGCTGGGGAGCAAGGATGGATGTGAACTTGAGGTGGACGAGAGCATGATTATTTCAAATACACAAAGGACATGAGTAAAATGTGAAGGCACAGAGGCAATGTTAGTGTCATGGCCACCAGTCCTAAACAGGACAATTAAATTTAGTTCTCTCTCTCTCTCTCTCTCTCTCTCTCTCTCTCTCTCTCTCTCTCTCTCTCTCTCACACACACACACACACACACACACACACTTCACACATAAGAGTGAAAGAAAAGAAAAATTTATTGAACGTGGCCACATTGGGAGAAAGAACAAATAAAGAGGTTCATTGAGGTCCAAGTTCATCTTTGTTGTTTTAATTTGAGGTTTACGTTTACACAGAGGGCAAGAGGTGTGTATACCAAAGCAGTCCCAGTCGAGGTCACTGTGCCCATGTATTCTCTGGGCTCCAACCTTTTATGCAAGATGGTCTGAAAAGTTGTCAGAACTGTCTGAAAGCGTGTCTTATACCTGGCATCATGGCCCCAGCCTTTTCCTTACTTAGGACTATGCTCCTGGGGAATTCTCAATCTCCTGGGGTCCATACTGATAGTCTCAGAGCCAAAGTGAGGGGCACAAGTGTTTCTATTTAGAATATCTTTTCTCTTGCCAGGATAATTATAGAAGCAGGCATAAGACAAATATTCTAGCCATAAATATGCATCTACCTGAGTGCAAGCAGATGTTCAGAATTGTTGAGCCTGGATGGGGAAGAGTAGGTCTAGGAGGAAGAACTTCTTGCCATAATAGGCTGTATTTTATGGGTTGTCTAGAGCCTTTGAAAACCTGTGCGTTTTGGGGTTTTCAGGATTATGATAGCCTTAGAACTGTGAATTGGGTAGTGGTTATCAGGACAATATGCTCAGAAGAGTTTCTTCTGGGTGCTTTCTCATGAGCAAAAGCCAATGACTTTATTCATAATAAAGAAACTGTCAGGGTTACAGTTTAAGCACACTTGCTACTCCTGCAGTGGACCAGAGTGAAGTTCTAAACATTTTATTTTAAAGAAAATGCTATGCTCAGAACATTGCCAAAGATCACTTTCCCATATTCCACTTGAGCTGCTAGGCTATACTCATTCTAAGCACAAAGCCTTGCCAGCCTTGTCTTACAAAGTCTGTGCTCTGGCGACTGAAGGCAGGATAGCAGTCTGTGGTATTATCCAGTGACGTGCCTTCACTGTTTCCGGAGGACCTTGCAGGGCTGGAGAGATAGCTCAGTGGTTAAAAGCAGCTACTACTCCTGCAGAGGGCCTGAGTTGGATCTTCCCAAACCCCACAACGGACAGACAGCTCATATAGTTCCATGGAACCCAATACCCTCTTTTGGACTCTTCAGGCACTGACTGACACTCATATTGCATACACACATCATTAAAAATAAACAAAATTGATCCTTCTCATCTTGCGTCTCTTCTTCTGCCACCCCCTATGACCCACTTGTTCTTCCATTTTCTCCTCTCTCTCTACGAGACATTATTTTTAAAATATTATTATTCTTATTATTTTATGTGTTGGAGGTGTAGGGACTTGTGTGCCACAGCGTATGGGTGGAGGTCAGAAAACAACTCTATTTAATCACAAGGATCTGGGATTCAAACTCAAGCTTATAGCACAAATGCCTTTACCTACTGAACCATATCCTAAGTCCTTTGCTTGTATTATTTTTAATGTAATTATTTCTTCTTAACTTCCTCATCCAGCAGGAAAAAAATATTCTTGACTCATTTATGGTTCCTAAGGTGTAACTTCCGCTTACAGCATGCCTGTTCATATTCTACACTTAACTCTTAAAACCTCACAAGGACTTGTGTCCACCACTCTTTTCTCTGTGTTTTCATTTCACACATCGCAGACCTCTCTTAATACATTCACAATTCACAAAACATCCATAACTTTCCAGGAAGTTATATCTTAGAGGAATATAGATACCAACTGTCATCGTATCAGCCATTACAAAGGAAGAGAGAGAGAGAGAGAGAGAGAGAGAGAGAGAGAATATCATAATATGACTAAATAGTGTTACCATCAAACTTCTATAATGTCTTCTTTCTACCTCAATGAATTACCAAAACTTGGAATACCCAATGGAGGACTTTCTCCCTATAATATAACGCTATTGATTTTAGCCAAGCTAGAGGATGAAATTAACCAAAATTCAAAGAATCTGACAATCAACATTGTATCCTCATTCTACAAACTCCCTGCTCTCTATCCAACCAGCTGCTGAAGTTCTTAGTGTATAAATCTCCACGGATATTATAAATATGAGAACAAATGTGTACACTTTCCTCTTCTCTTTACGGTCACGTATGTGGTACTGTTTTGGTTTTAGTTTTTTCCTAGTTACACTTGTACCACAGATGAACCCATTTCAGTACACCTAACATTCTCACTCCTCTAAATATGATTCCATTCCATTAAAAGGTGTATGTGAATTCGTTCAAGTAGCCCACTAATGACGGTTATTTTCAATGTTTTATTATAATAAACTGTGCGATAATGATTATGTTTATAGCTATGGCTTTGTGCATATGTGTTAGTATATTCGCAAGATAAATTCCTAAAAGTATTGTAGATGGGTCAAATTGTGCATTATTTACTGTTTAATAGATGTTGTTGGATCGCTCTCCACAGAGTTCACACTAATTTACACTCCCTCCAACAGTGTGCAAGAATGCCTCCGCCTTCAGGCTTGCTGTCCTAGCATGCTCTTCACCTCTTTCCTCTCTGCTCATGGGATAGATGGGTTAAGCTTTCTTATTGTTGTGGAAATTTGCATTTCCCCAGAGAGAATTGAAGCCACTGAAGAAGACTTCACACATTTGTCTCTTTCATACTTACGCTTATCTTCCTACCTGTGTCATTGAAAATGGCCTTTTCAGTGGAAATGGGTCCCCTCACCCGTGTTCTGTGACTCGGTTTTCTGTCTCCTCCATGCTTTGAGTTCAGCCCTTCCCTCCCCGGATCCTGTAATTTCTACCATTTGTATCTGATATTCTCTTTTAAAGAGAACTTGTTTTAATTCAGGTGATTTAAACACCAGCTATAGGCAATGACTCCCAAATATTTATCTCTAGTTACCACTTCTTTTGTGAGTTCTAGGCCTGCACGTCCAACTGTCGACTGTCTACATCTTCTGTTGGATCTCTCACTTGCATTTTAAATTTAAGATGTCTAGAACTAAAATCTCCCTTTCCTCCACACCCACGTCTTCCGTGCCTCTAGTGTTTCCCCTCTGTAACTGGCACCTTCTGCCACAAGTCTGTAGGTGCTGCTAACTGAGGCTTTATCCTGGAGAGCCCCACAGCTACAGGCCCCTGTCAAATATTTTCACTCTTCCTCTCTCGACACACATCTCAATGTCCACTATGTTTTCTTATTTTGAAAGACCTGCTTATATCAAAGCCTTACCTCTTCTACCCTTCCCTGGATAAGTACAGTGGCTTATAGCTTATGTCGTTATAGCTTGTGTCCTATGCTCTTACTGGATCTTTGGTCTATTTACATGAGGAGGCAGCCAGAGATCCTAAGATGCGTACTAGGTGATGTTACTATTTTTTAAAACATTCATGGGCTATCATCCTTCCAATGGCATCTAAACTAACATCCTGATGGGGCAACTACTGTTGCCCTTCCTAATATTCCTCCCTTCCCCAAGCAGCAAGCGCTGCCTTGTGCTAGATTCTATTTCCTTCCTTGTAAACAGACACAGCTGTTTAACACATATGACTAAAGATCTATACATGGGAAAAAGTTTTGGGAGAGTTCTGGAAGGAGCTTCAACGTAGTTGACTTGAGAATGCTTTTGGCCTGTCCTTCCTTCTCCCCCCGCCCCCCCTTAAAGACTTGCAATGATGCTATACTGAGGGCTTGCTCTCCATTGTTCTTCTATAATTCATGCAGGACCTGTCACAGGCTGGATGACAATGGAGAAAGATGAAAGAAAGCCTAGTCCTGCAGACCATAAAGCTACACTTCTGATGCTGGGATGCCCCTCTTTGGATTTTTTTTTACAGGAGTGAGAAATATCCTTCTGTTTTCTCCAAGTCTCTCTTGTGGAACTCTTTGATTATCAGATGCTGAACTTAATGTTTGTTGATGTGTATGTCTCCCACAGTCCTGCCCTCTCATTGACCTTAGGTCCCTGTGGACCTCCCCTAGGGTCACCTCCACTCACTGGTATTCTGTCAGCTTCTTGATGTCTTTGCCACTTCGGGCCGTCCACTCATCTTTGTCTGGCTGAATGCCCTTCTGCACCTCCCTTCTTCACCCCCGCTATCTGTCAGGTCTGAATTTAAGTGTCTTTTCCTGGGAGGGGCATGCTCAGCTTCTCTCCTACACACCTAGTTTCCTGTTTCTCTCTCAAAACTCTGATCTTTTTTCTTTCACAATCCCAGTTGCAGTTGGAATTGACGTTGAATTGGGAGGTTTTGTTTTTGTGTCTGTCTACCACTGTAAACTCAAGTCTATTTGCTCATTACTTATCCCCAGCACGTAGCTCTAGGCTAAGGATATACTAAAAGGTACTGAGAAAGATGGTTCCAACAGTGGGATGAAGAGTCCGAGTCCAAGTTTTAGTGCTATATCTCAGCAGCCATGTGGCTTCGGCCAGTTTAGCTACCTCTCCAGCCCTTATTTTTCAGAGATCCAAATGTGGTTGACAGTGGATCAGTCCTGAGGGTATTGTGGTAAAGATTAAATAACCAAATAAAACTAAAGAATTTAACAGAGTGACCTTCACAAATGAAACACTCAGTACACATCAGCCATTATTAATGAGTGACTTAAAGAATCAATGGAAACCCAAGGTCATTTCTGACATTAAGTTATCTAACCCAGGACAGAGACCAATGCTGGGGCCTTCATCAGCGGAGGTCACAATTCTTCAGCCAAGAGTATGTGAGAGACATCAGGCTGTCCAGGGTCCTTGGGATATCCACCTCGGCTGTTTTGTTGGAGCAGTTTGAATCCATCACCCCAGCAAGGCCCTACCTGACCTTTCTTCGCTTGTCTTGTTCTTCTTGCCTCAACTCCTAGCAATCCTATGCAGGGCTGGCCCTGCCATCCTAGGAGCACATGTCTTGCTGTTGTGAAGAATGCCGGTCTCTCCTAGGCTGAGATGTGTTCTGTGTCAACTTGCCCTCTATCACTAATGAGAAGAGTTCTTTTTGAGGTTTTAGTCTTTCCTATCAAAGGTGAAGAGAGGTGGAGGGTATGGAGAGCATTTGGTTAGCTTTCAGTCTCCAGCCTGGTCCTTACCTAGTTATAGCAAACCCTTGCAAGTTCAGAGAAGCCATTTCTGAGACTGCTTCGTTTCTACTAGGGGAAACTCCAAGAAAAAAAAAAAAAGGCCTGGAAAGACTTCAGTCATTCCCCAGATAGGCTCTTTCCTATTTAGAAGACATTCTTAAGTCCTTCATTTAGTAAGAATTGAGCTGGACACACACGCACACACACACACACACACTAGCAATAACAACGTGCTCTGGATTTGCTGAAATCCTGGCTTGAACATTCAAGAGAATACTTGAATAATACCTGCCTCACTGGGGTATTGTTAATGATCAATTAGTTAATATTTGTAAAGTAGTTTGCAGATGTAGAGTGCTTGTTTGAGTGCTAAGCATTATTATTATCAAGCAGAAGTTCTATGCTTTGACTGAAAATATTTTTTTTGCAATCATACACTTAATTATAAATAAATCAAGATTCCGTCCAAGAGTATTTGCTGTTAGGGTCACTTCCTGCTCATTATCATTAGCCTCTTTTATTCTCCTTTGGATTACAAAAAACATCTCTTTTTGAGAACGCTCATCTTTGAGATGATTTTAGGACTATCCTGGTGTATATGAAGGCTAGTTCTTCCAGGGAGTGCTTGTTTCTTAGGAAAGGGACCACACATGCTGTTGTTCAACAAGATCCCCACTCCTTATTTAGTGGCTAAAACTGCCTCTGAAGAGTTCCTATCTTATATAGGTCTAAAAAGATTTTAAAAATAATAATCAAACAAACCACATACCTTGTGAAACAGATCAACAGTGGGAATAAAGTTAGAGCGGTGGGTGGGAAAGCGTGGCTTCACCACCTTACTCGTCTTTAATCTGTTCTTCAGGAGAGTGGGATAAGGTGGGGGTGTGAGGCTGAGGAAAGAGGTGGTAGCTGCACTGTGAGTCACTGTCCAGTGGAAGATCAGCTCTAATGAAGTAGTAAACTGTCCAAGTTCACAGCAGCCTGCCAAGTGGAGGTCTTTCTTCTGGTGCCTTAGGCAATTCCACAGGAGTCACACTGGATCCTTAATGAACTTAGCAGACTATAAATCAACAAGGGACATGGCACTAGGAAAGAGAGGTGCTGAATGTGAAGAGTATCAGAGGAGGAAAGCTGTGGCTGCTCCTCACTGACAGCACACTGGACCTGGAATAGAATGTAGTCCCATCACGCTCTTAGGCTCCTTCCTATGTGTGCTTAGACAGAAGATGTTTTCAACAGGAACTGAAACTGTCTAGATATTGGATCAGCAGTGGACCTGGATTATGTGTGTAATATGCAGTTTCTAGGTAGGTGGGAACAATCAAGCTGAAGCACTGTCATTGTAAGGAAATAAAAAGTCAAAATGCTGACTGTGCATATTATAGTATTTAATTAGAAGAAGATAATGGTGTGTGAATGAGCCACAAATCAGATTAAAAAATAGCAGCATTTTCTCATATTTAACACATATTTGGGTTATGGTTGTGTGACAATTAACCAGAACAGTTCTGTGATGTCTCCAAATATAAAATCAGGAGTGTAATTAAAAAAATACTTCCGGGAAGAAGCAATATTAATGTCAACATTGAAGAGAACTAATCACAGACATAGTTCCATACATCGGCATGCCTACTTAATGAGTATCTCCTTTTCCCTTTCTTTCCTTACTTTAAAATGAAAGAAAGAAAATTATCAGAATTTTCCTAGCTCAAAGCGTGTAATTTAAGTGTACAATGTGTCTTTTATTAAAATAAAAAAGGAGGGTGGTGTACCCATTTTAGGAATCAAGAGCCCATATTTATTCATTTGTTTGTTTTAATAGAGACTCATAAAGGATAGTCAGTAATTCCCTGGACTGGCTTTAGCTGGTTTGGTTTCACCATTGAGCAGTTGTGGGAACGGCCCTCTAAACCTCTTTAGTGATACAGAAGTTACTGTTTATTCTATTCTTAAGTAGAGTAGGGAATATTGTCATTCAATTCAAACATTTTTGCAGCCATCCAAACATGTCTACAGAGTCTGAACTGGACAGCCTCTGGCCTAGGAAGAAACAAGGATGTAGACAAGGATCTTGCCTTATGCTCATTGGCAGGCTTGACTTGAACTTCAGACTCCAATGGGGGAGATGTTCATGCTTTCTGCTGTTTGATCATCAAGTATATTGTGATGTAGTCAGCTCGTCTACACTCAGAAAGTTCTCAGGGATTCCTTTATAGATCCCCATTCTTCTAAGGGAGTACTTGAATTCTAAAAACTCGGATATATTCAGTGGTAGAATATTGAGGATTATTTGAATTTTAGGACCCTGGGGTGGGGTAAGACCTGAGGCAACAGAACCTGTGGATAGCCACCATCCACCTATTGTTGAGTCCTAGTCAGAATAAGCTGGGGACTCTTTAAATAAAAACCTTGTATTTCTCACCCTTTGCTGTTCCAGTTTTACCTCAGACCTTTTCTTGGATGGAGGACAAAGAGCTTGTTATTTCAGCAACATAGAAGAGTTTCAGTTTGTAGCACACATAGAAATATATAGGTCGTTAATGCCAAGAAAACAAGAATCTACCTCCTACTGTGCCTGAATAAACCTGGTGGGAAAAGTAGCCAAAATGGGGCTGGCAGGCAAGTTACCCAAGCAGACTGCTCATCTGAATTGGCATCCAAGCCCTGCATGCACAGGTTTAAGAACGTTCTGGTAAAATGGTGTGGTCAAGCCTGAAAGTCAACATGACGGTGGCAACACAAATGAAGATGAGGAGTGTAGATGAGACAGAAGTAGGTGGGGCTGTGGTTCAAGAAAGTTCATTGTCACAAAGACCTTTAGATTTAGTGACTATGGAAAATAGTGTCCCAAAATTTTGCCCACTTCTCACTGAAAGAATAGCGATGGAGCATTCTCCATGTGTTATCAGGAAGTAGGAAGATGAGACTCAGTTAACTGGGGAACACTGTCTTTAAAACCCTTGTATCCTGACAAGTAGCATCCCTAGCATTGGCTAATACAATTGCTGCCATCTTGGATCTATTAACATGGATTCCCATGAAGCATGTGAAGGCACAGAGGTAGCTGAACTTCTGGTTGTGAGGGATCCTTGGGGATAGGGTATGGTAGAGTTGGGCTTTCCATGTGACCAAGTCAGAGTGCAGTGAATAGGAACTTTGCCCACCACCATGCATTCCAAGTGATGTCTCTTGAATCCCTCATTCCAGATGATGCCCAGGTCTTAACTCTTTTTTTTTCCCCATGGACACTGTTGTAGGTTGATGTCAATATGCAGGTGAGGGCTGGCACCGGTTAGGTCAAGGCCATGATTGGACAGTAAAAAATAAGGTGTGGGACAAATTTTTGTAAGGCCAGAGAGAAGGAAAAAGGAAGAGGATCAATATGGAGACAGAGAAAGAGGACCCAGATCCAGGTGATCTTGAATTGCCAAGGGATTAGGGATGGATTCTGCAGGCAAATTTATCTTATCTAGGTGGACGGTTTATATCCTTATCAATTGGGTACAGGTTTATTGTGTGGATGTATTGTGGATTGATTTGTCTTACAGTTTATTGAGTCTTTATTTTAACAGGTTGTTGGGGGTTTATACCATAACTATTAGGGGGTGGATGTTGGGAATGTGAATAGAACAGCGGCAGAGAGTTATGAGAAGGTAGCTGCGGCTGGGACCGGGGAGTGGATGTTAGAAATGTGAACAGGGTGCACAGTAAGAGAGCCGTCAGATAGGTGGACTCTGTATGAAACTGGCATGGCAGCGACCAGCCTGGGTCAGAGAGAACTTTGGGGGCAGTGTGGAGCTGCTGAGATAAATTAGCACTAGTTCCAATGGCCTGTAGGAGCCCGAACTAGGGAGAGCGTGACCATGGGTGCAGGAACTGGTTCCACCCTTTTTTATTTTTATCGAAACACACTGCCACACATTCTTTCTCCTTTCTAGTTTAACTACATTATCTACTAGTTAGATAAAAACGGCCACGGCAAGAGCATGGAGTAAACTGAAGCCCCTTGAAGAGAACTTTGCAGCTCACCTAATAGACATTCAATACCATTTACTTTCTACAGCATCAGTTATCGTATTCTTATCATAGCATTTCAACGTTGCTGATAGCACTTCATTGGCAGACTTGGTTTACAGCTCCCGTTCACACTTAGGCTGTAAGCATAGCGATCCTAAAGAAAGTGCTCATAAAAGTTTTCTTTAGGCTTAGCTGTGCTACGTTCCTAGCACACAGCTGACTCAAAGTGAACGTGTAGAATGAAGAAGTGAGGACCTGACCTTGGAAAAGGCTGGACTATTCCCTGCAGAGTTACGGTTCCCCAGAGTGAAGTATGGCTGCACTATCTAGCTTATGTATTTTAGGACATTTTTGATAGGTTGATCTAATTTTCTATACTTTTTCTTAATGGAATTAAAACATTTTCAGAATTATGTGGCTTTGGTTTTTAAGACAGCAATTCCTAAAATATAGCTTGAGTCTTTCCAGAAACCTAAATTAACCTCCCTGCCTCCCTGTCTGAGGTTATGCATGCTGATCCAGCTCCAAAATCAACTGGCAACTATTATTTACCCTAAAATTAAAAAGCAGGAAAGCAACCCCTCATCTTGCAAAGAGACATTCATGAAAAGTTTTCGTCTTGTTATGCTGGCTTTGGTCTGCGTGACTCATATTTATGATGGTCATAAAATATCTCTTACTCACTTTAAGCAGATTTATCATTAATATTGTACCAGCGGCTATAATTGCTAAGGTTACTACTTCAATAACTTTAAACGAGCTTGAAATACTATTCGAAGAAAATAACGTACCTCCGCATATGCATGACTGTCAAAATAGCTCATTTATCACCTAAAAATTTAGGTCACACCAGGACCCACACAATGGGCACGAGTCAGGGAAGTAACTTTTACCTTAGCCTATGCTGAGTCGTGAACAAGCATCACTCTTGGATGGAATTAACCTCTTTGATTTTTGGTGTATCTAGACCCATTCTCATCATGCCCTTACTGAAAGCTAGAAGCATAACAACAACAACATATGCTGATACTGAGTGTGATGCAAAACCATCTAGTAATGTTCCTGCTAAATTTGAAAGCGCTTGGGAAGGCAGGAATACACAGGGAACATAGCCTTAGCAGAGCTACCTTGATGCTGGCCGAGATCCCTGTTGTGATAGACAGAATGACCTAAACGTGCTACCACTGTCTTCAGTTAGATGACTCCATCAAAGTTTGCTACCTAGAAGGAACTGTATACCAACCCTTCATTTGGAAACCCTTCTCCTTTCTTATGTTGACTAGGTAAATTTGTTTAAGCCTTAGTGAGCCCAGAGCTCAAGGACACCAAGGATCCACTGAGCATCTGGGTTACGGCAGGTACTGGGTTAGATGTGGTGGATTTTTAAGAGGAGACTGGGTTTTTCTTTCAAACAGTGCAGGCATGCCTCTGGCTTCCAAGCAACGGTGCATGTAAATGACCAAGGGCATCTGTCTCCCAGGTGGGAAGAGAAATCACACATCTGGAATAATTTTTTCTTCAGACAATTGAAAAGTGACGTAAGGACCCAACTCTCCAGTGATTGACAAACATTTTCTTTTTGATGTAGATGTTTTGATCTTGAATACACATGACCATCAGGGCTGGGTTGCTCAGTGAATGATTTTTGATTGGTTTAAATGTGCAGGTTAATGTGTCATTGTCCCCATTTCACATATGAGGTTCCTGAGGCTCTGAGAGTGGATCAGACACCCATCCATGGAAGCTATAGTAAATTAGCACAAACTGGGTATCTTAAAGCAACTGAAATTGATTTTCTTTCACAGTTGTAGAGACAAATAGTCCGGACTCAAGCTGTTGGCAAGGTTGTGCTCTCGGTGGAGATTGAGGGGAGGCCTTGTTTTTTTACCTCTTCCTGCTTCAGGCAGGCCTTGTCTTGTGGCTGTATCACCCTAGCCTCTGCCTCTGTGGCCATCCTACCCTCCACCCCCCATCTTTCTCAGTTTTCTTTGGTGTGATTATTTTGTAAGGCAATAGGGAACTGTGTTTATGGAGCCCCTGGGGTAACCCAGGATTTTCTTCTTATTGTGAGATGGTTAACATTATCACCTGTGTTAAGACCTTCTTTTAAATAAAGCAAAGTCTGTGGACTTGACAAGATAGTTTTGTGGAGACACCATTTTTTAGTTCTTCACAGAGATTACATAAGTCTTTGTGCAAGCTATACAACTGGTAGTCTGAACATTGCCAAGTGTGGTTTGAACTTCTGTTCTTTTATACCTCCAAGGTTAACTCTTGAAATGTGCACACATGCAAATGCTGGTGTATTTCTCAGTTTTGTTATATGGTAGATTAAACCTTGAACTCTAGCTTTAAGAAACAGGCCAGAAATGTGCTGTGGTTTGAAGACACATTGCCTGCCACGAGTGGACACTTGGTTCCTAGGAGGGGGTGGTATGTTTGAAAGGCACTGGGAACTTGGGGAGGTGAGGCCTCGCTGAAGTTCATTGTGGGTGTGTCCTTGGAGGCAATGCCTTGTCCCCATCTGATCTCTTTTCTGTTTCCTGTCCATTGTGATCTGAATAGATTCTAGTACATGTTCCCTTCTCTATGATTTTTCAGGATAGAGCCAAGATGAACAGAGCCAAGAAATGTAAACTGAGACCATGCACTCAAATTAATCTCCTCTTATAAGGTTTTTTATGCCAGCTTCATGGATGGGAGTATTCTAGTATAGTCTTAATTCAACAAGTATTCCTGAGTGCTCAACGTGTTCTCTGGTCGAGAAACTCAGTGTTGAGAAAAATCGAGACTACCTCATCTTTCCAAGCAAAACACAGAGTTTTTAAATGAATACTAATAATTATTGCACATGAAGAATGAATAGTCTCCAACTAAAAGAAATGCGATACAGAACATGGAATGATGCTTCAGACTGGTGCAGAGAGATTTATCTAAGAAGATACACCAGCCACAGTTTGAATGCTGCTAAAATCAAGCAGGGAAGAAAGACAGCAGCAGCAGGAGGAGGACAGCAGCAGAAGAAAACAGCAGGTTAAGATGGAGGTCTAATAGAACAGAACTTCAAATCACACTTGGCAATGTTCAGGCTACCAGTTGTACAGCTTGGACAAAGACTTACGTAATCTCAGAGGAATGAGGACCACAGCAGGGGAAGGAGGACCACACTAAGGGAATGAGGACCAGAGCAGAGGAAGGAAGACAGAAGGAGGAGGGGGGGAGGAGGAGGAGGAGGAGGAAGAAGAGGAGGAGGGGGAGGAGACAGTAGTATGGGAAGGAGGACAACAGCAGGGGAAGGAGTGCCACAGCAGGGGAAGGAGGATCACAGCAGGGGAAGGAGGGCCACAGCAGGGAAAGGAGGACCACAACAGGGGAAGGAGGGCCATAACAGAGGAGGGAGGATCACAGCAGGGGAAGGAGAATGGCAGCAGAGGAAAACATTACATAGAGAGGGAATAGCATATACAAAAGTTTGGAGTCAGGTGACTGTCAATCTTTGAGAAACCAGAGGGAGACCCAGAATGAGGCACTATGGATTTTGTTCCTAGACATAATTCATGGGCACAGGGTAAGGCACAGGAATTTTGTGCTGCAGAAAACTCTTGAGAGTATAGAATGTGTTTCCTGCATTTCTCTGGCCTCTGGCTGAGCATGGTGTGTCTGACATCATAGACAGGTTGATGCTAGCTTTTCAATTGGCTTGACTGAATAGAGGAGTGATCGATTCAGCCCTGACCTTGCCTACACAGGTCTGTGACAAAGCAGGTAAACTATTCTTTGTCTTGTTTGCTAGGCACTTCCCCTCTACCCAAGTGAGCATGCTGTTATCAAAGCTATTATGGTTATGTGTTCTAGCTGAAAGATGATTGAATGTGAGTGAAATGTGGGTGGGGAAGCCAGGAATTAAACCCCTTTATATTTGGTGTGGGAAGGCCATTGCTATGAGAAGGCAGTCTAGAATAGGGAGCCTCACACACCCGTACATCACCTCTGCTCAGCTTTTCCCCAGGTGCTCACATTTCTATGTGTATCTTCCAGCAAATGCAGTGGGACCACATCCTTTCAGTTCCTCTGATGAGCGTGTTTTCTGCAGGGCATTACTTGTCTAATGCTCCACTCCCAGGACACATACTCATAAAAGAGCTAGCTTGGGTTCTTAAGGAAAGGGATAGACTATAAGGAAGAGTTTGTCACACTCTACCTAATAGACCTAACTTGGCAAACTTATCTCATGCAGATCAGGTTTTCTCCTGATAGAGCAGAGGCATGTGAGGTACATTTAAAAAAAATAACTAATTTAGTTTCTTTATTTGAGGAACTAGCAGGGACAGATATTTATTTCCATACAAAGCCCACTTCAAAGGCTGAAGTCTTAGAGACTGCCCTGGGATTTGCTAGTGAAGAGTTCTCCTCTGGGTGCAGCCTGACAGGCTGTTTCAGTCACAAACACTGCAGACAGAAAAGTCCAGTCAAGGGAGGAGGTTGAGGATGGGACCCCTCAGAGGCCTGCATCTGTAGCTGCCAGCATTTCAGGCAGAAATCAGGGAAAAGCTGTGTCATGGGTTCTCAAACCACATGTGTGCATGTCATTTCAGACATTGGTGTGGCTTCCTCACTTTCCTGTGAAAGTTGCCCTAGGCAGCCTATGATCCTGGCACTTCTGAGACACCTTTTCTCCAGACGTTTTCTGTTTGATTTCTTATTATTCCTTTGCTCTTGAAGAAGTGATCTGTGTGAAGTGCTTAAAATGGACGGTGATGCAGGAGAGTTCTAGAGCTGACCCAGGAAAGTTTTATAGGTCATTCAGGGGAGAGTTCTAGAGCTGACCCAGAAGAATTGTAGAGCTGACTCAGAGAGTTTTAGAGTTTTAGAGTCTAGAATTCGGAAGAATTCTAGAATGATGGAGCAGTTTCTAAAGCTCCGCTTGGTAATTCACTAGCCATAACTACACAAATGAGAGTTTGACAACTTGATTTGAGACACTTTGAGACACTCACACATCACAAAGACACTAAGGGTGACTAACCTACCTTAGTTCAGGAAAAGGGTTTGGAGGAAAGACTGGTAGCCTCCTTTACCTGTTGCATATATGGCCCTTGCTTATTATTCTTACATCAAGGGTTGGCCCTACAGCAAACACAGGCCTACCAGGTCTTCTCCACAGGCCTGCACCATCCCCCTTTGTGTCAGGGTAGACGATGCTGGAGAGACTTACAGGAACCTTCCTTTCATCTGCTTCTTTAGACGTTGTTTTCAAAGACAAGACCACCCCAGAACTTGACTTCTTCCAAAGAGCAGTTGGTGGCTCTCTGCTAAGCCCACGGGTAGACTGAAAAGTGGCTTCTTCTCTTTCCTAATACAGGTATTAAGCCGACTTAATATTCACTCACTCTCAAAACTCCCACTTCACAGGAACAGTTTTTAACCTGAGCCAAAGCGTTTCTCCCTAATTCAGCACAATTGTGCCTGGTTTATATCCATTGATGTTAAATGATTTCCCTGTTTAATATCAATTGGAAATGGCTGATTTCCTGCCCCAAACAGTACTTAATGTCAATTACGGTGGGCAGGGCAGAGCTGTTTTTCAATTAACGACAGCACTCCATTTTGTTTGCTGGAGAACGGTGCAAGATACCAGCACACCCACATAGCCACCTTGAGAAATGGTGACGGACAACCAGAGATCGACTGCAATCCCTCCTCATTTCACCCCTGTCCTTCTGATTAAAAGGGTGGCAGTGGTGTAGGGAGAATATTTGCCTTTTTCATTTTTCCTGTGAACCATTCACAGTTAAATGAGAACCTACATTTTTATGAGAGAAACTTTCGGTACGGTGGTGCCCACCACTTGCTGGGACTAAGTATTGTCAGGGCAGAGTTCACAGAAACGGCAAGAGGGATTTAGACTCAAAAGAGAGGATGCCACTTCTGGGGCTCCTCTAGTTATGTGGAAATAGATAAAGAGATGAGAGTTTGAAGTTCTTATTTATCCTTTAGAATCTGAGACAACATTCATAACTATTAATCTTCTTTTGTTATATATTTATGAGTTTAGGATTTACTTTCAAGATTAAATTGGGAGAGATATAATTATGGAGACCCACACCAAGACAGTGGGATTTGACAGGCCCTTGACAGCTTTTTGAACCCGCGTACCATTGGTTGGAAAATAGTAGCAGATAAAATGTGTATAATAGTTGCTGGTCTAGACAAGGAAAGAGAGATCGGCCATTTGCGTTAGGCAGTGTTTGTGAGCATTAGTCCAGCCATCATTATGGTATCTCCTAATGTCACAAAGGTAAACACTTTCTCCAGTTCAAACTAGCTAAAGGTGAGTGCCCAGAGTGCCCAGAGCCAGACCTTTGAACCGTTTTTTAGTTCATACGTTTGACACTGAAGATTCCCTTGTATCCAGTCAGAAGCAACCCCTACTAGTGGGGAGCTCTGGGCAAAGAATAGGTTTATGAGGGATTAAGGTTTCTAGAAATGGTTACTCTGTGCGCGACTGCAGACAGACTTTAGAGTCTCGCAGAGGAAATTCCAGCTTCTGAGACCTGACCCTGAGCCCTGCTGGCAGTCCTTATAATGCCACGTAGTGATTATTCTGGAGGCTTTGCTAAATGAAACAGGTATTAGATCGGACCTGGGGCTGGCACATCATTGTGCCCATCTTATCCATCTCGGGGAAGCTGGTCTTAGTCCCTGTGCTGAAATTTTGTAAAGTTGAATCCGATTGCCCCTTGCTCCTTGAAGCCCTCACCTCCAGGAGAACCCAGTAGGACAGCTAATTAAGAGGAATCAGGCGGCAGATGAGGACTGACTCTTTTTTTCACAGAAGGGATTTAAACCTTTGGAAGGTACACAAATGTAGTCCTATTACTCAAGTTAATTTACAATCCCTCCCTTGGTCTACCGCAAGGAATTTATGGACCTGAAGGAACTAGAGGTCCCTTAGCAAAGTAAACAGACTGTAACTCAGGTTGCAGACTTCCAAGGGTCCTCTGTCAGCAGGTTTTATTTTCACACCAGAGGTGAAGAGATAATTTGAGGAGCGGCACTCTGTTTCATTGAGAGGAGCCCAAAGGCTACACACAGGATGTGGCAGGAGAGGAGGTGGCTGGCTGTGGATTATATGATGCAACTGTTCTCGTCCTCTCGACAATGGTGCTAATCAGAGCCTGCCTTTGCTGGGCTGATGTCATGTGTCAGAAGATCTCCAGAATGCTTGGAAACAGGGGGTTTTATTGGTCTCCATTTTACAGCTAAAGAAATTGAGGTTTTTACTAATGTGTTTGCTCTTTCTTAAAAAAAGAAAAAAAGATGCAACCCAGAGTTCTGAGCAGGAACTCTGCGGTGGCTTTTGTGACACTTGCTCTCCACTTTACCTTCATCCGATTGCCCTTTTCAAAACAGACAAGCACTAGGCTGGAAGCCGGGGCCTGTGGCTGTGGGATCTTGTGCCAACCCCTGCCTTCTGCCTGACATCAGCTTCCTCATTTGTAAAATATGTGGGCAACATAGGTAGCTGGTGTCTAGACCTTTGCTTCTCAATTCAATGGCTTCCTGAGTCTTTGAACCACATCTGTCAATTCTCCATCCTTACTCATGGGACAGCAATGGCTCTCCCTCCAATGTGCAAGGTACAGAAAAGATAGAAAGTTTTTTTTTTTTTTTTAATGTTCTGTAAACCAGATGACCTTGATGTGATAGACTACGGGATCTGGTGACACCGCACACTCAGTACTATTCAACACTCTGGCTGAAAGGGAGGAAGGAATGGATTTATTGACTTGCGACTTTGACTCAGGCCTGTATATCAGGGCTGTTATTATGTGGAATGATTAGGCTGCAGTGGCAGAGACAAGTTAAACTAGAACAACAAAAGGCCTCCTTAACCTTTGCCTGGCCACAAGGCCATCCATAATGACTTCCTGGTTTGGAAAGCCCAGACCCTCCTGCAGCACTCAGGACTTGTGCAGTTCTACCAAAAGAGCAGGGAAGGGGAGGATGGATGGGTGGGGGAGGGGAGGAAGTGTACTCCACGTCTGCATAGTCCTCTTTAGAAGTCTGAGTTCAGATCAGTGTCAAAAAAAACCAAAAAAACCAAAAAAACAAAAAAACAAAACAAACAAACAAAAAAAACAGCAATGACGGGAGATCATCATCATTTTCTTTGACCGGAAAAAGAAATTTGAAACCAGATACAGTGGTTGCTAGCTGAGAAAACTTCCAACTATTTGTTATCCACTAGGGCAAATTATGCTGTTTCTGAAAGATATTTTCCCTCTTGAAGGAAGCATGTGTCTTCTACTAATGTGAAAGGAACTGGACATGTGGAGCTTACACACACACACACACACACATACACACTCACACTCACACTGTATCAAACACGGGTCTCCTTGAAAACACCAAAATAGCTACAAAAATTTCATGCGTCTCTTCCTTTAAGAGACACTTTCATCTCTCCTCTCATGCTCAGTGAGACTGAAATACTTTTGATGGGATGGCTGCACATCAAAATATCAGGTAGGGTTCTATTTGCTAGATAATATCACCTGATCTTTTCATTGTTGTGGGAACTACATACAATACAAAATTAGAGAAACAGTATGACCTGTATTTTTCAGAGACCTTCCACGTCACCTAACCCAGGGACAAACTGTCCCTGGAGTGGCCATGGAGGTAGGATGTTAGGCTATGCACGCTGGCCAGACTGTTGAAATCACTCAGTCCTTTGCACACAAGACTGAAACAAGTGTGTGTGTGTGTGTGTGTGTGTGTGTGTGTGTGTGGTTTTCAACAAAACTACTTACAAAAACAAATGACAGGCCAGATTTAGCCCTCAAATTAGTCTGTAGGTACCTGATATAACCTATTGATCAAATAATGGAGTCTGAAGCCTGGGGAGGTCAAGGAGATCTTCTAGGCCAACCCCACCAGCAGCAACAAATCAAGTACTGAAAATGCATAGAAGGGGAAGACAAGACACTTGGTCTTTAGGTCTCCTAAGACTTCCATTGACTTGAACTTGCTAATCTTTTCAACTGCTTATTGTATAACACTAACTTGAATGTCATAATGTACGATGCATAATTTATTTCATTGATAGAGACCATGGCTGGGCTAGAGCTGAGGCACACATAGGGGTTTATGACCCTGAAAGACTTCCTCATATAATATTCACATAGTGTATGCACACACTGATGCACAGGGCCCAGGGTCTTGTAGAAATGAACTAGCATCCTCCTTAACATGGATGCTCCCAGGACACATAGTCAATAGTCCTGGGATCATGGAGTGAAGCTGGGTGGTGTCGTGTGTACACTTGAGCACACAAATGCAAGGAGGAACTCAGAAGTGGTTCACTTCAGCCACAAGACTGTTAGGTGAAGGACAGTAGTTGGGACAATAAAAAGCAGCACAAATTCTGTTTTCCAGGGTTATCTGGGAAGACTCCTGAATCCTGATACAACTAAAAAGCTGAACTGGCTAGGGGCCCAAATTTCTATGTCCTCTACAAACAGAGAAAACTTTTATCTATGCCACTCCCAGCCCCCTTGCTGGAGATTTGTGAGATCTGGAAATGTTGAATGAAGTAGCATTGTAGTACTAAGTGGCCATTAGCTAACAAAGTGGGTGCCAAGAGGTATCAGAGGCTGTGAATAGGTCATGGTTCAGGTGGTCTTCAGGATAGGGCTAGCCACTCTGTGGCCTGACACAAAGGTGCAAGTCACAGAAGACCCAGACACAGGTTGGTACAGCATGGTGACCAGGGACTGAGGTAGAGAGGGAGATGACATACAATACAGGGCACATCAATGGTGAGTTGGTATTGACGTCTTAGGGTACAAACACCAGGAGCTTGGCTGACCAGAAAGCAGATCTTGGTTGAGGGCATTGACGGAAGTTTGTGGATTGCATTTAGGTATCGTTTGCTTTACGCTGTCTCCTCCCTATAGTCAGCAAGTGGAGCTTACCTCTAAGGGTTTGGCAAGCCTGCCACCACCTCAGTGCTGAGAATTCTCGAGGGGGGTGTTATGTGGATGATCTCCCTCCTCCCAGGGAAGCACATGCACCAGCCCATCCCACTGTCAGGGTGTACCAAGCCTGATTGTATGCGACACTGGCAGACTGATGTTTACCATGTGGTGATTTTTAAGTGTTATTCTGAAATCTTATGAAGATTCAAATAGCTTTATCTAGTGATATGGAACTGAAGTGTCACAGAGCATATGCAGTTTTATGAACCAGCAAGGACAAGCTACAGTTCCCCTAGGGGAGCTAGGTGAGTTCTTCACTCTCTGCATCAACCACTCTCTCTCTCTTTTTTTTTTTTTTTTCTTGGAGCTGGGGACTGAACCCAGGGCCTTGCGCTTCCTAGGCAAGCGCTCTACCACTGAGCTAAATCCCCAACCCTTCAACCACTCTCAATGAAGAAAAGTGGGTACCACCATTTCCAGAGTAATCGCTTTGATAAAGTTTTGTTTGCTCTGTTCTGCTTTTGTTTCTAACACTATGAGTTCATGAATTTCTTCCCTCTTTGTGCTATATAGTATATCATATATGCTTTATTTGCATACAGTTTTATATTGTTATTGTTTTTCCTGACATGATCCTCAATTGTTAGCAGAACATCCTTCGAACAGAAAATTGTGTCCTTTGAATTCAACCTCATTTATAAACTGCCCTCTTTTTCTCTAACGTAGAAAAATTCTACAAATGTAAGTTGTATTTCCTCTACCTTATGCCTGGAGATAATCCTTCCTCTGAGGATCTCAGGCTATATGCATAGGGAGTTGAATTTGCAGTACACAGATCTACTTAAAGACCTCAGCTCTAGGCATCCTTGTGGTTTCTGAGGTAACACCGTGCCTATGCCTTCTCTGTGTGTAGCTGTGTTGGTCTCTCAATGAACTAATTACTTAGATAACATTGCAGTGTGACATTATAAGTTTTAATTAAGTTTCTTTGTTTGCTATTTTATTCTTGTATCGAAACTATTGATTTCTCGTATTACTATATTGTCATACTTGCTTAATTAGTCTATGTAAGGTTGTTTCCACACCAGTTCCAACCATATTTTGATGCATGTACAGATGTGTCTGGATTCCACAGTTCTTGGAAATCTTCTCTTCTCATCAAGAGCTTTCCATTCTGATGTCCCAGCACCCAAGTGAGTGGGGCACTGATCCCGGGCTTCACATGTGCGGCTCTAAAATAAGACCTTTTTCTGGATAGCCACCCCTAGGAATTCAGGCTTACCAGGCTTGACATCCATCATGGATGTCAGTATTTTAACAAGATCCTTGGGTTAAGGGACCGCATTTCAATTCAAGATTCGTTTGGAAGAGTCAACGAATTCATATTTTATCATTTCAAGTTTTTTTTTTGTTCCGATGGACAAAGATGCTTATAAAGAGGACTTTTGGTAAGGTTGCCAGATTTAGCCAATAAAAATATAAAATGCCAAGCTAAATTTGAATTTCAGATAAACAACAAATACTTTTTTGTATAAGTATGTCCCAAATATTACATAGGGCATATGCACGCTGAATTTTTTTTTTGTTGTTTTTCTGAAATTCAAATAGAACTGGGCATCTTGTATCTTATCATTTTATCTGGCACGTCTAGTCTCTGAGAGCTCAAGCTGGGGTGTAATGGGGGTGGAGTGTTGGAGAAAATGAGGAGAGAGAAAGGTACCAAATGCTTAAGAAACACTGCATAGATTTGGTGAGGCAACCTGAGGACAAGCTGATACCTAGACATTTGCAGAAGTGTGGCAGTGGTGAAGATTATTCTACAAATGTAACTAGAGGTCATGGTGATAGATGAGTGTGGTCCAAAGGATGCATGTCAACATTGAAATGTTGATGCCATTCAGCCCAGGAAATAGGAAGGCAGTAGGGCTGGGCGGGAGGCTGTGATTCTGGTAGCTAGAATGCTTTTTGTTGAGGCCAGTTTCTCTGCTGGTTCTCTAACTAGCTCTCATACTAGATAAGTGAAGAGCAGAGGGCCAAAGAAACCCAAGTTTAAGGCTTTGCAACATTGAATCTCAATGCCTCTGGGAAAATGGTGTGATACTCCTAAGCTCTAATTTTCATCTTTATAAAGTAAACCAGTCATTGTCTGAAATGTGCACATCACAATGCCTATGATGAAAAGTGCAATAAATATTTGTCATTCTTATTACTATTGACAGTACCTTAATATGCAAAATGACTAGATGCCCTAAGCCCATGCATTTTACTATAGTGAAGATTGCTCTCCAATTTAACATGAATTGTACAAGATACAGAACACAAGAGACGAAAGGGGCACCGGTACTCTTATTCAGTGTTATATTTCTTTCTAGAAAAACCTCCATGTTTTCTAGGAAAAAACAAGGGACAAAAATCACTGAAATTCTTGGAGGGAAAGAAACCCTTAAGAAATAGAATTAGTAGTCCCTTTGAGATGGGAAAAATCATGTGCAGGAACCAGGGAGTTACAATAAATATACAATCAGTAGGAAAACTCTAACCTTGCTACCCACTTTCTGTTTCCCAAACACAAAGAGTGCACCACAGCACAGGGAAGTCAAAATTTATTAGAAAGAGAAATGCCTGTTGAGTTTTTGAGTTTGTACAAGGATGCACACATTTCTTGGTATTGTTTGATGACCTCTGTTTTGTAATGATAATAATTATGGCTGGGCCAAGGGAAGCACCTGATATGTGGGTATGAGCATCTGGCTATAGCATGAGATTTCAAATCAAGCAATTTGGAATAACCCTCCAGGATGAATTGCATTTTAACCACACGACCTGGGGCAAATTACTTAATTGCGCTGTGCCTCAGTTTCCTCATTGCTAAAAAGGGACGGTAATTTTCTCGTGGCATTTTTGTTGAGTTTAAACATTGAAGCGTTAGGATATAATGCTACGTTTAATGAATAGTTCACTGAAGAACATCATTACTGATTTCTTCTTTGCTGTGTAACTAAGAGACAATATCAAAATATGGTAAAACAAGGAGCGGTCAGGCTCTCTGAGCAGTCAATAAGACAACCCTTGTCTCCCTATCAGAGTCCAAGATGGTGGAAGTTGAGCAGGAAGTACAGCAACTCGTGCTGATTGGTTGGATTTGAGGCAAGGATAGAAAGGAGGTGAGAAGGAGTGCTCACAGGTCTTAAGCAAGAGGTGTGCAGACAGCCCAGAACTTCTAGATAGAAGACTTAATAGGGGATCACTAAGGGAAATTGTTCAGCGGGTCAAGCTGATTTGTTAAGCTTGAAGATGATAAGGTTGATCTGGGAGAGCCTAGAAAGGGATTGGAAAAGCAGGGGCATTGGTGCCCCAGAGATACAAACTATCAAGCAGCTTGTGAAACAGTTTACTGCCCTTCTGGAATGCGAACCAGGAAGCACAGTCGGCTACACATGGCTACTACATTTTGACCTTCTACTGAAGTCACTTCCTGCCCATTTTCACACAGTGCCATCAAGCCAGCTTGCCTACTGCTTGGTCCTTGAGAGGATGGTACCTTACCTCCGTGCTCCCATACTACTTGGCTCTTCATTTACATGTTCTGAAGCCAGAGAGATTATTAACAACCAAAACAACATGATCTTGTGTCACACGAGCTTTCCATAATTCCCAGGACCAGCCTAAATCCTGTAACTAGTGTAGTGTGGTTCTTCTGGGCATTGACCGAACTCTGGCTTTGAAAAACAGTACCCAACTCGACTGGCTACATTTTTTCCTGTCTGGGGAACTCTTTCTCCAGCCTCTCCAGCATCTTCTTCTTCCAGAAGGCTCATCCCAGAGAAATTAACCCCAACTTCCCAACCAGGCCAGCTTGTCCTCCCTCTATTTTGGGTTCTCAAAGAGTATCGTGCATTTCTCTTTTGTAGCGCCTACACATTTGAAAGTTTTCATTTGTTTGCAACTAATTCATTATTAAACTCCTTAAATTGAAGTTTTGTTTGGTGGGTGTTTTATCTTAACAGGCCCGTTACAGTATACTGCGCCTTTATGAATGTTTGTTGACTGAATATATGCATCGAATGATGGAATGAATGAAAGTGTACAGAAATTCAGACGTAACTGGGGTGTTGGATTGTCTAATGGCTTCCTGGAACCACACTTTTCAGAACCTGTCGGTAGGTGATTCTCCTTATCTGAAAATGGCTCAGGTTCCCTAAAGAGACTCACATCTTAAGATTGCTTTTGAAACCAGAAGGGAGACTTTATTCTAGAAAATGAGACTATAGACGAATCCCATTCTGATTGGTCCATCCTTACAGCCTCTGTGCAGTATGTGGCCTGGAATAGCTGCCTAAGGCACTGCTTTCCATGATAGCTTAATGAAGCATTGTCAGTAGGGAGGAATGACTCTTCCCACTCTTGTGCTTTTCACCATTTCCTCACGGGCATGTGGGTGAGCATGTCTGCTATCACAGGGCTAGTCCAGGTTGATATCTTTAAATGTGTCATAGATTCACCTCCCCCTGGGAGAGAATTCAGAATGTTATGTGCTGATGCTTTGAGCTCTTCACCCATGGAGGCTTAGCTCCCCCACTCCACTGTGCCCTTTTTCATTTTGGGGTGAATGGGACCGAGGCTATCATCCTTCCCCTAGAGTGCTAATACCTCCACCGTCTCAGGGTAATTCTGCTTTGTTGGTGGCTCTCAGGAAACAGCAGACGGAAACCTGAGTTTTGGCTGCTAGAACACGAGGGAGGATGAAAGCCAAAGACTCTTCCTCACTGCACTTTGCAAACATCTCATTCTTTATTTCTCTCCGACAACAAGGGATGACTCTTTGGCAAGTCCTTAGTGTTAAATTTCCTTTTTATGGAGGTGGTAGTAAAACTCAAGGGCCTTTGATAGTCAGTGCTGGGATGAAGCCTGGATGTAAATCACCGCGTGTTGGCTGGATACAGCTGACAGATTTCTGGGTTCAGTGAGATTTTGCATTTCCACATAAATCAAACTCTGACCCATGAAGGTCTAAGCTAGGCCACTTGCCAAGTGTCAGAACTTGGGCTGAGGTTGGAAGTTGTTTTGTTTGTGTGATGGGCACAGACTTTCAGTTACTAAGTGCAGGTTCGCACCTCTGTTTTCTCTGAAAAATCGGCAGCTTCATGATCTGATTCTTTCAACGCAACCAGATGGAGATACATGTAATGGAAACCAAGGAGGCCTTTGTCTGGTGTGAACCTAAACTTTGCCAGAGCCTGACCTTGGCTGTAGAGACATGTTTATTTGAAAAAGATGAGGGGAGCAGAGACAGAGAGAGAGAGAGAGAGAGAGAGAGAGAACAGTTTTGATTTCTTTTTTTTAAAAATTGGTTGTTTTATTTATTTACATTTCAAATGTTGTCCCCCTTCCCGGTTTCCCCTCTGCAATCCCCATCCCATCCCCCTCCCCCTGCTTCTATGAGGGAGCTCTCCACCCATCCACTCCTGCCTCACCACCCTAGCATTCCCCTACATTGGGACATCGAGTCTCTACAGGACCAAGGGCTTCCCCTCCCAATGATGCCAGATAAGGCCATCATCTGTTACATAAGCAGCTGGAGCCATAGGTCCCTCCATGTGTACTCTTTGGTTGGTGGCTTAGTCCCTGAGAGCTCTGGGGGGGGGGTCTGGCTCATTGATAATGTGGATTTTTCTATGGGGTCGCAAACCCCTTCAGCTCCATCCCATCTGTAGATACGAATCCCAGATTGCTGATTTCAAGAAGTGCTTTGCTGATGACAGCTTAGTATGGCTGTCCCCTGAGAGGCTCTGCCAGAGCCTGACCAATACAGATGTGGATGCTCAAAGCCAGTCATTGGACTGAGCATGGGGACAGCAATGGAGAAGTTAGGGGAAGTTTGTGACTTCTCATTGAAGTTTCTTCACACAGAACAGTGGTTGGAACCTTGTAAAGGATTCATAGGTAGGATGACCTGGAGACAATCCACTTCTAGAACTTTGGATTTAGGGTGTGTCCCAAGTGTCAGTTACCTTTCTGTGACTCAAGGTACCTTGAAGACCTGGGATTCTTGCACACGTGCCTTTGTTCAAATGCTCTGTGCTTCTGCATATAACTCAGGCTCCCTTAAGAGGTTCAAAACAAACTGTAAAGGGACACAAGATGTCCACTGTGGGTAATTTCAGGAAGCACTCTGTCTCTCACCTAGGGGAACCACTAAGAATTGGGGTGCACAGCTTCTCTGGGTAAGTAGTCAGGTAGAATGTTGCCTTCATGGAGACAGCAGTGACACTCACTAATGGCCCAGTTATCATGGAATAGCACATTGCCATTAACAACTGATTATACACATTATTGGGTAGCTCACAGCTAATGGGACCTGTCACAAGATCTCAGAAGACTGGGCTTATGATCTGTTGATAAATAGATACGTGCTACACGTGGGTCAGTCATTTCCTTGTTAAGAAGGGAGAAGGAAATGAAGTGACAGCCTTGGCAGATCCACATGGACCATGGCTAAGTGCCTGGCCCGCATTTGGCATCAAAGCATGAGTACTGGGGCGGACTGAGATGGAGGAGAATGTGGATCAGGCAGTGACAAGGGGACTGAGATATCTGAGGAAAGGAGGAGAGTAAGGAGATGACTCAGCAAGTGCTTTCTGAGCAAGCATGCGACCTGAGTTCAGCAATCCCGGCACAAGATTTCCCAGTGAACCCAGAGCTCTCCTTGTTTAAAAACCAGAGGCGGAGTCTGAAGAAGAAAGTGGTGTGTGATGACCTCTGCCTCCACATGAGCAC
Organism: Rattus norvegicus; assembly: GCF_021556685.1. Lineage (NCBI taxonomy): Eukaryota > Metazoa > Chordata > Mammalia > Rodentia > Muridae > Rattus > Rattus norvegicus. The sequence goes on from NC_141547.1 coordinate 102,933,743, forward strand.
ACACAGGTGACTGTATATTTTATGTATACAAACACACATATACACATTTACACACACACACACACACACACACACACTACACCACACACTCAAAGAGCATTGGAACAGCAGCTTTCCAGATATAGCTGTTCAGTGCCTCCATCCTTCTTGTAATTAATCTATGGGGTTATTCTGCCCTCCCGGTGTGTGTGTGTGTGTGTGTGTGTGTGTGTGTGTGTGTGTGTGTGTGTGTGTAAGTGGTTTATTCTTTTGAGTCTTCTCAGATGGGACCCTCAAATTTGAAAGAGTAGTCGGCAAATGGGAACTATATAAGGACAAGACTTTCCTGGCAGAGTAGTACTGACTAATTTAAACAATACTTGAGCAATATGCTTGCCCTGCTTTAATATCTACATTGATACAAACATAGATCTGACCTTTATCTAAAGTGTGCAAATGTAGGTCTGGCCTTGAGGTCACACATGCAAATGTGGACATTTAAACACATTGAGCTCAGACTTCCTGTGAAACTCAGTCACACCAGTTTAAGTGGAGAGTAGGAGTGGGGGTGTTTTGGGAGTCCTGTTTGAAGTTAGTCAGCCCTGGGTGCTCTTTGTTATTTGGTGAATGGTGTGCTCTCATAGAGCCTTGTTGTTTTTAAGGTAAGGGTACTTTTCTGTCTGGGCTCAGATTCGGTCTACACAGTCAGACAGAAGTGTCTCCGTGATGACATTTCTGTGGACCAAAGCTACAGGTTGCTAAGCAAGAACCAAGGCCACGTTTCATCCTGATCGTTGTGCCTCCCTGGCAGCGATGGAGGTGACAGTGATGATGTTTAGGATGTTAGGATGGCTTCATAGTTTCGAACTACTACCTGGTCAGTTCTTCGCCACCTGTCAGGAAGGTGTACCAAAAGGGAATGGAGACAGAGAAGTTTCCAGAGTTGTCACAAGAAATCACAAGGTCACCTTTGTTGGTCCAATGATTTTTTTTTTCCTAGAAGGTCACATCTAAATCCATGTTTTGAGACTATCTGGGAAAGTGACTGGAAGTGACGGGTTCCTACACACCTGAGGTACTCATAGATGAGCTGCCGAGAGCACGGAACTCAATAACCTGCCTGCTATTGGAGGGGGCGGAGCTTCCCATGATGGACAGATCTCACCTCTGGGGGGGGGGGTGACTGGTCTCCCTTGGGAGGAAAGAAAGTTTATTTAGGTGTTACTTTTCTCCTTTGCAGTTATCCACTCAAGTTCCTGTTCTCCTCTTTGTACCACGACTACCTCCACCTAATCACCCTGCCAGGGAACGTGGTTAAGAATGAAATGTAGGAGTTAGGAAAAAGAGTCCCCTAGAAGAAAAGAGCAATGTTCTAATTTTTTCCAGGGAGACACGGATTTATTTCAGTTTTAGTAGCTCTTATTTAAATTCATCAGAAGTAATTAATGAGAGAGAGCTGCAGCCCTGTGTGCGTATATGCACATGCACACACACACCTTCCTAGGGTCTCTTCCTTCTTCCTTGAATTATTGTGAGCTACTTGGTCTATTGGTTCAGTACCCCAAGCCCAGTGCAGTATTGTCATCCCTTGCTTTACAACACAGTCATTATATCCCTAAACCACATTGTGATACACAGTGCCTTCTGTTTATGACTCCCGAAACTCCCACTCCATATATCACCTGCCATAAAACCCATCAGACTGCTGCTACCAAAGCGGTGCACAGTGGTGTAAGCAGGAGCCGGGCGAATTGTGTGATACCCTACTGTGGTTAATGAGAGTGAAAATGTGGTTAGGATTTTATTCAGGCGGTGTTCATTTGCAAGGCCATTGTAGTGAGATGGCCAAGAAAGATTCTTTTGTTGACTTGAATGACAATGTATTTTCCATCGTAGGGAGTGGCCTGGCCCAGAGTTTGTTTGTCAATTTTAAATAAGTCAAACTGTGACCTTGAACTATGAAATTTTTATTGCTTGGAGGTCTTGAAAACTAATGAATACACTGAGGTTGGTGGGTTGAGCATTAGAGACCTGTTGCCAAATTTTAAAGGGCCCCAGTCCTATTTGACTCCACGGAAGTGGGGCGTGGGGAAGAGTTAAATAGAAATATCTATTTCTGGAGAACAGATAGCATTTATTGCATTTGGTCCTGGCGACTTTTAGGAAGAAGATGGAGGAAAGCAGAGATAGTGTTGTGATTTTTGGGGGTGTTTTTTTTCCCTTTATTTCTCAATCTTTATTTCTGGGGAAACTTCTTAGTAATATCTGCAACCATTTACTCAGATACAGGACTCATAACAGCAGTCACAATGTGTATAACTCTAGTCCTAGAGGATATGATGCCTCTTCTGCCCTCCATAGGCACCAGGCATGTGCATGGTGCACACACATACAGGTACGGTGCACACACATACAGGCACGGTGCACACACATACAGGCAAGCAAAACACCCATGCAACTAAACATAAGAGCAGTCACCACCACCAAAGCAAAAGTAACAAATGAATAACTTTGTTCCCTAAATGGAGCAAATTCCGTGGAAATCCTTGTTCCCTGCCTGCTTTCCTCATTTTCATACCTGGAGTCAAAGCATTTTTTTTTTTTAATTTCAGAGAAATGGTGTCTTTAAAAAGTTTAGTAACTCCAAGGATATTACTTTAAGCAATAGTATGCCAATTTTTCTCTTGTTAATCCATGACCTATCTTGTTGTCTTCCAGTTCATTTTTCCTTCTTAAAACAACTCCATGTTAGAAAGCTTTCTTCTATCAGCCACAGGCCATTTATGGAAACCTTAAAGACAAACAGAGGCCATGTGTGTACAGCATGTCTGATCCCATTGACTTGGTCATTCATCTCGGAGCTCTGAGCATCCCCAGAGCCCACCCTGGGCAGTGGCATGGAAGGAGCAGTCATCCCCCACTTGTTCTTGCCTGTGTTCTGAGCGTCTTGATTTCTTTGCAAAGATGATTGTGTAGATCCTACAAGAGTGGTGTTACTGCCGAAGGGGCTGTGGGCACCCCAGCATGAGACCCAGAGCCCAAGATCCCTGTGAAGTACTTCTCATGCATATTCATTTGACATACACACAAACTTGCTATAAGGAGGGCCTTTCTAATATGTCTCCCACTCTGCAGGCTAAAACAAAACCGAGACCCATAGAGGCAAAGTCATTTTTTTTTCAAAAGTTAGTTGGGTAGGAGAGGAGGAATGTACCTCCTGTGTTCTTGACCCTTCTCCTCTGATCACCTTTTTCTGAGTTCTCTCCTCTCAGGTCTTATCCCCAAAAATGATGGTGCTTCTCCACAGAATTTTACATCTTATGTTCACACAAGAGAATTATTGGCTGACACGTACTAAGCCCATTTCATAATCACCCCTCTATCCCCCCCTCCGCCAAGCTGGCCTTGTCTGGAATGACCTGGTTTCCTTAGAGATTCATATCTCTGTATTCATGTCTTGGCAACTCTAGTCATGGCAGGAAGTAGTGTTAATATTATCAGAAAGTATTAAATAGGGACTGAAGGATGCTTCCCACACACAAAGCTTTTGCAGATGAAAGAAATAACTTCTATGTACTTTTTGGAGGCTTTGTTCATGAGCACCATGGCTTCACCATTGAAAAGCCAGGGCAAACAGACCATTGCAATAGACAGAGGGGTAGCAAAGAGGAAAATGGTTCTCCATGGTATCGCCATTTTCAGGTTGAGCCGTTCTGTGATCTGTGCTATTTCTTTAGGGGAAATCTGATTTCAATTGAGTCATATTGCTTTAAAAAAAATTCCAACTCCAAACAGCACCGCAAAAAGGAAATTAAACTATAAAAAGTGCATTAAGGTAAGGGTAGGGATCTAAGTTACTGGCCCAGGAACAAGTTAAAATCAAAGTTAGGAACAGAACCCCTAAGTTACTCTGGTTAGACATTACAGATGCCACCAGTATTTACAATTGCCTGATATAAAACAGTCTGCCTTCCAGTGGATACTGACGTCACCACCACAGCACTTAGGACTTAGGATCTCCATGTTCTTATAAGGATCCCTTGCTGCAACAGTTCTTGTGGAAAATCAGAGAAATAGAAAGCGCCGTTGCCTAAACCCAAGAGATGGGCATGTTCTACTTGGTACAGTTTCAACCAGAGGGCTTAGTGCTAATCTGGGGTTTCATGGGGGATTTCATGGCTTTCAACCTGTTTGAATAGTTTCTCTCCTTGACTCAGCTTCCCCAATCTTTGTAACTCGTGTCTCTTCTTTAAGGAGGTCTGCATTAGGGTATGCAGTTGGGTAAAAGGGGGGCTTCTTCCCAGCTCTTCTACCCTGAGCAATTGCTTGTTTTCTGTCCTTTGTCTACTCCCCAAGGGTGCCATGGAGATCAAGCAAGCCACAAAGGAAATGGAGAAACTCAGAAAAGAACTGAGCACAAAACATTTGCATTATCATGGAAGACAAAAGAAGACACAAACTGCAGACATAACATAAAAAGCAATGCGGGAAGTAGGCTGCCCTGATTTGCAGCCATGTAGATGTAATGTTACGTTTAATGTAATCATGGCTGTGCCCTTCCTAATTATTTCTTACACCTGGATTTGGCCCATGGGAAAATTCTCTCCGAGGCCATGCATTTAGGGTCTTGTATATTTTCAGGTTTCCTTATTAAGTAGAAACCAGAAGCCTTTTTATGTCTCCATGGGGACGCCCTCGGAGCTTGTATCAGCCACAAAGAGACTATAACCTGAGGTGTTGAGGTTAGTGTGGAAAAATCTAAAGGGGCTCAGTCACGGAGCGTGGGATACCATGGACTGGACTGTCCTAGCTTGCTGCCATGGTCATGGCTTTAACATTGAATGGTTGTCATGCTGAAAGGAACCATTGCCTTTTAGAAAAAAGAATTAAACTCTTCATGGTTAAATGTTTTAGGCCTGGCCATTAACACTGAGGAAAAAGGCAGTGGAAAGGAAGGTTGGAATGTCTTGTCTGGGTGGAAAACATGCTGGGCTATGGATATATGGATATTAATTGAACACCTGGAGACAGACTATTGCACAATCACTATCTGTGATCACCTCTTTCAAACGAGGTTGGGCATGCCTGCATTTGTTACTCCCCATTGCTAATTGTTTCCAGAGTCATCCCAGGACAACTTTCCATGGTTTCCCCACCAAAGCTGGCCACTCTGGAGACGTCCTGGCAAGTGGAAAGTGCTGGAATCTTAGTTTCTGGCATGGAGAAACTTAAGGACTGGTCACCCAAGAGACAGAGCGCAAGGTAAAAGGTTTGCCATTGAGCGCTGTGCTTTGTGGGTTTGTGAGGTGTGGGGTTAAGGTCAGGGGAGGTGGGGAGGCAGGGAGGCAGGGAGGCAAGGCATTCTGGCAGTGGGTAGGCTCACCTTCAGGCACACCTCCGTTCTGCATGCCTGGGGCCAGCAGGGGGCGCACAAGGTAACAAACGAGTGTTTGAGAACCTGACTTCTCTCTGGAGTAAGAGCAGGAGAGTGTCTGTTACCAGCCTTTGTAGGAACTCTGTCTGGCTTTGCACAGTCAGCCATCTTCTGCCCCCTGCTTCGCTCACAAAACATGTTTCATGGTAATGAAGAAACAGCACCACCAAGCTGGCCCAAAGAGGCCTCAAATAAACAAGCAAGGAAGCAAGTGGCATAGTGTCCAGTTATTAATTTTTCTTTGAAACAACGTCTTCAGTCCTCTCTTCTTTAAATAATCAGGTAACATGAGGAGCTCACAGAATACTGTAGCCCAGAGACCTGACACTTGACTATTTCTGATGCCTCAGAAATGGGCCAGTTAACAGAACTCAGCGAGTCAATGACTGTTGGAAGAAAGCTAAGTCAGCCTGAGGTTTAGCGAAATGTTCATTTCAAATCACAGCAGCTTCAAGTTTATTCTAAGCAGGTTATTACTTTTCTAAAAATGGGCAAACGTGATAGTGGATTTTCTCAAGGGAGGTTCCCACCTCACCAGATCCATTCTGTCCGCCTTTCCACGGCCAATTCCTATAGAACTTGTGCAACTTTATCAAAGAACAGTATAACTCTGCCTACCTAGGGGCCTTTGCATGTAATTGTCTCTACTGGCAGCCCCACTTTCTATGTCTTCCCCTTTCCTGTGTCAAGTTATTTCCAAATCACTGAACTGGCATTTCATTCTCAGTCTAGACTTTCAGGAGACCCATGTCATTCATAGGCTGAATCTGTCTGTCAGAAAGTCGCAGACACTTGTCATTGTTCGTCATCACATTTAATGAAGTTTACAAAGGCACACATATTTTTATAACTATTTCCCCCACCTACATTCTAGACACTGCATACTACGTAGTAGACCGAAGGGAGAGGAAATCTGTCTTCTCTACCAAGTAGCGTGTCCTCGGCATGGCTCTGGTTCTGCTATCTGTTGTAGTTCCATAAAGACTCATTTGATGGACAAAAGAAATACAAACAATGATTGTCTACCAGCTGCATAGAGCATATGTTACTCTGGGCTAAAGCTGACAAGGATGTGGGATTCAACTTTAGATCAACCTGGCCAGGAAACCCTTGACAGAGTGCAGCCTTTGAGGGAGGGGAATGCTCTGAAAAGGAGCCCAGGAAGAGCTAAGAGAGCAAGAGGCTCTGTGAAGAGCAAGGGCTTTACTAGCCAAGAGCTTCGTGGGAAAACAGAAATGGTGGGGACCGTGGCACTGTACCTTAGCCACCACTCAATATTAGGACCTAAAGGACACTTCTACTTTGGATATTCTCTGAGTGTTTCTCACTCCTGAGTCCTCCTTTTTACACATTCTCTGAGTCCTTGAAGGTTGGCCCTAGCTCTGAATCAGATTGGAATGAATAGAGGCAGAGAGAGAAGCCAGGATCCCTTCCCACGTCTCCCCCAGCCGAGTGGGCTGTTGGTACCTCGCTTTTATTACTCCCTCCACTGATGCTACAAGATCAGGCACTGTACTTGGTGCTGTCCTGTGTGCCAGGTTTGTCTGCCAACAGGGAAATGGGCTTACAACCGATCACATGATTGAGAGTCCATTAGTAAAAACCTCTTACAGTATGTTGGCTGTAAGATCTGGGCTCTGTCCATGGAGGCTAGGCGTCTCTTCCCACTTTACCCATCTTCCGGTCATGAAAGGGCCACACCCCTAACAACATGCCATCAAATCTAAAAATCTTAGACTCGAACAATCTGAGTTGGAAAACTCCCAACTGACGGGGTACAGAGAACAGAGTCAGGAGCTTGTCGGGGAGCTTGTTAGGCTCACGGTGTGCGGGACACAGGTCAGCAGAGCTCCTCGCTTCCTTTTCTTCCTGGTTTGGAGGCTGGTACTACTTTCTCTGCCCTATGACCTGCAAAACGGACTGCAAGGTAAAAGAGAAAGCTTTCCAGGGAGACAGCATCGTTCCCAGCCTCGGTCCTGTTTCAGTGTTATTGGCTAGTCACATTTTTCTCCCTAGACATATTGAACATGTGCCCTCAGATCTATAAAATGTCCAATTATGAAGATATTCAGGAACCAACTCAGTGTGCAGTCACTTAAAAGGCAGGAGACAATATATGTTTTTAAACTTATAAAACACAATTTCTCCTGATATTCTCAGTTCTCCAACCAAATACTCAAAGTAGAAAAATAGTGAGATTGAATTTTCTAAGTTAGGAAATTGAGCAATGACCATTTATAGCAAATCAGAATCTCTATCTCTCACTTTCCAAGTACCTGGAGAGACTACACAGAGGTATCATTTCAGAATCTGCCACAGGGGCTTTGGTTCAAAGGATCTTTCTCTCAAGGAAGTTCCTGCCCCTAACTCAGGCATGGGATGATGGGAAAAAGTCACAGGGTATATACAGTCTTCCATTAAACTTAATGGGCCTGGGCTGAGAAGTCACTCAGTATTTGGTAACCTGGGGAAGGGAAACCTGTTGGAGATTCAAGGTGGAATAAAAACCAGATTGTACATACTGTGATTTGGGTTTCTTTGGGATCATGTGAAAGATCAATCCCATGTTACACAACCCATGCTTTTCTGTGAAGAGACTTCAGTTGGTTCGGAGGCCCTGCTGTAGTTTCTTTAATCCTGCGGCTTCCAAGGGCAGCCGAAGTGGCAGTCCGATCCACAGGCGAGGTCCTTCCGACACTGTAGTGGAGATGAAGAAAGATAAATATAAAAATGTCCAGGCTGGGGTTTGGGGATTTAGCTTAGTGGTAGAGTGCTTGCCTAGCAAGCGCAAGGCCCTGGGTTCGGTCCCCAGCTCCGAAAAAACGAAAAGAAAAAAAAATGTCCAGGCTGTCCCTGAAGCACCCCTCTAGAGATTTAACGAGTTGCACTTCTGTCCTGTCAAGGAGCTCCTTGACTGAGGGAAAACCAGGTTTTTACTGCCCGCCTTGGAGTGTGTGTCACATATAAAGACCTGGCAATAGGGCTAATTTATAAAGATGTTGACTGATTCACAGTAGAAAGTCACTGGAATAATAATTCCAAACACTGTGTTGGTGTTCAGGGTAGCTTCCCTTCCAGGAACATTTAAGTTCGATTGTATTTTCAACCTATAGCTCAGCTAGTTATAGCTTGACTTCTGTCATACGTTGGTTCACAAACTGGGACCATTCTCTTCAGCCCTCCACATTCCTGCCTGGGGGTGAGAAGTTTGGGCTCAGAACTTCTGCACTTTACCAGTCTGCAGGAGGAACTGCTCACTCTGGGTTTAATGTGGGATTTCAGGGTGGGTCCATTTCCACAGACCATGATAGGAGTAGTATATCTCTGACACCAGCTTGGGCTTTTAACCCAGTAATGCCTGCTGATGACCCCTATGCGCTCAATAACCACAGGGAATGTAGCAGACAAAAGGCACAGTGCAGAAATGGAAAGGGAGGGCTGCTAATTGGAGATGAGAATCATTCCATTCACCTGTTGATTGATTGCCATAATGCACATGTGTGAAAAATGTACCAAATGCTAGAAAACCGTGAAAGGTTAAAAATACATACATAGCACATGCATACATATACAAATACACATACATACTACATACATGCATACAGATATACATACATATGCAAACACACACACACACATGTTTTTCTTTTTCCTAATAAAACCTGGTTTCTTTATGAAGACTCAACTCTCTTATTAGAAACTCACAGACTTGGGAGAATGGGAGATACTTGAACAACCAGGGTGGTGTCTTTGTCACATTGAAGAAGTGACAAACTTTGGTTGTAAGAACTTCTGGGCTGTCTGGTGTTTTTACTTATTCCTGTGTCTTTGCTCTGTTAGTGACTAATTGAGACAATGTCTTTTAGTTGACATTCAGCGACTGGCAGGAACTGCGGAGGCAGGTGTGTGTAACGGGTGCCGTCGAGGAATAGAGAACCCAGACAGATTTATAACTGACATGAATTTACTTTGTTGTCACTACTACCCTGCACTATAGGAGTCTAAATGAGGGCGAGAGAGAAGGGAGGGAGGGAGAGAGAGAGAGAGAGAGAGAGAGAGAGAGAGAGAGAGAGAGAACATGTATCCATAGCTTGCAGAATCAGAAAAGCGTCATAACAGAAGGTGCCACTGAGTGTCACATTCTGGTTCTTCCAGGCCAGGCCTAGTTTTCCTAGCTCCTGCATCTGTAGCTAGTAGATCCTTTGGCTTGACGTGATACTCTCTCTCTCCACTATACTTACAGTGTGTCTATTATTTGATTGACATCCCTGTCAGTGGACTGTAAGCTCCTGCAAGGTATAGTCTGACCCTTTTCCTCGTTATAGAATCTTGAATACTAATATTTAGAAGGCAGTAAAATATTTAATGCGTGAACAGACAAGAGTGAGTTCCAGAAGAACAGGAGATTGAGGAAATGGAAGACCTCCTAGATCGGGGGACAGTCTGAAGCATTGCCAAGAGTAAGTGGTTCATGTTAATCCTCAGATCCTTTGTGTTAAGAGTGGCACAGTGCACCTCATCACCATCAGTGAGCACTGGAGAAATTCTCACAGCTCTATAGAGTGTCTACAGCCTCTCTTGAAAAACTCCAGAGGAGGATGGATCACCTCTGATTTGCATAAAACTTCTTGTACCTAGTAGGTGCTCATTAAATATTTCAGACCCAAATGGGCATATGGATGGATTAACTGATGCTTTCTGTCCTACAACCTTTTGGAATAACAAGCTATCATTGCCTACCCCCTACCCCCTCCTGCTTCTCACTTAAGCCATGTCTTTATGCTGTGAGAAAAATGGCGCAATATGGGGAAGAGAAAGCAGGGCATCTGGTTCACCAGATATGCATATGGCCACAGCATATGGCAAACCCAGGGCATTTGACCATCTTGCTCATTAGGAAGAGCCGGCAAACGGGGTGCCTCACGCTTGTTCATGGCGTCTGAGTCATTCTCCCTCAGCATGCGACCCGGTGCTAATCCTCGGGACACTGGCCTCTCAGAGCAAGTCCTTCCTCCTCTTTTCACCTTCTATTTCTCAGAAATTCCGTCCTCTTTTGTGTCTACTTTCAATGTCTCTGTTGCCTTCAGACCCCCAGAATGGGTCGTCCTCTGTACAACCTAAGAAGTGAGGACTGTCTACGACTCCAAACAATGACCCCGGCAGCTCTCGCTGGTCTCCTCGGGTGGATGGGAAGAAAGCGCATGGTTTATTTACATATGGTTGAACAGAGCCTAGACTTTGCCCAGACTAAAACAAACAAACAAAAACAAAAGCAGTAAAACCTAACCCACCCAGGAGCCCCTAGTTTTCACACCCCGATTTAAATAATTCCAGAGAGAACACCCCAACCCTTGCAGACAGACAGGAAATCTAGCAACTCTAACCCTAACCATTCAGACTGAATGAATCTTCAGACACGGGGAACTTTGCTTGCACGATGTTGTCTTGATATCCCTCCCCTAAGCCCCTGGCATTGGTCTTGCCTTTCCAAGCCCATTGAACGTTTATGTGTGTTCCCTTTCCTCAAACTTCCTCTTCCCACCTCACTAAGAAAATCCCAATTTCTAGTTCTCACAGGCAATGGCTACGTCATTCATTCTGGTTCATTTGCATACTCTTTTTTTTTTTTTAGTTCAGGTTGTTTCTCTCTTGTTGCCTTTCAGAGAGAGAGAGAGAGAGAGAGAGAGAGAGAGAGAGAGAGAGAGAGAGAGAGAGAAAGAGAGAGAAATGAGATCAAAACTCATATTAACCCCGGTGGCATCCCCTTTGCCTTTCGTTTATTGCTACCCTTTGTTTATCATCTTTCAGCAAATTTTCAATCCAGATGACAATACTTCCATACAAATCAATTAGAGCCAGTTTCACCAGATAGGCTATTGGAGCTCGGCACTCCCCCTGCCTTCCAGCTGCACGGTCCAGCCCCCTGGTTGCTAGATACACATCACTCCTTTCATCTGCCAGTAACTATCAAGAACCAGTAACAAATGCGTCCGGAAGGAAGGATTTATTCTCAGCACACGTCCCTTCACTCTTTCTTCCTAAGCGCTGCTGATGAGTTGGTTGAACCCAAAAGAGTTGCAGGTTTTTCTCATTTAGTACCCACTCCATTATGGCAAGGTAGGAAAAAAATGCAGACTCCCCCCCCCCCCCGCCCCTTTTAAATAGTTTTATAGACAAAGTGAAAGATTTTCATTCTTGCTTCAAATTCATTGTGAAAACAGAAGGCAGTTTTCCCAGATGGAAATCTGTCATATCATTATGGAAATGTCAGATTTCTACCCGGGGCATATTGACAAAAAGCCATGGTTTTTGCCCAGGGGGTGGAATTTCACAAATTTTCCCAAGAAGAGCTGCACTCCCTGGTAGAAGACAGAGGCAACTTCCTTTCCTATTGGGGCTTGCAGGGCGAACGCTAAGCCAATGTTTCAAGTAAATCCCTAAAAGAGAAAGGAAGACCAGTATCCCCTTTGACGGCTACAGGGGCTTGGCTTTTATTTTGTGTGGGTACAGGTTGTACTGTGCTAGTGTTCGGGTTATCCTCAGTGGTACCATATCAAACCAGTGTGTGTGATGTTATCACGCAGAGGGGAAGGTTCACACCCGACTTTCCCATGTAACTTTCATTCTGTTAGATAATTGATGTGCCCTCCTTAAGGTGCTCCTCAACTTTGGTAATTGTGTTTTTCTCCCCTGGGATGCAGCATTTGGAAGCTTTGCTAACAGAGCACCCCTGTGTGTATCAGAAATATTTGCAAACCACGTGCATGTTAATGAACGATAGGACATTTCAAGGGAAATGAAGCAACCCCCAAACATTTTCATCCCACTTATGGTTGAGCGATCTCACGCTTTAAATAGATGAAAGGGAGTTTAAAGGCCCAAGTCAGGGCAGAAATAGCCCCGGGACATAAGTTACTCTATTCCGTTCCGTAAAGTCTTGCTGTCCTATGTAACAGCCTACAGACTAACACAATACAAATCTAAATATATATATATATATATATATTTTTTTAAGTAAAGATTTGATATTCTCAACCAAAGCCTCCTCTAAAGATTACATTAGGACAGGCTCACAGATTTACTAATATAAATATTTTTGAAGCACAAATACCTGCATTTTAAAAAATACTAATAACTTCGAACTTCAAAGGTCTGAACTTCAAACGGCTTCTTGCATTCTGCTTGATGGGACAGCATCTTACGCACACATGCTTCCCCCCCCCCCCCCGCCCCGCTAAATGCCTTCATAATGAGCGTGGGTTCAGACTTTGTGAATCGGAGCCAAGTAACTCTATTTTATTATATTTGCTGGGAAATGAACTAGCTCGGGGTAATTAGGAAAGCAATTTTATTAGCTTCTATTTCATAAAGATTGTTTTTTAATCAGAGTCAGAACTTACTAGAAATGATTCTGTGCTCATTGCTCGGGTCTCAGGAAATGAAGGGAGGCCCCGTAGGTCCTAACCCACAGTAAAGGCAAAGCGATGAACACAGAAGCTTTGCTCTTAATCTCCAACAGTGCTGTAAAAAGAAACCCACGCTGACGACGCTGTAAATAAAAGGGTCACGGCTAACGAGTACCTGTGTCTAGTTTATTATAGACTAGAGCCTTGATAACTAGAGCACCAAGAACTTTCTTTTAATTGACTGTGGAGCCTGGATTCAAGTTGTGAACTGATTCGGTTTGGGGGCCGAGGAGGGGACAGAGAAAAGGAGAATTGTATTAGATGACTGTATCATCGAGGACAAACGGGAGCAGGAATTGGGCCTGATGGTGCATTTAGATAACACAGACCAGCATCGAGAGGACAAATGCTCTACTAGGCAAACAGCACCTGCAGGGGTCAGGTGCTCAGAGGAAAACAGAGATCCCAGCTCATGCTCCTCCTGGCAGCCACATCTAGAGCCCAGCACACTGTTCGGAGCACCTCATTATAAAGAGAACATCAATACTGTAAGTTAGACAGAACTCAGGAAAGGGCAACCCAAAAGATAAAAGGATTAGAAGAGGTGACCTATAAAGAAAGGTTAAAGGAACGTAACAGTCAAAGCTTGCAGGGAAAGGAGCTGAAGGGTTGGAAGGCTATGCTAACTGTCTACAAATATCTGAGCAACGTTCCTTTAAAGGAAAGGATAGGAAGGCTTGCAGTGCTTGCTTGAGAATGGTCTTGTAAGAAGTAACGGCAGGAAACTGAGGAAAGGGAAAAATGGCGGTGAGTGGACACTAGGAAAAACATGTTCCTAGGAAGAGAAATTAGGCTTTGAAATGAATTGAACTGCTGGTGTGTGTGTGTGTGTGTGTGTGTGTGTGGGTGTGTGTGTGTGTGTGTGTGTGTATCTTTGCATGGCAGGTCTAACAAGTATATAAGGAGAGGTAAATTGAATGGTCAGGGATCTGTTCTGGACCGGCCAGCCTAGTCTTTTTTTTTTTTTTTCGGAGCTGGGGACCGAACCCAGGGCTTCCTAGGTAAGGGGTCTACCACTGAGCTAAATCCCCAGCCCCAGGTCTTTCTAAGAGATGTTCCCTTGGCTAGGGAGCCAGGAGAACTTTGCTGTAACCTGACACTGTGACTGAAGCTCTTAAAGTGAACACCTGGGGAGTAGGGGTGGGCATGTAGCTGCTGTCTAAGAAAAAGGCCATCATATTTGTATGAGAAATGTCTTTCCAGAAAGATGTCCTTTTCTGCTGTTGGTCATCAGAGTTGATGTTCCTCCTTTCCCTTTCTAGCCCTCAAGGCATTTACATAAATCACCACTGGGCACCCCAGACAGATGTCAGAACTAGAGTGGGAAGGCAGGGTGCTTCTGACAGGCTCAGGGGTTTGTTGGATTTGTTCAACTTTAGGTTTTATTTATAGACATGAAAGTATATTATTGGATGTAACATCCAAACAAAAGGAAACAGATTGTAAATGTCCATTAATGTTTTCCCAAAAGGGAAACAGAACATTCTCTCTGGCCTCCCTCTCTCCTGTAATATCAAGATGATGTCATAAACTTATAATTACTTCGTGCTACTCTGGAGCACCCTACATCACTTGGTACAGAGACACGAATTCCCTCTCTGATCAGAGCACACTGCATGACTTGAGCAGGTGAAAGAGAAGTTTTGGTGCCTTACAACCTAGAAACCTGTGAAGTTTTGAATTCATATGATTAAACTCTGTTGTCTGTGGGAGAAGGACGCTTTTCAAATCATGGGCAGTGTATTCTGCACTTGATCTTAGCCAAAAGGCCGAGAAGCGATGTGTATTCTGTACATATAATGAAGTATTAATCTTCCGGACACGTTATTCTTAACTACCAGAAAGGAACATTATTTGGACTGGCAGATGCATGGAGAAGCTATGTGATAAACTATTAATGCATTTATCAATAGAGTTGTTAAAATTTCACCAATTATATCCAGGAAAGCAAGATGCTTTGTAAGAAGGATCATGTACGCATCATATTGTTAGATGACTGGCTTTTATAATACCTTATTACATTTATTTATGCATGTTAGGGGGACACTCTGTGCATGCAGAAGTCAGTGGAGAAGCGGGAACAGTAAGTTCTTGCTTTAACTCTGTAGGTCCCTGGGATTGAACTCGGGTTGTCAGGCTTGCTGGCACAGCCTTTTACTAGCTGAATCATCTTCCTGGCCCTGTGTTTGGCTTTGAGGTTCTCACTCCTTCGGGATAAGAAGTTATAGCACACAAAGCTGTGAGAGAACAAGGGGTCACCAGCTGTGGTCTCTCCCAACACAGCCCTTCAAAAAGGCCATAACGTCTCCTCGCCTGTCCGCCTTAAGCTTGGCTCAGATTTCTTTGCTCATCCTGAGGAGAAGCTTCACTTCTCACCTCTTGGGCTCCGCCAGACCAGTCTGCTGACGTCTGGATCTCCAGTGCAGATTCATGTTGTTGCCAGAGTCCTACCACAGCCTAGTGTCAGCTCTGCGGAGAAAAGGGCTTCCTGTTTGAAAGCCTTGTGTTTCCTAATAGCTGTACGCTCTGGAGACATTTCCTTGAGTGGTGGAGTTTGGGCAGGATGGAGGACCCAGGATCATGTCCGTCTTAATCTGATTGGTAAAACTATTTACTCGTTTGAGGGTCAGGTGCAAAGTGGGTTAGGGGCAGTCCGTGGCTGCTTCTGCCTTTGGCCCCAGAGACATTATTCTGCTCTGGTTGGCAGAGCTCTATTCTTTGTGGTCAAGGGCTAGGGAGTCCTTGCTCCACTCTTGGGGACCGACAGGTAGACCAGTGACGCTGGTTGCTGTTTGCCACCCTCAGCAGTTACTTGCAAAGTTTGGTTCTAGGTCTTTGCTTTGCTGATTTCTTACGAAGTCCTTTTTGTATGCACCCCACCCGCCCATTTTCCAGTCCTTTCTCTGTTCTTTATGCCTTAGGCCTCAGCTAAACCACCACCTGTGTGAGAGTTCTGCACAGTCAACCTCCTCTCTCTCCAAGAAGGCATGTGGTGTGTGGTAACGCTGTTCAAACCTCAATCTAGGTGCTGATGGGCCTCTTTGTCAGAGTATGGACATGCCCCACGCCTTGAGCATCCTGCTTAGCTATTAGCATCTGAAAACTTAATCATACACTCTAAGAAAAGGCTTTGATAAAGAATTTTACTCCTGCGTGTTCATTGAAGATTTAGACTTGACATATTAACGCCAAATTTAAAATTGTGTCCTCCTTAGTGCAATCCTCTGTAGTTACTAGGTTCTAATAAATATTATGTCCTCCCATCATGCAATTAAAATTTTCCACCTCATTTCACAATGCAAAACATTCACATGCTGTCAATCATTTTGAAACATGATTTTTTGACATCATATAATTTCACTTCATTTTGCAGACAGACATCGCACCAGGAAATTATTTAAGAAAGAATCCTATTATATCTTTATTTTTCCACCAAATTTCACCGTCAAATGCAGTCATTTGTGTACATTTCAGGAATCTCAACAATAAACTTGCAAGGAGAGGGAATGGTAGTCCTCAGGCACCTATGGGCGTGGCAATCCTAAGGGCCAGGGCCAGTCAGAAAGCATGCTTTAGCCGTGGGGAGTTTGCAAGCCTTGCCGCAGAAAGCGAAAAGGTTGCTGCTTCAGACAGCGACCACCTGGGAAGCTGGGAGAGAAACATGCGTGGGCTTTTGAACTCTCTTCTGTTTAATAACTAGCAGACACTAATGATTTGCCAAACATCCTGATTTAAGATGGCGGCAGTGGAAAGCAAGGCTGCCTGCTGGTTGTCAGGTAGCCCACCTGTTCTCCATACCAAAGTTCCCCTGACCTGTGCCCACTGGAAAGCTGTTGTCCTTTAAAGCGCTGCTCGACGCGCATGTACGTCTTGTTGGGTTTTCTAGCTAACATTCTGCTCTGCTGTCAGCCAGGAGCTCCTTCCTGAAAACTCCATGTTGCCTTTTTAATGAGGGAAGATCCTTGGGGAATGATCTTGTGCTCAGCCTTTGGAGGGGCTGCAGTGGGCGGCTGGCTGGGATAGGGAGGGCTCCTCTCCTCTGAGCAGGGAAGGAGAGCTAGTGGAAGTGTGGCCATGCTACTGCTCTCTGCAGAATGCTTCTTAGATTTTTCTTCTCTCTCTCTCTCTCTCTCTCTCTCTCTCTCTCTCTCTCTCTCTCTCGAAGGGTCAACCATATTACCCAGGTCTCTTTATGGTATTTGTGAGAGGAAAAATGAGAACAAAACTAGGCATTGAGAGGTCCGACTAGTAGAGAAGTTTAGCGATGGTCCAGTCTGGTAGGATGGGAGACGAGGTGTGTTGAGTGTTTAGAGCAGAACAAATTTTGTGGCGCCAACTTGTGATCATTTGTCAGCCCAGGGAAGTTGATTTGATTAGCACTCAGCCAGTATCACACAGACCTTCTAATGATCTGAGTCATGGCTTCTAGCTAGTCACTTAGTAGCAAGAACACAAGACCACTTACTACCCCTAGGCTTCATCTTGCCTCACCTTCTAGAACTTGGTTAAGCTGCTCTATGTTTAATGTATATACAGTAATGTTAAGTATCAATAACCATATCAAAGTGAAAGTCTTGGTAACAGAGGAAAGACTTTTTAAAAGATGGTTATATTTGATTATTATATTAATTACACTCATGATTTTGTTAATGGTTAGTTGGTGAAAACTGGAATGTGGTGCAACTTCACAGGACAGTCTTAAGAATTTACTACATGCTACCCTTTATCAGACTGTGTCTCTTAAAGGACACGATGACTCAGTGGATTTGATATATTGTCTCTGTTCGACACTGTGAAATCCAAATCAGTGAGTGACTGGAGTGGCAGAGCTCAGAATCAAATCTCCTGTATCCTAAATGTTTGTTCAATGATTGCTGACAATTAAATCCATACCATATTCACTTATGGATATTCATACACGGTTATCCATTAATTATACCCACGTGTGTCAGAATTGCCATCTGCGTTTTGATGGTCTGACTTGAAAATCAGAAGATCCTTTATGATTAAAGCACAGAGCACTGCTTACCCCCATCTCCCTTCTATTTCAAGGCCCATGTAATGCTCTTTAAAACCCAATCCAGAGGGTTGTCTCCAGGGATCAGGGGATGCTTAACTTTGTTCTCTAAAGCCAATTGTGCTACAATGAAGATAGTAATTAGCATTCATCATCCTTGGTGATTTTTATCTCCCTCTCTGGGGTTACATAGTGCTTATCACTGTGATACCTAAGCGCACTGACAAGCTTGCTAACTTCTCAAGAAATGATGTGGGAGGCAAAAAGCCCCTTCCTCTGAAATGTGCAATGCCTAGCCAGCTCACAGACAGCCATGGAACCTTGTCAGTGTCTCAGATATGTCATCCTCTGAACTCCTGCTTTGTCTACAAGTGTCACGTTGACGCAAGCAAGTTTGCATATGGTAGCAAGTAACCCTCTGAGTTGCAAGATATACTGAAAAGTCAGAGCTATTGTGAGTCTACTTGATCTGGCAGGAATTACTTGGTGTTAAGTAGAGAAGCTGCTCCAGTCAGCTTTAAAGAAAGTATTATCAAAAGGCTTTGTGGACATTTCTTGTAACCCACTTGTACTATCAGGAATGAGGAAATGAACAACAGAGAGGTCCATTTCCACATCCCCCATCTCCTTTCTCTGTTTCTTTTTGTCTTTCATTTTTCAGAAGACCATTTTCTTTGCTTACATGTTACCCATCCTGGCTGCCTTAATATGGCAGTCTGAGCCTGTAAATTGTCTAATTTTTAAGTCCCTCTTCTCGTTTATCTTTTCAGATTTCTGAGAGACAGTTTAAGCAGCCATGATGACCAGAGAGGGTGGAGAGATGGAATAACATGCCTGTGGGGAGGGTTTTATACACTGGGCAGGTCTCATTACAAACAAAACAAGGAGATGCAAGTTTGTGTCTTTACAGCCAAGTGTAGTAAGGATTGAATGTGAATAGTGTCCTATGAAGTTTTTTATGATTTGAGAGTGGAAAAGGAAAAACCACAAAACTCTATCATGGGACATTGTAGATACAGCTGCTATCAGACCGAACCACCGAGAAGAAACTCCTAGTCTTGGATTTGACGTCATCCCTCCATTCTTTCCTTACTGAAGTTGCAAAGCCCTGCAACAGAAGCTTTAGTTTCTGCTTCCATATACAAACCGACTTGACAGAACTGCAGGGAAGAAGAAGCTGACTTCAGCCAGATCTTCTTCGTCTGTTCCTACAAACCTGGGATACACTGAAAGGCCGTCTTGTTCACCCTCAGCCCTGACCTGTTCATATATATACTCAAGTACCACCAGCTATTGTTAGGTTTGTGTGCCTGACTCCAGTAGTCTTTCTGAGCACTGGGAAGCTCAGTTTTCTTTTCTTTTTCTCCCAGGAAAGCAATCATCTTTCTAGAAATCTTGAGTAGGTTTGTGTGATTTACTAAGGAAAGGTTAACTTAGACCTAATGTTAGGAAAGATTGAAGGCCACGTCCTCTGGGTCCTGCTATCGTCCTACCTAACTCTCAGCTCAGTAGATTTCAGTTGGAGCAAGGTAGCCAATTCATTCTTGTGGGCTAAAAGTATCTATGCTCCAACAGGCCAAGATATCAAGTGTTTTCCTTTCATTTCCTGATTCCAAGCAAAAGAGTTATGCAGATTACAAGATGATCAGTGTGGCCCATTGAGTAAGAAATATATCACTTCTCATACCTCATTCACATATTTTCTTTCCTTAAATGGTTTTTGCTCCTGAAAATTTGATCTCTTCTAAACTGTTTTACCATTAGTCAGAGGCAGGCTTACTGAGAGGTCCATGAAGCCTGTGTTTTAATCCTACCAAGAGAACTGCACGCACAAAGAGTACCATTGCTTTTTCACCACGCTAGAGAGACTGCACAGGTATTTGTCTCAACACTGCTCATCTTTTGTCTTCTAAGGGACTTAACCTTAGGGTGATGCTGCTGAAAGATGGCCATTGAACACATCGTAAAACTGCTCCACACTAGAATACAAAAATGTAGTGAACCCCAACCTGACGGCAACCACCCAGCAGCATGAAGAGGCACTTGCTTTTGAAAGAGCTACTGGTTTATTTGTTTTAAGAATTGTATCGCATGGGCAAAAAAGAAGAAGAGCCCTGAGCCCTTCAGGACCATGTAAAGAACAGAAACAGCAGCATCCTCTGAGCATCTATTCTAGTAAATGATCGCACAGATCAATTTCATCTCATTTGATTGTGACTCTTCTATTTTTTTGAGGTGGCATTTTTATTATCTTACTTTAGATGAAGAAGTTTGGGTTCAGAGAGGTTAAGTAACGAACCAGTGAGATTCACAGAACATTCAAGAATTTAGCTGGAATCTGGTCTCCATGTGAGTCTGAGACATTGCATGCATAGCCATTGTATTCTATTGTCTTCCAGTCATATATAAGTGCCGTCCTCTCAGGCCTGATGTTGTGTCCATCTCTCACAGTAGAGAGTTGAAGGGAACCAACAAAAAAGAAGGGAACGAGCTCAACAGGGAGAGTAACTGTGAGAGGAGGAGTAGGAAGGGGACCAGGAAGCTTACTATGAAGCCTGAGGAGAGTGGAATAAAGAGGCACTCTGTCTCCCCCCTGTTGACTTTCCCCTGGATTCCAGGGGCCCAGGGGCTGATGACAAACAGTTCACCACCAGTTGACCTTGAAGGGTAGAGAGAGCTGTTCTGGATAGGGGGAGATTAACTTCACGCTAGAATTTCCCATAATGCATCAAATGCTCAAGAAACAGCCACTGCAGGGGAAAGCCAGGATAGCACAGTCATGAGGAGGGTTTTCAGGGGAGATATTTGGGCAAAATTGATTAGGAAGAAATGAATCAGCAAGAGACAAGGCACAAGACCCTTCAGGGACAGGGTCGACTTTCCAGATGCTGCCACTGCCCAGCAGACTTGCCTCCCCTCTTCTGTGCCTCCCAGTTCTTCCCAAGCTTTGGGTATTTCTCCCCTCGTCCCTTCTTGTGACTTCAGACACCACCCTGTCTCTTATTTAGTTGTTTGTCCCTTCCTCTTGGAAGGAGCTCTGCATGCTGAGTTCTTTGTTTGTTTGATTGTTTTGTTTGAATATTTTGAACACATTTCAAAAGACTTACTTCATGCATTATAAGTAGTGTTGAGGGAATGCACTTCTAATCCTGCCTAGTATTTCTCATCTTTACTTCACATTTCTCTTTATATCGTTCCCTATCTTTGCCAAAACCCTTACAGTCATTCTTAGGATATAAAATGGTATGAAAAGATGAAGATACCAACTTAGAGTAGACAAGATGATGACCAGGAGACAGGAGAAACTTTTACAGTCAAGGAAGCAGACTTCAGGAGTTGCAACCCTCCTGCTTTGGCTCTGTAGAACACAGTTCCCCAAGATCCAGAACAAATGCCACCAGCTTCCACATCAGGCTGCAGGTCAATGGTTTGCCACCGTAGAAGCATTCAAGGCATAATGTACAATGTGCTTTTTAATGGGGAAAAGACTTCGACCTCCCCCCTTTGATAACACTTTCCATATAAATTCTATGTTTGTGAGGATGTTTTTTCTTACTTATCTTACAAACATTTCCATCATGCTTATTACACACCAGAGACTGTGCTAAGTAGTTTTCAAGCAAATATTATCACTCCACTTCGCAAATAAATAAAGAGGAAGGAGGTTCTGCAGGTAGATGCTGCCACTGAGAGCTGCAGCTCATGCCTGGGTTGGCAGATCAGCACCACCACTTCCTCCCCTGCCTCAACCAATCACAGCCTTTGCTCCCAGCCATCAGGCAGGACAACAAGTCTGAGCTTGAGAACATGTTTGTGAGTATTGGATGTGGTCTCATTAAGAATCCTCCAACAGTTCTCTGTATCCTTACAATGATGACAGAAATGTACAGAGGGAGAGAAACCATTGTTTCTACTTCAGAGAAATAAGGGTTCCCTATCTGATTTGTCTTAATATATTGATTAACTACTATGTGTGTGTACATAAATAATACTTACATATATAAACATATACATATCAGTATGTGTGTGCTTATACATATATATTCAAATGCTACATGAATATATTTTGCCTGATCCACAGAGAGCGTCATCAATATTTCTTCTTTATTCTTTTATATGCCAGCAGCTTTCTTCATGCATTTTCATTTTCCACATTTTTCAGAGTGATTGGAATAGATCGAATACACTTCTCCTGAAATATTAAGTGTACACAATCACATCCACACACTGGGCCTGTAGTTATGATCTATCATTTCAAACATCCGCATGCTAACAAAGAACGCAACGGGCCTGAGTGTGGTGAAGTATTAGGTCCAAAGAACCACCTTCCAGTCATTCATCTTCTGCTAATGTAGGCACTAACAAGACCCTGGAGTTCCTGACCCCATTGGCAGACTCTCTGTGCCGAATCTCTGAAACTACACACCTATGCACACACTCATATGCACATGTGCACACACACACACACACACAAAACACACAGACAACACACACATACACAACACACACACACGATACACACACACACACACGATACACACACACACACACACACACACACACACACACACGCCCATGTACATACTGCACTGGTCTGCTTACACTGGCCCTGTATGTGTTTATGAAGACCAATCCATTTGATCAAGAGTTGCTGTGAAGCAGGCAAAGGGTAGCTACCCAATGCACCGTTTGTGGATTCTTTACATGTGTGAGAAGTTGCCAACCTAGACGTCCCACCTAACTTGTTGAGATTTGTCCTCGTGTCTAATTTTGGAAAATAAGCTATATGCAGAATGGAATAGTTGGGCCAGATGGATATCATTTTAAGCCCCTAATTGACTCCACCTGACAACTCCCCACATAATGCCTCCCCCAGGAGCCCTGGGTTTAAAGTTGCATGTCTATGTCTTACCTGGTTCTTTTCTTCCTTTGCAGGTTTTTCTGCGGGTTTTAGAAAACAGTATTCCTGCTTCACAAACAAGTCACGTTTATTACAGCATAATTTCCTGGCTGGTAGATCTCACTCTGCCTACTTCCCAGACACCTCTTTGGCTACATAAAGCCATTTAATTTTCTTTTTTGCCATTTCATTTTGGCACGCTCACACCCGTGAGCATGCATTGGGCTTTACTACCATCTCCCTTTAAAGACCAGAATTTAGAACGTCAGAATCCTTGTTCTTTGCCTTTAAACAGCTCACAATTGGTCTAAAGTTGGGTCGATAAGTACAGAGGAAAAAAACTGCTCCAATTCTTCCACATAAAATTCATAAAAGTACACTTAAGTTAATTAAATGAGTTTGTGTCATGTGGAGAAAGGTTGCGTCCTGTGAAGACATGGCGACAGTCACTGAGTGGTCCCCTCTGTAGCTATTTATGTCATCTACAGAACACAAGCATCCAGATTTAGCTGGTCATTCTGTCCACACGGCTTACCATATAAGGACTCTCTTACATATGTCCAGATCCCTGTGCTAACATCCTGGTTACTTGGTGAATTTTTCGCATTTCAGCTGGATGCCTTGGCTTTGTGCAGACAGACGGCAGTGTGCTTGCCAGTTTGTATCCTTCTGCATCTGCTTTATTGATGGAGAACAAAGTTTCATTTGCTTACCGATTTTAATTTGAAAAAGAAAAGCTAATGAATGTTGGATCGCATTCTTCAGAGAAGGTAATAAGCCTTATGTGTTTTATAAAAAGCTACCACCCTCTGATTGTCAAAGTTGACTTCTTTCTTTCCAGGTTCTTCTTTGTATTGTTTTACAATCTAGGTATATCTGTTTAACATGAAATGCAGAAAATGACAGGGCTCAGACAGCTACTGCATCCAGTGACAAAGATTACTGTCATCCTGGCTCATCAGTTAATTCATCATTGGCAATGGTCCATTCCATTTCCTGGTAGCCTAGCAACAGCCAATGATGGGGAGGGCTGTTTGCCATGTGACAATGGTATGTGGTACTTTCCAGAATGCTTTTACATAAAAATAGGATGATAATTTATAAATTTACATTTTTATTTTAATAAATGGGAATATTTGGTTTTAGGAGTTGACATTCACATGGGAGCCGATTTTATTGTGCAGACCATGACTTTATGGCGCTGGACTGGTGGCTGGAAAACAGAAATGGAGTTATCAGTTTCACACATAAGCGGGGCTTAAAGTTCAGAGCCCAAATACCTTACTTTAACTTAATGTGAGTTATGCTTCCCCGCAGATGAAGCACACAAAAATAATACATTGAAACGAGAGCTCTTCTTACAGCAGTTCTTACAGCTATTCTTACACACACACACACACACACACACACACACACACACACACACACACACACCCCACATGAGGTTTTTTTGAACTCTGATGTCTAGCATTTTCTTAATTGATAATAACAACAATAATGAAAGCAAAGGAAGCTTGGAGCCACAACAACCGCTATCCTCACCACTTAAAGTCAGTTTCCCACAGAGCTCCTAACCTTCCACTGATGACTTAAGCCTCGGCAAGTCATTTAGAAACCTGCTCATTTGTCCCCAGTCCCGATTTTAGTGTGTATGGGTGGGCTAACAGCCATCGAAGCCATCTTCTGTTGAAGAAGTGATAGAAAGTCCCATTTAAATGTCATAATGCCTTTCTCTTGTTATGACAGCATCATTAAGTAAATAGTTTTATTTTACTGCTATAGTTAAGAAAATCTATAATCACCTCCATATAATTTCTTTTGAGAAAAAAAAATCTATAGTTAGCCCCATCTGCGGAGACAGGAGTGGAAAATGGGCAACTCCCTAAAACATGAATTCCGTTAAATATTAAAGAGAGCTCATCAATGATTTTATTAGTCTCTGAGCTCAGTAAAGGCCTCACTGACATCTAAGGCCTAATGATTTTTTAAAAATATATTTAAAGCCTTGCACTGCACCTTTAAATATTGAACAATATTGAAAAATATTGAAGGCCTTTTTCGTATATTAGCTTTCGGTGGAGCTGTTGTATGATTTCCACTTCTCTCATGACATTGTAATGATGTTACCACATACAACTTTATCTTGCATGAAAAGGTGAAGTCATGAGTGATTTCTCCAATTTAAAAGCACTCAACCCTCACAGTGCTAGAAATGAATATTTTGCATATATTCATGCAACAATGATTCAATTTAAGATTTCTATTTTCAAACATTGCTTGAAACCTTCAGTATGTTCGCAGTAAAATTGCCAAAATGTGTAATAAGATTTATTATAGATGAGTAGCATTTTATTTAGTATTTCATGTTAACACGCTTTTAGGGTTACCTGCCTTAGCAGGAGAATCCATCTTTCTAATAAGAGATAACATTTTATTATATTTTTAAAAATATTCCTGCCCAAACACACACACATATATTATGGCATGAACTGAATTTTTTTTCTTTCTGGCAATGCAAATCCAAACGTTGCTCATGTCGGCACTCGGCATCCTCACACAAAGCTGCTCTGGCCAAAGAGAAGGGAGGATGCCTTGTCTGCCTGCCTGGTCCTGAAGAACGTCTATGGCCCTCTCGCACAGCCTTAAAATGGGTAAAGAATTTGGCCGTGGAGGATTCACTTTCCGGGGGCTTGTCCCATACCTGCTTCTGTGGTGAGGATACTTGGTGCCGCAGAGAATAATAATTTTAAAAAGCCTCTAAGTTTCCAATTAAATCATCACATAAAATGTACGGATTAGTAGAAGCCCTCAGCAGAAGGGCCACTTTCCAGGAAGAGCTCTGCCCAGATTGATGAAGGAGCGTAAGGAGTTGTGTGACCGTGTCCCAGCATCCTGTGACGGTGCAGCCCAGCTGCAAACTTGTTCTGTTCCTCTGGCCATGGCTCATCTTGGGCTCTAATCTCGTTTCCATGCAAGATTTTAGTCACTTCAGCAATGAGCCAGGGAGCCTTCTCCAGCCTGGCTTTGTGGGCTTTACAGCAGCGCAACCCCCTGAAGGGTGTCCACACATATCACAAACATGCTAATGTACAAAGCAAGCTCTTTGCATGTGGGTGAGTTCCCACCACTTGACTGGGCACAGGAAGGACATATCGACTGATTCTTATTTAGATGACAACTAGAGTTGCTAGCAGTTAACTATACCGGCACAGTGATATAGATGAGATTCTGTCTTTGATTACCTTTAATTCCACTGTATAAAAAAGTTACTGCAAACTGGAGAGGCCTCGTGGTAGTTAGTGACTTGTCCTGCGTTTCCAGGAGGGAAGACGGTAGTGATCTTATTAGGCCCCTGGGTGGGCCAAATTTTCCTAATTACATGGAAATCAGAGGCAGCCCTTAGACTGTGGTATCTTACCTGTGAGAAGTAAACACTCCCCTGCTGTCAGTAATGTCCTGTAAATCATGTTAAAGAGAGGCATAATTAACATGTTTGATCAAATCAGGCTAAAGCTATGAGGTGCTTGAATGAGTAAAGCCACTTTTCCTAGTCAGCTATGAATAGATTCTCCAGGAAATGACAATACTTGGGGTGTCTCCCCAACCCTCTCTCACCTTCCACCCTTTGGACACCTGTACAAGGTGAGAAGAGCTTTGGTTAAAAAGCCCCAGGAGTCCTTCACTGGTCCCTCTGGGACCACAGCTCTTGACTACAAAGGGTATGAGGACTGATACAGGGAGGGGACAGCCACTTCTGGTCCAAGAAGAAACCTCCTCATGCTTTTTTGTCCAAATGAAAGCTTTATCTTTTCTGGGCAGGGCCAAATGAGTTCTGCTTGTAGTACACAGACCGTTTAGGGAGAACAGTGTTCCTGGTTAAAAGACAGGTGGCTTGGCACAAACTATTCCCATCTTCATGTTTTTAAAAAACGTACATTGAAAAAATATTCATCAAACTGCCAAAGGCTAATTAGAAATGAAGCTGTGTGCAGGTGAGTGCCCAAGTGGAATAGTTGAAAGGTATTTCAAAGGCATTGAGCCCCTGAAGTACACCATCCAG
This sequence comes from Rattus norvegicus, assembly GCF_021556685.1. Taxonomy (NCBI): domain Eukaryota; kingdom Metazoa; phylum Chordata; class Mammalia; order Rodentia; family Muridae; genus Rattus; species Rattus norvegicus. Next base: position 102,960,599 of record NC_141547.1, read on the forward strand.
AGACAACCCCTGGAGTCTGTAGGGGAAACAATGTTGTTCTTTCTTTCAAGGACAGAAGAAGGAAGAGGGCTTGGAGGGGAAGAGAAGGGTGGGGGGGAGAAGGAATCAGAAGCCACCTCCCCCCCCCCAAAAAAAAAAGTCAGTGGCAAACGTCCTTAGTGGTTAGTGGTAAACTTGTGCTCACATGGGGATTTAAGCAGTGTACCGGGTTGGCTCTGGTTCCGAGGAGTCCACAAGAAGCATCATCAATAACAAAGGCAGAGACAGTGACGGAGTCCACTTCTCCCCTTCACATCCAGTGAAACAGGTAAAATAATTGTTTCTGGTGTCTCTTCCAGGAACAAGGAAGGAATTTTCCAAGGTGACATAGGGTGTTGGAGTAATGGCGTCTGGCCTAACTTTTCTGGTTCCTTCTGAAACACAAGGTATGAATTTGCTTCTACAACCGCAAGCCCGGTGTTGCTTCAAAGCCTCTGCCTTGGGTTGAATGAGTCTCTTAGAGGCAGCGATCTTGCTGTCTGTCAGTTGTTTGCGTGACTGGAGAAGGGTGTGGGGATGCACCAGGGACTAGATTATACTGGGACTACTTATGGGAATAAATAAAATAAGCAAGAGTCCAGTCATTGTATAAATCCCAGAAAAGAACTGTATTTTTATTAGAATCATGCAAATTCATCTTGACCAATATATACATTATTGTATAGAACAGAGGGACCTAAGGTAGGTAGCTTTCTGTGGTCTATTTCAAGTTTAAGGTACAAATACTGTTTATTTATATAGATATGTAAGTGTTCTGTGTGCAACACAGTGTACATTTTTTACTTATATTGTGATAATCTTTTTTAAAATGTAAGGATGAAGAATGCTGTTTTATGTATTTGAAAATCCCGTCTTTATTAGCCATGAGTGACTTAAATTGTGACTTAAGAAATACGGACAGTGTAGATGTGCCTACTGACTCAATTTCTTGGGACAGACTATTCAGGAAAAAATGTGTTAAAAAGACAAATGTGGGGCCGGAGAGATGGCTAAGCTGTTAAAGGGCTTGCCTTGAAGGTAGGTATGAGCATAGGAGTTCGAATCCCATGAGCAGCTGTGATTGCTAACCTGTGATTGCAGCTGCAGAAGACTGGAAAGGCTATCTCTAGAGCTTTCTGGCTAGCAAGGCTAGCCAATACAGAGGAGCTCTGACTCAGTGAGTAAGTCAGAAGTGGATGATTTTCAGTATCAACGGTATCCATGGCAGGACTCCTCAGACTCTTGTGTACTTGTGTGAGCATTCCCATGTATGTGCACACAAAGCCAAACACACCACAAGTAGGTAAAACCATGAATACAATGTATAATCCACACACATACAAACACAAACGAGAGAGAAAGAGAGAGAGAGAAAGCGAGAGAGAGAGAGAGAGAGAGAGAGAGAGAGAGAGAGAGAGAGAGAGAGAACTGACTATGTTGGAGCTAGGGCTGTGTTTGCTTTAAAAGCCTGATCTAGGTTTCCCCATATTCCCACCCCAATAAAGCTCACCTCAGCACTGTTACTTTCTTAGTTTTTTTTGAATGGTTTCTCCTGAATCAAGACAAACTGATCTATGCTTAAAATGAAGAGTGGTATACTAGCTGCCTTATTCCTTCATTTCCTCTTTGGAAAGAGGGAGCTCATCAACTTAAACTCAACCTCAGTGTCTCTACCCCGTGCCATCCTTCCTAGACTTGTCTGGCAATGGAATCTTGTTGTTATGAGGTTACTGTGTAATTCAACTGACTGCTATGTTTCAATCTTAATCGGGTCTTAATAGCATCGTCCTGGGGAGGTCTTTACTGACCACCATATTTTAAATTGCATTAAAACTGATCCACAATGTGCTTTCTGTCTTCTTTTCTGTTCATTTGTCTTTAAGGTGTAAAGTACCATCAAATCCGTGTCTTCCCCCATTCATAAAAGCTCTATTGGAAAATACCGTTTGTCCATTTACTCACCAAATCCCCAGGGTTCAGACTTGTGTCTGCTACACATAGGCGATTGAGAAATACCCAGGAAGTTTGTGACTGGAATGAATGGGTCTGACTTATCAAGTATTTTTTTTTAAAAAGTGCAACAAATTTAATAATTCATCAATTTTAATGTCCTCGTTTGTTCTCTGTCTCTTCCCGACTTTTCTATGTGTTGTTTCTTTTGATAATTTATATGACATCAAAATGTGGATAATGGGGAAAAAATCATCATTTAAGTTATTTTTACCTCCCTTAGACTAAGACAGCTGACTATGTCAGCAAGGAGCTCAAGTTCTGACCGGCTGTTTGGACGCCTTTTCTTCTTTTCCTCGTGCTGTGCCTTAGTCTCTGTAGTTAGTTTCTTGGCATGGGAATTTGATCAGAGGTGACTTGAGCCATGACTTAAACTAAAAGGACTTGTGTAGGTAGCTTCCACACCAAGATCCCATAGCAAGTGTGAAGTCTGAAAACACTGGGTTCTGCAAGGCTATGATCCGCTGGTTCCAATCTAAACATAGCTGTTGGCTTTCGACTGCCACTTTACACCTCCCTACTGTGCGTGCCCTCTCTTTCTTTTCTTTCTGATGGCATTACACACACATGCCTCTGGAGATCACCACCTACCTATCTGCCTATGTAACCACAGAGAGAGGAGGAGGAGAGAGGGGACCAAGAAGTGACCGATCAGCCGGATAACTGAGCAGGAGCAGTGTTCTGCTCTTTGGTTTGCAGGAAATGATTGCGAGCATCAGTTACACCTGCCAGGAGGCTCTGGGGAATTGTTTAGGATTTTCCCAGGGCTTCCACACTGAGCAAAATCTGCAAAACAGTCTATAGCGTGCACACACTGGGCAATCACGAGGAATTCTTCAAAACAACCTCAGGTTGGTAAATTTTCCCACCCAAAATAATAATAATAATAACAATAGTGGGAACAGCCACAATAAACAAGATATGCCCTGTATGCTTCCACCCAATTATTAGCTAATAATGCATAATTATGATTAATTCCACTCTTTAAATGCAGATCCTAAAGAGCAATAACCATTTATTCGATGTTTTCGCATTATTTTCCGGCACGTCCCCATGTCAATTATGTTTTGTCAGGCACATCTGATTGTGCTCTAGTGTGGTTTGGATGGTTTGGTAATTGTACATTAAAAAAAAAATAACAACACGTGTTTAGTATAAAAATTAATTACGTTAAGCATTGCTACTAATTTTGCCAGGCGAAAAAAAAATGTCATCCCACAAATTCTGTGCACAACGTGGATGGCCAGCCTACTTAGGGGCTTTATGGTCTGTGGCTGGGTCTGCGAGGGAGCTGTTTCTCAGAGCTGAGACAATGCAGTGGACACAATCTGCCGCCGCTCAGGTCCCTGCGTTCCCTTAAAATTTGTCTTTGGCCTCCGCCTAATCAACCACTTCCCAATTTCAATTACAATAACGCCGTTGCTGAAAATATCATTTTGAAATGGTGCTGCATTCCAAATCGACAGGCTGCTGCCAGCAAGCTGGACGGTCAAGGATGAAGCTCTGTTCTTTTAGTTCTGTCTTATTTAGAGGAGGCCGATTCTAGGTAATGATTAAGATGTAGTTATGCTGTAGAAATCTACCCAGAAAATTCTGTGAGTGCAGGCAGGGAAAGTCACAGAGCGAGGAGACAAGAGAGGCAAAATCAGGTGGGATTGGGTGGAACAAAGTCCGCTCAAGATTGCAATCTTTGGCGAATATTTTATGGTGGCGTATTAAAAATATCTGGTTCTTAAAATAATTTTCTGCTCATGTAACTCAAAATAGTGTTTGGTAAGAGGAAAGAGAAAGGGAACAGCTAGTCGGCTTTATTCCCAAGGTTTTATTAGTCTGATTCTTCCTGATTTAATCATCCACGAACACAGCTACCAGCAGACGGTGACTTTTCCCTGAGATACGCTTCCTGCCCAGAATGCTGGGTTGTGATTGTAGGTTAATGTTAATGAAACATGAAAAGGCGGGCCCTTTTTAGGAAAATTTGTTATTAACAAATAAAGGCTCGGTAACATTTAGAATCACACCAGGAATCACACTGTCAGAAATATGGCTAGAGCAGATTCTAGAATCAGCCTGCCACGCTCAAGTGATAAATTTGTTTACATCCCTGAAAAGTTCTAACTCGTCTGCAGGAGGTGACGTCTCTACTTTTCACATTCATGTTCAATTCGCAAACATAAAGAGACTCTGAGCCATTAGGGAAGCTTTCATTTTGGCTGGGGAAGGACGAAATGATAGCGATAGTGGCTTTCATAGCAGAAAATAATTGTATACTTTTCTTATTATTATTTTTGGCAAGGCGCGCACATTTCAGCTTTCCGGTGTATTACATCATTACATTGTATAATGCATCATAATGAATGGACATGAAGAAATGCCAGTGTCTGCTCCAAGTTTAAAGACAGAGAGACAGTGCACGCATTTTCAGCTGGGGAGCTGCTGCTTGGGAGGGATTCTCCGAGATGCAGCAAAGCTGCCTTCGAAGCCACTTGGCATTCGCATTAATTGTGGACTTGCCAACCGGCCAGTTTCACTGGCGCATAAATTAGTGGGGAATAATTCCACTTGTCTTAAGGACCAGATTTCGGGAGGACTGATTTGTGAGATGAGGATGACTGCTTTTGCAGTACGGGAACTGCCCACCCTGGGATCTTTGCTGTACAAAATTATCCTGGGCTCACCCCCAGCATGCTTGTCTGAGTGGTTCCAGTGGCTATCAGGACAAATATAATGTTTTTGACAACATTATTTTCAACAGTATATTTGCGTGTTAAAGTAAATCAGCTTTCAAGTCCTCATTATTGTAGAGCGAAAGCCTGCTGCAGCACCAGGAGAGGAAATTCAAGCACTCTGGGGACTAGTGTGAGTACTGAGAAATGCTAACTGGGAGGCAGTGACCACAGGAGGTGCCATGTAGGGCATGCCTGTGGTGAGCCAATGTAGCTGGTTACAGGAGAAAAGGGAATTTCGTTTAACATATTTGTTCTATTTCTTTGTGATTATGTTGCATCATACTTTTTTCATTGACTAATTTCAAAAGATTTATTCTTTTCTTATTTTGTGGCTATTCTTTTTTTTTTTTCATTCACGTGTGTCTGACACCATAAGTGTGCATTGCCACGGAGGCTAAAAGTGGGCTTGGTATCCTATGGAGCTAGAGTTAAAATTGGTTGTGAGCTGACGTGTGGGTGCTGGGAACCAGACTTCAGTTCTTTGGAAGAACAGCTACTGCTCACGAGTGGGACATTCTTCAGCCCATGTCTGTAGAAATGTTTACTTGCCCGACAAAGCATTTTACATTTTTCATTCTACAGCAGTGAACACAAATATATAGATTATTTAATGAATGTTTTTCAGGAATTTGTAGCCCAGACTGGCCTTGAACTCCCGATCTTCTTACCTGGACCTTCTGATTGTGGGATTCAGCCTTTAACACTCGGTAATGAACCGTATGAGAAGTGTTCACCCATTGATCCTAACTGTGAGACCAGTTTTGCATTCTGTTAGCTATGAATAGGGAATGAAATCAGCCTGGATTCTTATCTCCCCACAGTTTAGAGGTCCAGATTTCACTACATCAAAATTTCATAACGATTCTGGCCACACCTGGGTTTTAATGTTTACATAAAAGCTACCTCAAAAGTCACTTTAATTGTGTCATTCAGACTCAGATTTATTGAGAATAGCCACACTGGCTTTTTTTTTTTAAAAAATAATCTTAGAAGACAAGGAAAAAGAATAAAGTTGAGTGCCTGGATGCTTTTGCTGGGCATCCTAAATATTAGTGTTTACATGGACATTGCCTATACAAGGCCATGAGTTCAATTCCCAGCACCAAAAAGAAAGAAACAAAGAAACAAACAAAAAGCCTAAAACAAACTCACCAACCAAACAACCAAACAGCCAACAGTAACACCCGGTTTTTTGATGACAGGATATTTTGTGTTTTCTACACTTCATGCAATGCAAGGTTTACTTAACTAAATGAAATATAGAGTGGAGAGGTGCTTAGTTCAAGCTGGGATTACCGGCCCGTCAGCTGGTATTTTGTGTCTATCCTCCATGTGGTGGGATACGGCTGCTGCTGCTTTACACTTTACAGGGGTTGTGGATATAAACTGTTGTTGAGCAATTACAATCAGAGGCTTCTGAGTCATATGAATGAATAGACTCTAGTGGCTTTGGCAGAACCCCTAGAAACGCAGAATCATTGTCATATTTCAGGGTTTTGAAGAGTCAAGGAGGAGATAGATATCTGACTCTGGAAGCTGACGGTCTTTGACCTTTGTACAAATCTCTCTCACAGCTACCATCTGTTGCTGCTTGTAAGTTGACAGTGCTATTGTGTTTTAATAATTTCTAGAACTCGTTACAGCCTTCGAAAGCAGCCCACTACCGATCCCATTAAGCACTCTTGCTTGATTTTTGCTCTCTGCATGACTACCAAGCAGGACCCTTTCTCTCATTCTCAGTGTTTCCCACTCATTCCTTCGAGTCCTCTCCTCTTTAGTGCCTTAATCCATTGCCTTCCCTCACCATTAGTATTTATCCAGTTTCACTGTAGACTGCTGGCCACTGTGGTAAGGCTGGACAAACAGGATCTCCATAGAAAAGCCACTGGTTCTTGCAGCTTCCCTTCCGACAGAGGAAGCAAACCTTACTCCATCAAGACTGCAAAGATAGCGATTGACTTGCAGCAGGTGAAGTGCTTAGAAGGTGAGGTCCAGGCTAACAAGAGGGCATGTCCCTGGGCACTGGCACAGTCTAGGCTGAAAGGATTTTCTTGAGGAGGTGGTGTTGGGTTGACATCTAGAAACCGATGAGGTAAGATGAGAAGAGAATCTATCATGTTCTCTACCTGTGCTGTGCCCAGAGGAGCTCAGCCTGTCTCTGAGGAACAGCTGATTTCAGAACACGTTTTCTAACCCCGTAGTGAACAGTTAGTTGCCACTTCTTGGCAGCTCACATATAATTACTGTCAAAAATATTTATTTGACTTCCTTCCAAATACACCTCATTCATCTATCCATTCATTTAGTCAACAAACATTTACAGAACATCCAGGGAGGTCTTTTTCATACTTTGCATATCAATTCTGTAACCACACACCTCTTCAGTGTATTTTTCCATCTCTAGATCTGGTTTTATTTAACTATATGAACTGTATGCTGTGGTTTCTATGTCAGCAACTTAATCCCTAATGTCGCAGTGCTGAGAGGTGGGAACTCCTGGGAGGTTATTAGGTCTTGGGGGCATTGTTCTTAGGACTGTGTTAATACCACCATTATGGGGATGAGTTAGTAATCTCAGGAGTGGGTTGCTGATAAACGATAAGCTTCCCTCCTTCCCCTTATATTCTCTGTCCACACATTCCTCTGCTATCTGACACTGTCCACCATGTTATTTGGCTCTTAATCTTAGACTTCCCAGCCTCCAGATACTTAAACCAAATATACTCCTATTGTTTATAAACAGTCCAGTTTGTGGCCTTTTGTAATGGCAACATAAAATAGCCTAGGGCAACATGTTAAAACTTTGTGAGTAGGCAACATCTTCGATCACGTGGTATCCCTCCCGTTCAATGACTTGCACATAGTTGTCACTCTGGAAGCTGATGATCTTTGACCTCTGTCAAATCCCTCTCACAGCTATCATCTGTTGCCCCTTGTAAGTCCCTGGCAGCATCCTGCAATGTTGAATGTTTCTAGCCTAACAAAAAGCATAATTAGGAAGGTAAATCTGCTGAAGCTGAAACAAATCATTTAATTCATTCCACAAGCCAAATGGAGAATGATTTTGAGATTATCCACTGTATTGGGTTATCTGCTCTACTGCTCTGTACCATTAGCTTAGGCAGTTGGGAATTGCTTGCAATTCACAAAGAAGCAGATTGTGTTTGGTTTGCATTGGCTGTGTATCCTTCTCTGAAGAGGCTATGAGTCCTCTCCAATTCAGCGAAGGCAGCCAGTCAGGGTGGCCAGCAAGCCAAGTCGCGTTCTCCTGTGTTGGTGCTTCTGTGTGGTGTAAGCATCTGCACATGTAGTCAGGCTTTCTTCTGGCTAGCCCCTTATTGGCTGAGTGGGGTAGGCCTGAGAGTGGTTCAGTCATCTGGACTTTTGGGTAACAGAGATTCCTCTTAGGATACCCCCCTCCTTAGGAGGGTAATTGATTAGACATTTCCCTGTCTAGAGTCGACATAAGGCAGATGCTGCCTGAGTTTTAAAGGATTCTACAACCTCCTTGCCATAAAAGATTTTGGGATGATGAACATTTTAGTGGTCATGTTCTCTTGGAGGCTGTAATGTAGCTTGTGCTATTCAGAATATGCTCCTTTGGTCGGACAGAGTAGTAGGCCCACCATGAAAAACTCTTTACAAGTTTAGAATGACTCTATCCTGAAACATTCTTTCTGTCTTGAGTCAAAGATGGCATTTAAAGGAGAACAGCTGAAACAACAGAACTGTGAAGTAGACCACGAAGAAGTTCAAAGGCAAAATGACCAATACTACAGTTTTAAAGAGAGTTTGGCTCTTTGCAAAGCCTAAGACCAAGTGTTTCAGAAACACATTGGTGGGAGAGGACGCAAGAGCATATGGATGGGTAGATAACTAGAAGATTATCAGATAGGTAAGAATTAGGTTTTCTTGTTCGCTTGCTTCAAGTGTGGCTGGATAGTCTTAAGAGATTTTCTTCATCATCTTCTCCAAATTAAATTGGAGGTTCTTTTTGTCCTCTGGCACATCAGGGCTGCCGGTGACCGTAGGCCCACCCTGGCAATGTTTGGCCTCTTAGGCAAGAGAGGCAGAGTCAGGCATTGGACGGTTCCTCACGTATCACAAACTTCTTAAGAGTTTGGCTCCACTTCCTCAGAGTGTGTGAAGGCTGGAGTCATAAGGAGGAAACATTTAATAAAAAATGTAACACCTGATTCAAATCAGATCATTTAAACTGATTAGGCAAATTTGCTAAATCACTTTATGAATGATGTTTTTAATGCTAAGCCAGATAAAATAACACGATGGAGAGTATGTTACTTTTAAAGTAGTGTAATTCTCAGATTAAAAACCATTACTATTAACATTACTATAGACTAAATGCAGGACTCTGTCATCTGTATTAGCAGGTCGTAAAAATAGAAGAAAAACATGGGTATAACCACATGCTTAAATGATAACTCAGTGCTTTTGCCCTCAGTAAAACCTAAGCTGTTAAAAAATCTTCCCATTAAACTCTCTTGATGCCAACATCACCAAAGCATGCTGAATTCACTCTGCTGTCCTCCATGACACTTTCTTCTTCTCTCCATTTCTACTCTAATGCTCATTGCAAAGGTTAGAGAATGACTCTTAAGGGCGACTAATAAAAGAGCCCCACAACTACAAGCACCTGGATTCTATCAGCTACCAGGAACAGACGCTCTCCCTGACACCGTGACTGCACATCTATGAGCCCCTGCTTATCAAGCCCTCCATCTAGCGTTCCCAGCCCTCTGGCTGGTGAACACTGAGGTTATTATCGTATGCCGCTTTAAGTTACTGCATTTGTGGTCATTTCCTACCAAGCAATAGAAAACTGAAATAATGATTCTTTCTATACTAATATTCCATAATCACACTTTTAAAGGGTCAAGTCTATAAGCTCTTGTAAGATCCAGTGCATGAAGTTATAATTTGACTACACTTTTCTGCCTATACACATTACACAGTAAAATACATGGTTTTAGGTTTGGGTCTGTACTCCTGTTGCCACCCAGGTGCTTCTACCTCCGAAGAAGGAGGTCTGATGGTGGAGGCACAGCTGGCACTCAGGAACCATCTGGCATATCCCACAGCACTCTCAGCCCAGTCTTCATTTGTCTTCACAGACATATTTGGTCCAGGCAGGACTATTTAGCTCAGAGGGGCCCGAGAACAACTGCTCATGATAGCTCTTCCTAACAGTCCTACCCATACTGGAATTTCCACTAAAGCATTCATTGACAGTCTCCAGGATGATCTAGGCAGCCTTTCACGTTGGTCCTTCTCTGTTCTGCCCCAGGGAGAATCTGACCAACTATATATTCATTGCTATTTTCCCCATTATTTATTACCTAGACAGAATAGCGTGATTAATTATTGATCATAGACCAGTAACTGATTAAAGCGTGGTTCTGATCAGCAGTCAAAAGTCATCTGTTTCCAGGCATTCGTAGTTCTGCATAGACAGTGACAGAAGAATACCCTTCTTCCTGCATAAAATATGACACCTGTGGACAGGCTGGAGTTACCAGCCAGTCTCAGAGCCTTTCAACAGCACTTTGTCTTAATCAATGTGAAATAAGGATTTGCCAAAAGAGAGAAACCGTTTCGAAGATTTACATGTAGCAAATACGATCTGAAATATAATAGGAGACTTCTCATTGGAATTTGTTTCTCTTACAGACTGGAAGCTTGGCTGAAGAGAAACTCGCTAGGAATAGCTCCTGACCATTTAGGAAGCAGGTCAGAGTTTGGCTCCCTCCCTTCCCCCTCCCACCTTGTTGAAAGTTGGAAAATGACACAACATGGTGGGGAGGAGCAGTGGATTTGTGGTCTGCCACTGTCTTTCAGACCTTCATAAATATTGACAGAAGGCACTGCTTTTGTCTCAACAACCTTTGTCATTTGTCCATTGGCAAATGGGGTAAATTTAAGGAGACTTCTAACCCAGAGCTAAGGGCAGCAGTGTCCTTAGGGTGTTGATCGCAGAGAGAGGTGTCCCAGGCATCAGGCTCTTCCTCACTGTCTGTTTGAGCTTCTCTAGTTCCTTCCAGAAGCTCGAAACCATTCTGCTGTTTAATTTTTTCCCCCAACAGTTGCTCAATCTCCAAGTGGCCAGTGCATTTCAAGGACATTGTTTCTGTCCACTTCAGATGCTTTTCAGGCCTTGCAAACAACGAAAGCCCAATTAAGAAAATCAAGCAAAGACCAGAAGCCAACTGTGTCTAATTTGCAAACTCTTCATCACGGCTGAAAGTGAGGCTGGTACCAGTTTGCATTCTACAAAAAGGAACAGTAGAAAAAATGTTTTAAGTCCCTTAAAATACATTTTTAAAGATCATGACAAAAAGCCTTTACCAAGAAGGCTGAAATTAACTTGAAATAGGTGAAGCCTTAGGAGTTAATGCCCAGTTGTTAGTTCATGGGAGGATTTTTATTGAAAGTCTCCAAGGCAAAGGAAAACTGCCTTTATTGAGTGGGAGGGGTGGGTGGCTGATCTTGACTGTCAGACACTTGCAGTGAATTCTGGATGGACATTCCTACCTGGAGTTGTTAGGTTCTCTAATCCAAGAAGTGTAGACGCTTCTGGCGTGCTCAACAAAGGTGATGGTGTTAGGCAAAGGCCTGAGAGTTGAGGCATCAGGCTGGTTCCTGAGCTCCCATTTTTTCCCATGGCCTTGATTTTATCACCTAACTGGCCACCGTACTCTCTATTAATCTGCAACATGAGGACAATAGTGGTGAGATTCAATGGTGAGATTTTCACAAGTAACACGTGCAAAAACAGGAACACCATTCCTGACACTGAGGTGATGGATAAGTCTTGGCTAGCCACTTTTTTTCAGATAACTGTTATAGAAATTTGATTTACAGATCTGAGTGACACTGGAGAATGGGTCATACCTTTGCCTGCATATGTTCATAATGTGCTCTCCAGTCAATCAAAAACAGAGTGGTGCTTACAGAGTAATTTGTGAATGCAGATTTCTAAACGTCTGTTTGAGGCATGGACAACAGAAAGGACAGTGGAATCTTTAGGAGACAAGTCTATTTACTGAACACTCACTGAGTGAACATTATGTGCTAGACACTGGGCAATGGCTTGGGCGACAAAGATGAATAAAATATTGTTCTTGGCTCAAGATTTTATAGTCTATGGATGTATTTATTAGCAGAAGATTTTAAGTATGGTGAAGAGAGTCATTATGAAGACAATGGAATTGGGATGCCATGGGGAACCAGGAAGGATATGTGGAAGAAAGGATTTGAGGAGCAATTCAAAGAGCTAGTAGGTGTTCTGTAGGCAGACATGTGAAGAGAGAACCTACCAGGCAGTGGAAGCCATGCAGAAAGAGAAACCATGGAAGACCATAGTGATTCAACTCTACTGGAACACAAAATACATGGTGGGGGGAACACAGCAGGATAGTCTAGCCAAGCCTGCCTGCTACTATACCACGTATTCAGTTTGAACCTCGTAGAGAGTGACAGAGAGATTTTAAATGTTAGAATCATAGAATCCGGTATCTGGTAGGCTGATTGGCAGAATGTAGGACTAACTGGAGGCCGGAAGCAAGGGAGAACAGTTATGAGGTAATGGCAAATGTGGAAGAACTCACTGGTTACGGAGGGAGTCAGAGGAAGGGGAAGAAGGGCCCATGAGTGAACCAGAGGTGTCTGGGGTAGAGCAGGCTGTGGGTCAGCCACAGCACTGTTGGATATCTGAAGTCCACTGTGATTTGCAGTGACGTGTTGCGTAACATAAGCTCTTGCTGGATTTGCCTGGGAGCCCTTCATTGGCCAGTTCTTACTATCGCCTTGAAATCTAGATAGACCAAAGTCATGGTGCTCCAACCTTGGTGACTGATGATGTGGCTTTAGCCTAAAACTTAAGGAGTGCCTGCTGCCCGTGAACTTCAATTTGTCCTCAGAAGAGTTTGCAAAAACAGACAACATGTTCCCTAAAACTTTTGGCTTCTTGAACACTTCAATTAAAAACTGTGACCACTTAGATATCCTATCTAAGCATCAGTTCTCACAACTGTCTACTCGTTTATCTATCCATCCTCCATCTGTCAACTGTCCATGATCATCTTTGGAGAGCCACAAAAGTCGCTACTCAGTTTTAACAGATAATATGAATCAATGAAGCAACCACTGGATTCTGAAAACAGCTGGGTAAATTTAGGATACTATTGTGAAACCATTTTTATTTATTTTTTAAAAAAATCTTAACCCTCCAAAAATTTGCTTACTTGATCTCTTTATGTAACTTTTGCATTTGTTAATATCTAATATACAATTTTATAAATGTAATGTATTTGCACATATCTCTCTGTGTGTGAATAGAATGTTTCAGTGAGTTCCTTCCCAATAAAGTAATTACTGTGGACATAAACTTTTGGTAGATGCATATGTGTATAAATACATATATCTTGTTTGTGTATATATATACATATGTATACTTTGACCTTTATTCTATATATACTAAGCACCATAGAACAGGTAAGATTAAAAGAAAATTTGATAGCACTTTAAGATCCTATCTTTGTGAAATCATTTTATATTCATTGTAATAGCATTGATCAAAATGAATTCATTTGGTATTCATGTATATGTCACGTGGACTTCCATAGGTATTTCTTTGTAAATTAGCATTTCTCAGAGGACACTTAAAATAAGTGTTACTGAAAGTCTTCATTACACATATTGCTGAGATTAGTACATTAAGGACCATGTACTTACATAATACTAATGCATTTCTGCCACTTAAAATACTACATTACCCATTTCTGATATCTAGCAAATATCTCAGGCAATTTTGAGAATTACTGACATCCTAAGGAAAGAAGTACTTTTATGATCAAGCAGGTTGCCTGTATTTTCTTGTGATTTTTTTTGAAAGCTAAGGTTATATTAGATACAAATAAAAAGGAAATTAAAATGAAATGTATATGATGCCCTTAGTGATGTTTTATGGCTCTCCCAGTTAGGTTCTCCCAGTCAAGCACCCAAAAGGAAAAAAAAAATACAAAAAACAAACAATAACCAGGAAAACCCTTACTGATTTTTTTATGTTTGACAGAAGATCACCTTGTTTTTCTTAATGCAAATGAAGAGGTTGTGGATCATGTATTTGCCCAGAAAACATTCAATTCCTGGATGCACCCTTTTGGAGCTGGACTCATCTGAGAAATAAACAAATACACAAGCAAAAACCTAAAGCTAGGGTCATTGCTCCGGCCTGTTTGCACCTCCCCACTTCTACCTCTCCTCCTGCTGTCTCATGGTTCGGTTGGGCAGAGACTCCCGTGGGTTCGGTTTCGAATGGAGGCAGCTCCCCGGACAATGCCATTGCTGGGGCGTTCATTCTGGAGCCGGGCATGGCATTGCTGTTTCTCAGTTGCTTGAGAATTTTTACAGCAAAAGGTCTGGTGCGGGGCCAGAGCACAGCATGACAACAGGCTTGCAGGTCCACAAAGTAAAGCTTTGGGGCACAGCAGGGTATTCTGAATCCTGGTGGGACTATTCTTAGAATCACACTTTAAAGATAATATACGTTGAAGAATAGAGTTTCCTGGTACCCTGTGGGTGGGAATGCTAAACAGAACAGCCACAATGGAAAATAACATGGCAGCTTTTCAGGAAATTAAAACTAGAATCACCATATGATCAGGAAATCCCACTTCTGGTCCCCCTGTATTTATCCAAAAAAAGATAAAATCTGGATCTAGAAGGGTATTAGCTCAAATGTTCATCGCAACACTTCCCACAACTACAAAGGTGTGAGAACACCAGGAATGCCCACGAACAGATGAACAGATCAAATTATACCATGCACACACGGTGGAAAGTTATTTAGACTCTACACAGTCATGGCTATGTGCACCAACATGGATGGACCCCGAGGGCATTAATAGGCTAAGTGCAAGAAGTCAGTCAGTAAGAGACAAATATTACTTGAGAAATCTAAAACAATCAAACTCATGGAATGAAGATGGGGTGGTGGTTTGCAGAACTGATGGGGAGATCAAGTTGAGAATCACTAATCAAAGGGATGTAAGTTTCATTCACCCAAGCAAGCAAATCCTAGACATCTGGGGACAGCTCTGTGTCTGTAGCAATCCACGTTGTACCCTTAAAAGGTTGTTGAGCAGGCAGGTTACTTCATGGTTTCTCATGACAATACCATAACTGAATAAATGTGTATCTGGATTAAAAAGTTTGGCCCTTAAGAATTTGGGTCCACGCATGGGAGATCCTTAAGGCTTCTCAGAGGCATAACTCATCAGCTATAGAACCCCAATTACTCCATATTTTTTTTTACAGATTTCCTCTGTCTTTAATCTTCCTCTGTGTAGATTATCTACACCTGTTAGCACATCAGGAGCTGTCCCTCGGATGGGCGGTCTCCTTGCAGACACACTGTCAGGACACATCACCTTATTTGGTGCTGACTCAGTGGGAGCCAAATTTCCAGCAGTCTACCAACTCACACCTGCAGAATTTGCCAGCACATCCGTTTTGCAAACACACAAAATGGGTAATTGGGCACACAAACGCCTATTTGCATTGCAATTTGGCATTTGTATACACAGTGATGGATTTTTTCATGTGCAAATGAGAGGGACACAAGTGCAAAATGGATGTCCTCAAGTGAGAAGGGTGCCTTTAAAAAACACATACATCCTTTCAGAACCCTGCTAAACACGTGAGGAGAGCCAGGAAAGCATGCAGGGATACTGGTCACCTGCCATCTCAGGTAAAGTCCCCAGGCAACACAGTTCCCTCAAAGGTGCTCTCCCTTCACAGTAGAGGGATAGCCAGAGTTTTTATCATAACAAAGGACTTGGGGAAAGTAGCACAAAATCAGCTGATAAATATTAACACTTTGGCTGTCATGTGCGTAAGAAGCTTTTACGTTCTTAGTGAGTTTGGCATTTTCTGATGATCGTCATATGATACCAAGCGGTATCATATTGTTCTGTGACAATAGTTTCGAGGTGTGTCCTTCTGTTTGAGCTGGAAAATTATGCATACATGTGTACACAGAAACATTTGGAAGCTTAGATTTTCGAAACTAATTAAAATGATGCACGGTGGACTTGCGCAAGGCATGGGTGCACTGCGGACACGCTTCCCGAGTTCTAGCTTGTTCTCTGCTTTCTCTTGTCTGTTCATCCTTGGCTCTTTAAAACTCAGCACCGCTCATTCAGGCCTCCTCATGTCCAGAGAGGCCCAAGAAAAGAAGTTGGCTCACTCAATATGTCCTAGGTGTGTGTGGTCAAGGGCTGTGCCTTCTTTGTCAACTCCACACCTGTGTCACTCTGACATCCTAGCCTGATCCACTGCACCGGAATTCCTGTGGTCCTCTGCTCCTGGCAACTCCAAAGATGACTTCTCTGCTCTTTCAGATTCTAAATTTTCTATTCTGCCTTGGCTCTTCTTTCTTCTTTTGTTTATAAAGATAGATCCTGTGACATTCCAAGGAACCTGCTTCTAGAAGGATCCATGTATAGCTTGCTTTGGGCTTTCAGAAGGCCTATTCCCTTGCATTGTTTCAATCTGAGCTCTCTTCGGATACCTATGCTGCCTCTGCACTGACCTATGCACTAGCCTATTTGTGTGGTATCTCCGTGTGGCCACCATCTCTGATGTAACAGACACCCAGCCCACCCCCTCCATGCCATTGCTTTTTCAGCTTCTTCCTCCTTGCTTGCTCAATCCCATCTTCTCCCTTTCCACTCTCATCCCAAGGGCCAGCAAGTCCTGCTTTTAAAGTCTAAGGATCCCAACCTCGCACCTTACTGCAGCCAGCACTGTGTTCTCCTCTGACTAACTGGGACTCCTTATGCTCGACAATTACTCCATTCAAAGTCTCTCTTAACACTGACTCTGAACACACAGACACAGTCACCTATCATCACACAGTAGGAAAGGGACAAGTCTTTAAAGACACTAGGTCTTTCTCAGCCCGTCTTAGTGTTTTACTGCTGTGAACAGGTACCATGACCAGTGCAAGTCTTACAAAGGACAACATTTAATTGGGGCTGGCTAACAGGTTCTGAGGTTCAGTCCAGTGTCATAAAGTTGGGAACATGGCAGCATCCAGGCAGGCATGGTGCAGGCAGAGCTGAGAGTTCTACATCTTCATCTGAAGGCTGCTAGTGGAATATTGGCTTCCAGGCAGCTAACAGGAGAGGTTCAAAGCCCACGCTCACACTGACACACCTACTCTAACAAGAGCACACCTACTCCAACAGGGTCACACCTACTAATAGTGCCACTACCTAAGCAGAGCATATACAAACCATAACAGCCCAACACTGTATTGCTGACTCACTGGTCCAGCATCAGGAGGAGCGCGCGCGCGCACACACACACACACACACACACACACACACACACACACACATACACACACACACACACACACCTGATATCCTGTCCTGACCACTGCAGTAGAATAAGATATATTGTAATACTTAGCTAGTCATACAGTAATACAGAAATTCTAGATGAACCCTAGTTAACGTCCTTCGTCTTTACATGGTAGAGATCTGGAGGTCAGGTCAGCAGAAAAGGCTGCAGAGTTAATGGCTGGGCAGAGTCATGAAGCTCATCTGGTGTTCTGCCTTCATTGTGAGCCAGCACACCAGGTTACTATTATTGCTTTATATCTAAACTCCAGTTCCTCCCCTTTCCGCCTCCTCCAGAATAACAAGGGCCTAATAGGCTTCATGTACAACTGCCTATTTTTATTAAAGACAAGTGTAATCTTTTGTAGACCAAATGTCCCTATCATAAATGCTAACGGAGAAAAATATTAGGACTCATTTATTTATGAACCTGTTAATAATGAGGTGCAGTTATGAATAAAGGCTTCCTCAGCAGAAGCTTCTGAACAAACAATGCACAGTGGGGGAAAAGCAGCTAGTTAGCCTTCTTGACTTAGATAAAGCTACGGAGAAATGACAAGTGCCAGTAATTAGCACAGCCTCTTCAACAAGATAACCCTATAAATCTTTGTCTATTTCAATCACCAAAGACTCCGATTCAGTGTAAAATTAAACCTGGGATGCCATCAATTTCTGTTAACCTCTTTATATTGTTCTGTGTTCGTGCCTATGTGATAGATAGATTTTGTCATGTTATTAAATGGTGACATCTCCACACACGTGACCTAAAAAAATCTGTTTGCTCCTTAGCCAAGTGTTCTTAATCATGCCTGTGTGCCTTACAACAGGACAGCTACAGACATTCCCACACAGTGCAGGGGAAGCCTGGTCCTTAGGACTCAGGGAGTGTTCAGCAACCAAGACCTAGCTGGAACACTGGTCCAGGTCTGGGCTGTTGACCAAACTGTAATATTCATGAAGCGTTAAGGAAGCCATGATTGGCTGCATCTCACCTGGTGCACCCCTCGAGCTTGTTTTACAGGCTCCCAGTGATCTCAGAAGTTACTTTTAATCTAAGCTCTTTGGAAGTTTTTTTTTTTTTTGCTTTTTGGTTTTTTTTAAAAATCGGATGTTCTTCACTGCCAATGGGTTTTCCTTCATTCACTGTCGTTAATATCTGGAATAACAGCAAAGACTACCATCCACATTGAGGTAGAGTTGGAAATGATGAGAAATCCTGTTGACCTGGGTGGGTTCAGGTTCAAATGTGGAGGCTCCAGAGAACGCTGGCAGAGTCTCTAGGTGCTCTTTAGGCACCAACCCTGTCATTGCATTGCTCATGGGAGAGGAAACATCGACTAGGCAGGATGGAGGAACAATTGCTTACCTTAGACGAAAGAGCTACATGTAGCCTGACATGCTCTGTGCCCCCTTCCCCCTTACTAAATGAATCAGGGTTCATTCAGATGTTTGCTACCAGGTCTAGATTTCCTTTTAACCTTCTTCCTGGGCACATTGGCTCTGGGTGGGGCCACATTTTTATTGTAAGGTGTCTCTCCCTGCTTTGCTAATCGGTATTCACTCTCTACTTTTCAAATAACAAGACAGACATACTTGGGCCCTTGTGCTGAGAATGGTCTCAAAAATCTAGCTTTTCTAAACCTCTTAGTTTGAGCCCTAATTGGCATAAGTCTCTGGGAAACATCAAATACTAGTTAAAATTGTATTTACACAATATTTAAAAATACATATCCTCTATCCAGTCATACAAAAACAGTTCACAACAAATGAGTGCAGCAGAGCACATTTAAATGCTGTTTAGAAACACAGGTTTGCTTTGAGGGGGGCCTGGAGGCAGGTGTTGCTTACCAAAGATTTTCTGTCTTGAGAGAGATTCTGTTGATAGGAGAGGATAGGATAGGATAGACCAGTTTTTATTCTGATTTTTAAACCTGGGAAACATCAGTAGTTAAGAAAGATAGAATGGATAGTAGTGGAGGAGAAGCAGGGAAGGGAAGACAGAAGGAAAACCAAGAGACACCCATAGACACACACACACACACACACACACACACACACACACACAGGCACTTACACACACTCACACTTGCAAACATACAAACACACATGCACACAGGCACTCACACACACATAGGCACACATGCACACACACACAGGCACACATGTACACACACACAGGCACACTGGCACACACGCACACACATAGGCACACATGCTCACATTGGCACACACAAACAAACACACATGCACACAGGCACACATGCTCACATGGCACATATACTTGTCCCTTTGACTGGGGCTATTTTAATCACTGGGCAGCCCTCTGAAAGGCTGGCTAATCACAGAAACCTTGAAGCAAAGCAGGTAGGAATTTTATTTGAAAGCTCCATCAAGCAAACTAAATCTACGACAAATGGAGGAATTTGCCTTTTGGAGAAAGTTGTTGTCTACATGAATCCCAGGTACTGAACCCTTTACAGGATCCCAGTCAAGAGTGTCTGCCTAGCTAGGTCCAGCCCTTCCACTGCCTCCCTGGCTGTGTGCTGAGGCCCCAGCACCACTGTGATGGGGCTGCCATTTTTCTGCCCCACAATTCCCTGCTGGCTTTCCCTCCTACCTCTCCTTTCCTGTGGCTTGGGCTTTAGAGAAAACGTTTAGGTGCATTCTCCGTTTCCCTGGTCTAAGAAGGAAGGAAGAATGAAAGAGAAAAGGGAAAGGGAGGACAGGAAAGAGAAAAAAAGAATAAAACCGCGTGTTATTTAATTTTCATTATTTTTAGGTGTTAAGTTTTTGATTAGCATACTATGTCTTAAGCTACTGTATTAGAATGCCGCTTGACTCACTTCCAAATTGAAGACCTTTTAAAAAAAATTGAAGCAGTCCAATAATTTTAAATCACTCTACACTGTGCATTGCAATTTAAAATTATTGGAGTGCTTCAAATTTTTATAAGCCCTTGAATTTGGAAGTGATCAAGGTTCTAGGCATACTCAGTGTAGAGCAATTTAAAATTATAAGAGCTGTCAAATTTTTATATAAGCACTTCAGTTAGAAAAGGGGTTTGGGTTCTGGGCATGTGCAGAGAAGAGCCATTTAAATTATTAAAAGTACTTCCAATTTTTCCCCCAAGCACCTGATTTTGGAAGTTTTGGTTTGTGTAGCAGAAAGTGACAACTCCCTTTGAGAGAGCCAGTATAAAGAGACGTGGAATCTTTGAACTAGGCCTGCACTGTAGGGGAGTGGAGAGGCAGCTGGCTTTCCAGTGTCTCTGCTGCACTTTCCTCAATGGCTTCGTATCCTATCGCTCTCTTACTTTTGGGGCTAAAGGCAGTTCTGGAAGACCCCGGTTGAAATGTCATTCTTGCTGGGGGTGGGGAGTGGGGGGTGGCGAGGTTGCATGCATTTAATCCCAGCAGTTGGGAGGCAGAGGTGGGTAGATTTCTGTGAGTCTGAGGCCAGCCTGGTGGAATAGTGAGTAGGTTCTAGGCCCTCCAGCCAGGGCTACAAAATAAAATAAAATGTCAGTAATTTGAAATAAATCACAGATGCAAGTGGGCTTGTTACAGCTTGGATCTGAAATGTCCCCTACTAGCTCACGGCTTTGGGAACTTAGATTCCAATGTTGATATTTGCATTGTTTGAGAGGTGTGTGGCAACGGGGACATTCTGGCTGTAGGACATTCAGCACCAGACTGAATGTGGAAAATCATAGTCTGGCCCTGGTCCATCCTAAGTTATCTATTTCCATGAGTAACCAAGATGTGACTCAGGCACACCCTAAGCTTCTGTTGCTGTAAACTGTCCCATTGCCATGCTCTCGCCACAGGATAGACGGAGCAAGTCGTTCTTCGCCTAAGTTGTGTCTGTGATAAGCTTCTTTATCACAGCCATGAGAAAAGGGATGGGCACAACTACCATATGGGATTGGCATGTAGTTGGAGAGCATGTGCTTTACACTAGTGATAGCGTGTGTGCGTGTGTGTGTGTGTGTGAGTCAGCACGCGTGCAAGTCTGTGAGTGTATGCACGTGTGTGCATGTATGTGTGTGCATGTATGCATGTGTGTGGGTGTGTGTGTGTATCTGTGCGAGTCTATGAGTGTGTGCACGTGTATGTGTGTATGTGTGTGCATGTGTGTGTACATATGCATATGTGTATATGTGTGTAAGTGTGTGCATGCATGTATGCTTGTGTGTGTGAGTGTCTGTGAGTTTGAGTGTGTGTGTGGGCGTGTGTGTGTGAGTCTGTGAGTGTGTGCACCACGTGTGTGCCTGTATGTGTGTATGTGTGTGCATGTGTGTGTGTACATGTATGCTTGTGTGTGCATGTATGTGTGTGCATGTATGCTTGTGTGTGCATACATGTTTGTGCATGTATGTTTATATGTGAGTGTGTGTGAGTGTGTGTGTGAGTGTGTGTGTGCATGCGTGTGTGTACATATGCATATGTGTATATGTGTGTGCATGTATGCTTGTGTGTGCATGTATGTGTGTGCATGTATGCTTGTGTGTGCATGTATGTGTGTGCATGTATGCTTGTGTGTGCATGCATGTGTGTGCATGTATGTTTATATGTGAGTGTGTGTGTGAGTGTGTGTGTGTGTGTGTGTGTATGTGTCAGGGGCAGTATTTAAAAACACTTTGATAGTGCGAGGGAGAAAGATGGTTGTCTCACATAAGTCCTGAACAGGCATCGGGTATATGGTTCCTAGGGGTGTGGCTGAGAATATTCCAGAGGCATGGTCCAAGCTCAAGGCTTACTTTATCTGTGTCAAGATTTAACTGAGCACAGACCCCTCTTCAACAAAAACTACTCACTAAGAAGGGTAGAGTCTGACACCTTTAATGTTCATTTGCATTATGGCTTGTGTGATATCAATATTTCCTCTTCTCTGAGAAGGGAAACATTATTCATCTGAAACATTTTGAGGCAAAAATTGAAAGGCAGGTGGAATCAATAGGTTCAGCTGGAAGGTTGATTTTCTTCATTTCATCTTTGGGCCAGCATTCCACTGCTGTGAAAGAAAAGGGGGGGCAGCTGTAACAAAATGGAAATAACACTCCCCTTAGAAAGGTTTACTTACAACAAAGGAGAAGGAAAGATAAATGGTGTAGAAAGTAGACTCTTCAAAACTGTGATTTGGATGAATCGTTCTCCTCGATAGGCCTTGGAGGCCATTTCAAATATTTACTTTATCAGAAATGAGTCACAATGCCACATGTTACTTACTATTTAGAAATTGTCTTGGGATCGATTGACCTGATCCATGGATCTTTAATATTGGCAACAAATTTACTCTTTTGATCCTCAGTGATTGTAAATTTCCCCTGAAAGGTGAAATAGTTATTTTCTGTGGAGTGCGAAGCACTCTCTGTCCGTTGTGTTGCCAGAGGTCCACGTGTTCCTCGTGTTCTCCTATTGTCCCTCAGGAACCCACAGTTCCTTGGGCCCCTTCTACAGGCTTCAGAAAAAAAGAAACACAGCTCTGGCTTTACTGCTAATGGGTGTTGAGGCCCTGAATGGTGTTTGGAAGATAGGAACCATTGATTTCAGTAAAAGGTCTACACTTCCATTAAAAATGAGACCAAGCATATATCTCTACTCTTGCAGAAGTCAGTGAATGCTTCAGGGTCTCACGGGCCCTTGGTCAGAAGCCAGGAACTTCTCTTCTGTCCTGACAGGGAGTGGCTGTGGGGCTCAGCTTTTACAAATGTAATAGCAGGAGGCTAACTTGTTTTCTTCTCCTCCTCCTTACACTATTGAGGACTGAACCCAGGGTTGCTGCCCTTTCAGAGGGGAGTTCAATTTCTATCACCCAAATGCAGGAGGCTTCTAACTGTTTGTCACTTGAGTTCCTGGTGATACCTCTTCCTATCTCAATGGGCACCAGGCATGCTTATGGTCCACGTACACACAGGCAGGCAAACCCTCAGAAACATAGACGTTTTTGGAAATTTGCAAGTTTTGACATACTGTCTCCCTGAACTGGCCAAGCTACCCTTGAACTTGTCCTCCTGCAGTTCCTCACCCACTGGGCCTGTAACGTTTGGCCCAACGTGAGCTGCTATTTAAGAGTTAGCAATGTGGGGATAGCTTTCTGTTTCAGCTGGATGAATTCAAAGCTAAACTGTCATTCCTTCACATTAATCCACAATTAAGAAATTATTAAGTATATTAATTAATGAGTTACCATCTGTTTATTGAATACAAGTCATTGTGTTAGGTGCTAAAAGATGCCATGATAAATGAGAGACTGTTATTCTTAAGAAACAGCAGTAGAGAAATGGATACACATGGTTAGATTCATAAGATATATTTTATTATAATGCATGTTTATAATCTAGTATAAAACATGATAAAATACAACATTTCTATAGTGCTGCTACTTTTTATAGTAGGCCTGATTCACTGCAGTGTCTGCACATATAGCACAATTATTTCGCACAGGTTATTTGTTCAATAAATATATGTTAATTAAATGGAGAAAGCAGAAAGCTCTGGTCTTGAACAGAGCTTTTCAAACGTGGGCCAAGTGAAAATAACCTGGGGATGTTCAAGGAGTGCTGGCTTCCCCAGGGCCCCTCCAGAGTTTGGGATGTAATAAGAACAGGAAATCAGTGTTTTATGAAGCTTCCTATCTTAGATTGGGAATTTCAAAGCTGGTAAGTGCTTGCCTAGCATGAAGGCTCCAAGCTCTGTTCCCAGCACTAAAGAGGGGGTTCCGGTGGTGCTTAGGGGTAGAGGCAAGGAGGAGTTCGAAATAATCTTTGACTACCCAGAAAGGACAGACTGGGTATGTGAGACTCTGTCTCAAAGCAAACAACTACAAAGCCTCCTGTAAGCGTCTCCACACCAGGGAGCCTCTGAGGAGGAGGAGATAGATTGCACTTGGTGGGAAAACAAAAGCTACCTATTACAGGAAGTGATGTCTGAGCCGGAAAGCTAGGTACCATATGTGCAAGGGTTGCTGGGAGTTGAGGTAGAAAAGCTGGAAGACTTAGCAGTCTGAATAACACAGGCAAAGGTAAAGTCATGCAGGGTGTTGTATTCTCTGGAAGAACTAGCCTGGGTTAGCACTGCAGTCTTCTGTGAGACCAGGAGCAGTGGGAAAAGGAATTAGCTTGCAGAGTAACCACTGCAAATTTCTCCAAAGCCTGAGTTTCTCCTCCTTCTTCTGAGGAAACTCTTGGAGCTTGGAAGCTGAAAATGGTGTCCTTTTCTCCATGTCTTTGGGAAACACCAGGGCACAGTACAAGTGAACAGGGTACACGTTAATCAGAGGAAGGAAAACAAGTTGGAACTCAGGACTTCCAGGAGACCTGAAGGGAAGGCCGCAAGTTCGGGGACCTGGTAGGATGGGACTAGGATTTGGGAAACAGGTAGGGAAAAGCCTTGGATAGATGTGCTGGGCAGTTACAGAATGAGGTAATGATTGCTCAGAGGGATGTAAACAGGTTCTGAAGGACTTGAAGGTGTAGGCACAGTCACAGGTGCAAACACTGCTCAGGAGTTCAAGGGCAAGAACAAGTGAGGTTACAGAAGGCCTGACCTAGAAGCCACTTTGCTCCTTGCTTAGGCCCCTGCCCATTTTCCTTTTGATCGTCAGCACGTGAAGCAGGGAGACAATCACAGTATGCAAGTGCCTATCTCTGGCCTTCTTACCAGAACGTCTGTCTTAGTCAAGATTTCTAGAAGGTAGCCACTTAGAACGTGTATACCTTGTTCTGAAAGGAAAGATTTGAATGAAAGCCAATCCTGGAAATTAAGGCAGGGCTGAGTGGTGTCAGGGGTGAGACTCAAAAGACAATACATAATAATTGGTTTTAAAACAGGAACCAGATGAATCAGAAGGTCAGACATGAAAAGAAAAAGTTTCCTGAGAAGACTTGGGAATGAGGCTTCAGAAGCTGTCAGGAAGCCAGTGACAGTGATCATTCTGGGGTCGGGGTGTGGCCTGTTTCTGGGGACTCTTGCCATCTGCAAAGGTGAAAAATACCATGGGAAGGCAGCTCTGCCTCTCCGGCTGTCCATCCGTTCTAGGGAGAGCTATTTCTGCTGCAAGCTTGTCAGTGATTCATTCACTCCCAGAGACTCCATTGCTTAGGGGAGAGGAGAAGAGGTCAAAATGTCACAGACTTTGCTCAAAGCCCCTGGCACTGGCTGGACTGGAGTATGACATCCTAAAGAGAGACTTCCACATTTGGAGTATGACATCCTAAAGAGAGACTTCCACATTTGGAGTATGACATCCTAAAGAGAGACTTCCACATTTGGGCCAGAAAAGATGGTGAGATATTGCCTGACACTACAAATTCCCTGTGTGTGAATGAAGGATAAGAGGCTCAGAGTAGGGTGCCTTTGTCATGGCGGTTTTAGGAACAGGCTCCTGACATCCATTCCAGAGCTGACTTTTCCTACCTCTGCGGAAAAAAGGCCACTCTGGTTTGCACACACGCTGCGAGGCCCTGGAGCGCAACCTACCATGTGACTACAGGCTGCACTTTGATCTCTTGGCCTCTTCGTTCTTGTTCCAGTCACTACTGGCTTTAACTCTTGCCTGTTTTCCTTAAGTTTTCGATGTTACTGTTGGATACAAACAGTTCTTGCCTAGCTGTAGATCTTCTCTACATCATGGTTGTTCTGCCCTTCCTCCCAAGTCTTTCTTCTTATACCCCTGGGATTGAGTGCTAGGAGATTTTATTTATTTATTTAATATTTGTTTATAGATTTATTTCGTGTGTCGGAATGTTTTGTCCTCACAGGTGTATGTGTACCTCCTATGTTTCTGCTGCTTATCAAGTTCAGAAAAAAGGGTATCGAATCCTTTGATACCCTGGAGTTATGAATGGCTGTGAGCTACTATGGGGGTACTAGAAACCAGGCTGGCATTCTCTGCCAATATGGCAAGGTTTCTCAACCACGAGCCAATTCTCCAGCCCCTAAATGAGACTTTTTTTTTTTAAGTCAAAGTGTTGCTATGAAAAATTTAAACCCACTAGGATCTTCTGAACCTCTGTTCCCCTAGGCCATCCTGAATATCATCCTGCAAGCATCGTGGAACTCTTAGCATTCTTCCCTCACCATGGCCAGCACACAGCCAAGGGCGGTAGCCTCTCCTCACGTTGTCACCTGGTACTTTTCTGAGACTGGTAAGTGGGACAGAGTGGTTCTCCTTCCCCAGATTCATATTCTGGTCAGATTAATCTTAGCTGCTGACAGCAGAAACCCTAGAATAGCTGTCAAGACTCAAATGCCAACTCTGCCGTGCCCTAATGGTTCAGTCTTGGTGTATTAATTACTTTTCTATTCCTGTGATAAAACACAGAGATCAAGGCAGCTCATAAAGTAAGTTTACTGAGCTTATGGTTTCCGTAGGTTAGGTCTATGATGGCAGAGGAAAGGCATGATGGCAGGACAGCTGGGAGCTTGCATCTCCAACCTCAGGCAGGAAGCAGAGAAAGCACTGAGGGTGGATCTAAAGCCTCAGAATCTGCCATCAATGGCTCATGTCTTCCAACAGAGCCATGCCCCCGATCCTTCCCTGACAGTTCCACCAGATGGGGACCAAGTATTCAAAAACGTGAACCTAGGGGTTGGAGTGGGTCATTCTTATCCAAACCACCATGCCTGGTCACACCTTTCAGTTTACATAGTTGTAAAAATGTAAATGATAAAATAATAGCAACAAGCACTAAGAATAAGAGACGGGATGTGGTCAATGAGTCCATGTCTTCTGTGTTTAGGGTAGAGTCGGTACCTGCCCAAGTGATGAGTGCTTGCTGTTACTACTTGTGATTCCACCATTCTAGGGCTGACTGAGTTTGGCCTGTCCTAGTCACATACACGTCCTCATTTTCCCTCTATAGAGCCATCACTGAAACTCTAAGAGGCTGAACCTAACTGAACAGAAGTGTTTTTCCCATGTGTCGTCTTCTTAAAAGCTTTAGTGAACCTTTATGGAGTCCTGGCCATACCAGACTTTGGACAATTCAGTCTCCTTCAGCAAGGGTTCATCTCAGAACAGTCGTTACCCTGATCCTTGAGTCAAACTCTGTGAGAGAAAGATATAGCCATAGGAAGGCTGTGGTCACCTTCAAAGCTGTGGTGTCCCTGCCCGGCACACGGGCCTTTCTACTCTGTCTTCTTCCTCTACCACATACCAGAGTGCCCGGCACATAGCAGACCTCAATCACTTTGGATTGTGGAACTCATAAATGAGTCAGTGTGTGATAGGCTAAATGGCCAGGCAGGGAGAGTTTATGAAGTGAGAGAGAAGGAATGGGCCCTTGGGGACAGGATGATATTTTCAGGCTTTGGTGTCCCTGGTGGAACGCCTTTTCAGCTGTAAATGTGTCCCCTTTTTACCTGCAGTCACAGACCTTCTCCACTTCTAATTATTAATTTAAAAATGTCTAAAATAAAGGACACAGGACAATCAAGATTTGCGCTTACACAGATTTATTACAGATTTTAATTTCTGTTATTAATAAAATCCATTCTTTCGTTGCATTTTAAATTTCATGGTCTCTCAGGGTTTACATGCAGTGACTACAGTATGTGGGAGCCCTCCAAACTGTGATTTGGTGAAAATTCCCCGCATTTTCCTTCTGTTCTCACTAGACTGGAGAAGGAAGACAGTCTCCACCTGCCTGTCAGCCTCTATCCCTCTGGACTTTTCAAAGGAGAATTATTTAAATCATTTAGGTTCTAGTGCTTCATGGTACCTGAGAAACAGAACAGGGTTTGCTCCTGTAAGGAAGGCCGAGCTGTAAACGAGTCTTCTGCTGAGTTTTCTGAGGAACAATCTGGCCGTCTCCAGATTGGGCTTCCGCAGCTTTGCAAGGGTTGTTTTCTTTCAGAATCTGTAGAAACTGTTGGATTTGTAGGAAAGAGACATTTGTAGGTCCACCCATCCGGAAGGCAGCCCAGTCCTTTGTGAGGTCATCACCTATTCAGATAATTGAATCTAAGCCTACTGTTACTTCAGACTCATCCGGTCAGGGAGATGAAGGTGTTTTCAACACTTGCTTCATTCATTTCATTAGGAAATGAAGCCAAAGCGGGGTGATGACGAGAATTTTTGTAGTGAGGCTTCTGGCTCGGCCTTTAGCATAACTTTTCACCCACCTTTGTTTAGTGGCCCCTCCATGTGCTCAACACAGATGCTTAGATGCACCCGGAGACTGTTGGGGGGAAGACTCAGGATTTTTGAAGCCAATTTGTACCGTGAAGAATGAGAGCAGCCAAGGATTGTCCCCATGTCTCACGGAGGCACACTCCACAGAGAGACACTCGCAGTCGCCAGCCAGCTTTCCCCCTTGAACAGAAACTTCCCTGCTCGCCGCTCTCACTTCAGACGCGCTTTCCCTAAACCTTGCCGTGGCTGGAATCATGCTAATGTTGACAGCTCTCCCCGCCCCCATCCCCTTTGTTACCGCGTGCAGCCCAGGGAGAATGGGAGGTGAGCTTGTCGGAGGAGATGAAAGATGGCAAGAAATGGGTGTTTGGGGACCAGTTCTTTGGTGACATGGCTCTGCAATCCTTTTTTCACTCTCGGCGCGCCTCACTCCTTTCTCGCCTTCCCTCTCCCTCGCTCCCCCTTCAGCTCCCTCTCATTCTTTCTGAAATGGTGTGTGCCTCCAGTAATTTACATAATACTCTCCTGACACCTTTACTTTAGTCATCAATCACGGTACCTTCTCTCAGTCTATCTTTTGTCTGAGCGTGTCTCTTCTTTATCAGGCCATGCACAAAAGATTAATTTCACAGTTTTTCTCCCTTCTTTCTTTCCTTGCAAGATACAAAGCTCACGAAATGACAGAAGCAAGATAATGAAAACAACAATGCGAGCAGGGCTTTTTTTTTTTTTTTTTTTTTTTTTGTTCTTGCAGGTTGGATCTCAAGATACTTTTTCTAACCTCATTGTGTGCCATCTGTCTTAGAAAAGGTCTGCTCTGTATTTTTTTTTTTAAAAATACCTTTCTGATTCTGCTCAGTACCTGGAGCCTGGTGTAGATTCCATATTTAAATCGGGTCAGAGGCTTTCGTTTTCCTAATCTCAGGGACAGTTAAAGCAAAGGGCCCACCTCTAATGGCAAGCACGGACCACTGCACAATGCCCACGCCCCAATTAATATTAATGAGGCCTTATGCATAGCAAATTTATGACAGTTGATTGACTCCCCCAACTACCCTTCAACCTGTCTTATAAAGTGAAATATATGGTGAAGAATCTTGTTTGCATATGCACATGTTCTTATATTAATTAGGCTAATGGGTCTAAGGGCTTGGAGATGATACGGGCAAAGAAAAAAAAATGGTCACCCACAAGACAGAAAATTGTTCCACATCCTGTCCTTGCGTTTGAACAAAAGAAGTTGGACCTGCCTGAACTTATGCCCGTTTCTCCTGTTTTATTTCTTACATTCTAAGGGACCGCTAATCTTGAAAATAAAACCTGCCTGCCACGGGCATTCATATGATTTATCATTTTCTCACTTAAACATGGAACAACTTTTAAACATGAAAGCCTACTTCCATATGTGCTGGCAGCCACAGGTCAGCTCTATCAGCTAAGGAGATTCAAAGTCTCTCAGGCACGGGACAAAGGTTATATCAGGAGGAAGCATGTCGCAAAACATCTGCCTTAGCACATCACAAATGACATTTATTCCCTCGGAGTAGCTGATAGGAACCTCTGGTAATAGTCTAATTAAGCCTAGGACACACGAGTGTGGAAAGCTCATGGACTTTTGCTTTTGGGGTAGGGAAGAACACATTGCTGTGATGTGTTTGGCTGAGGGTGGAGGATTGCACACATTTGAGACTAGCCTGGGCTATGTAGTCAGTAGTAAGCCAACTTGGGTTATAGAGCGATGATCTGTCTCAAAAAAAAAAAAAAGAAATCAGTTTTCCAACACTAGCTCACTCTCCAGGTACTACATAAAGGGGCATTCACCCAGGCTAGTCTTGGTTCTCGGATCTGGCTGGCTTCATGGCAAACTTGTTTTATCCTATTAGTATGGGATGATTGCACATGCTGTCCTTTGCCAGCTCTGTAAAGGGTGACAGTAGAACCCTCCTTGAGAAATCCCTGTGACTAGGACTTGAATCCAAGAAATCTCATGCAATCAGTGGAAGGGTGCACAGCTTGTCATACAAGGTCCAGGACCCGCATCAAGGTAAAGACATTTCGAAGCCACTGTCTTTACCCTGGTTGTTCAAGGTCGAGGTGACTCAAGGTGATTGTGGACTAGAAGTCCAACTGAGTCCAATGTTGATAAAAACAGTAAAGGACACAGCTGAAGAAAGGACTCCATGCTTCCTGTTAAGATAGCTGAAGATTCGGCAGCCACCGTGGAGCCCGAAGGAGTAGTTACCATCAGTGTGAGATAAGGAAATATCCCTCCCTTTAATGACTGGTCAGCAGGCACCTTAGAACTATAGCAATGTTCTACTTACACTGTAGAAACAATGTTTATCCACAGCCAACATTTTGGCATGGAAACTGTGGAATAAAGCCTCACTGGGGACACATCATCTGAAGTTTACTTAGACTGCTCACACATGGAGAAGCAAGAGAGCTCAGGGAAGAAGGGCTTCGCTGCGGACGGACGTTGTGGGAAGAAAGCCAGGAGGTAGCATCAGATGCAGGGAAGGAAAGCAGGCCGGAGGGACTAGGTAGGGCCCTGTCAGCCCTTTGTATTTCAACTGCCCATCTCTTCTAAACCTTGGCAGTTGGGCGCAGCTTGATCTCAAAGCTCCAGAAGATTCCTATTGATGTCCCTCATCTGGCTGTCTAGTCTGTGTGTGTGTGTGTGTGTGTGTGTGTGTGTGTGTGTGTGTGTCTATGAAGTGAATTATTTTTGGTAAGGAAAGAAGGGGAAGAAAAGGGGAGGGGTTCACTTACAAGAACAAGAGGAATAGACACCCCACTTCTCAAAGTTCACAGGTTGAGCTCAGCACCTGCAGAACTGGTGGGGGGCCATGATGGCGAGTCCTCTCTGATAACCATTGATTCCGCTCAGGCTTGTTCCCTTTTCTCTTGTAAAATAATCTGTGCTGCCGAGAATGCTTTGACTGCATTGTGAAGATGTGACAGGTAGTGAAAAAGAGTGTGTATGAAGCAATCACGGGGCTGATGTGCTTTATTCTCTCCTCACATTAAATATGTGTTCATTAAACAAGGGCTTGTTTGCAGAGACAGTGGAAGAGGGAGGCGGGAGGAAGGGAAGGACGGAAGTGTGCCTGATGCTGCTTCTCCACGTCACAGCTGTTTGGCAGGAGCCAGTCTGGTGGGACAGCAGTGTGTGGGCTCCGGATCCAGCATCCTGTACAAGCCGGGTGCTTTTGTGTCTGTGAACTTAAGCTCCGTGTACCTCAGTCTGTCCTTCTGGAAATAAGGCTTGATAAGAGTAGGGAATCTCTAGGAGACTGTCACCAGTGCAGAACAAGTGTCAGGTCCTTGTTACCCTCCTTACATTACTTCCTGGTTGTCTCCACCCACTGAATACATTAAGCCTCCTATTGTCAAGGATTCTTGAAATTCCTTAAAGTATTGTTCTCTTTTAGTGTTAGGGTTGCCAGATGTCTGCTAGCTGTGGAGCACAGGAAGGTAGATGTAGGTAGGGACTGGCTTCGCCACTAGCTAGCTGGCCGGAAGGTATTTAACTGCTGGACACTACAGAATATATGGAGTGTTATGAGCAAAGACTGACAGACATGACCAGAAGGACAGAAGAGGGACTGAGAGGCCTGGCACCTCGTGCCGAGGAAGATTCCCAAGTTGGGATTTGAAGGGCAGATCAGGAAACCACTGGGAGGAGGTCAGAGAGGGTGGGATGGAGGTGGTGAGGACAGAAGCTTGCAGAGGTGTATTGATGGCGAGTAAGGGAAAAGCATTGTCAGAGCCAAGCAGGCCCATCACATGGCTAACATGTATGTACAGAGTTGCTGGCCAGACTGGAAAGGCAGAGGAGAGAGGACATAGCCCTGGATAAGGAGGAGGCAGCTTCGGGGATCGGGTGGGTGAGGGGCAGCTCTTCTCCCAGGTCCACTGACAGGCTGGAGACTAGGCAGACTTCACTCCTGGGAAGGCAGCCTGCAGAGGGCAGGCTTCATGGAGGGACTTTTCAAGGGATGGAATGAGATCCAGTCACCAGCAGGGAAGCTGGTTTTCTCCTGTATTAGTCTAAGGTTCCTGCCCTGGTCTTCTGGAAGGAAAATGATCAGGAGCTTTTAGGGAGAGAACATGGAAATTGTTGCCCCAATAGTGAGTAGAGCTGCTGCGGCATCCTTTGTGGGCAAAGAGCAGAAAGTCAGGGGGAAATGTCTTTCTTCCCTATGCTTCCTTTAGACACTTACTCCATGAGGACTGGCGGTCTAACCTCTCTTTAGTCCTAAAGAGAAACAGGAGTTAAGGGGTCGAGGGAACTTTCTGGAATTGCTAGCCCTATCTTCCACCTTCCTGAGTTTATCAAGGTGAGAGGATCTCAGAGCATCTGCAGAGAGGAGAAATAACACCAATCCAGCTCCAGAGGCCCAGATGTATGCCATTTGAGGCAGCTGTCTGTCACTCCCCTAGAGTTCCCAAACTTTCAGGTTGCTATTTGGACCAACATGTGGGAACCAGAATGCTTATGGAATCCATTTTGGAGTTGGCAGCCAGAACAAAGAATCCGGGCTGGAATGGAGCAAAGAGGTGTAAATGTGGCCCAGAGCTGGGGGCTATCTGGTGTCTCCTAGCTGACCCTCGCTTGGTAAGCAGCATGGTGGGTGTTTGGGGAGCCTCTGTGGAAGAGGTCATTTAAAAGCCTACAGGACAAAAGGGTGTGAGGAGCAAACACAACAGAGATCTCTGAGCCTGTCACTGAGGAACAGACCAAACCCTGTTTATTCCCCCGTAGCTCAAAGGGGTGTGCTCCAGTCACAACCTCTTGGATGAAGTGTGAAGGCTATTACGCCTATCCAATGGAAATCATCCCAGTGCTCTTAGCAATTGCTGACAGAGTGTGCCAGTTCTGGGAAGGGCCTGCTGAGCTGTGGTCCTCTCTGCACTCTACAGGATAGGGAAGTTATATTTCAATCACTGGGTACCATCTAATCCCCCCATTCTCCTCTCATTCTCTCTCTCTCTCTCTCTCTCTCTCTCTCTCTCTCACACACACACACACACACACACACACACACACACACACACAAGTGAGTCACGTTCTGCTTGAAAACACTCTAAAATATTCTCTGTCCTTCATATATGGGGAAAACCCTCTAGGCGTTAGATACTGCAGTAATTACTATATAATGGAGTAAATACTATACTATAATAATTAACTTGTAAACCTTGAAATAACATTTACTGTAATTTAGACCAAATATGAACTGTGAGTAATGAAGCCCGATCCAATATGAAATCATTTGCAGGGTGCTTTAAACATATGTCCAGGAAAGAGAGAGCAGCAGTTTGACATAGTTGCAGGAGTGGGCCCGAACTCGTCCCTCCCACTCTGAATACACGTGCCTGCTGCTGCTCTCCAACATCCTGTTGGTCTCTTTTCCCTCTTAAGTAGTCGTCCTTTCAGGCTGTCATAAGAGAAGCAGGGGTTTGTTTTGTTTGGAATTTAGTTTTGCCTCAATTGATCGCAAGTGCTTTACGCAAAACTAACATGGAAAGCCGGGCCAGTCTTAGACTCAGGCAGAGAGGAGGTGGCTTTGCGTTGCCCACCTCAGGGTAAACCAACTGTGGCTGCTTCTGCAATGTGCATCTAGGGTACAAAGCTGATTTCGACCACCATGTTGCCAAGGTCCCTTGGCACTTGGAGTAAGGAGGCAACTTGACCCTTTGGCACGGTGTGGCCCTTTTCTGAAGTCCTTGGCCTGTCATAGTCTGCCTTGCTGTCTTCTGTAAAGCTCTAGCAGGCAGGTGGAGACGGAGGCTCCTCTCGCATCCCCGGTAGCTTCTCACGTGGTAAGGGAGGCAGGCGTTTGCAGGACATCGACCGAAGCGAACTACTGCTCAGCGTGCACAGCACACGCTCCTTCGGCCGCTGAAGTATGACAGGGAGCCTGTTCGCCTTTGCCATCTGCCAGCCCACACTTCCCTCCCTAGTCCTTTCCCTGTCCTACAGCAGCCATTTCCTTACTTTTCTGATTTCTCCTTCTCTCCTTCCCCAACTCTTCTTCGCAGTTGGCCTGAGTCATGAGTTGTTTCCAGTCAACATTTCTAGTTGTGACATTGGCTTCCTTCCGATTCTTTCCCAGGAACCTTTCTTTTCTTTCTTTCTTTTTCTGATTTAAATCCTACTCTGCCTTTCTGATCTGCTACCTAAAACTTTCCAGGAACCAAGAGTATTTAGGCAGAAAACCGAGCCAGCACTGAGGGTGCAGTGCCTAGCGGCATCACAAGGCTTACGCCATCCTTACCAAATCCAGATTGCAAAGGCTCTATTTCTCATCCTGTTTTGGAGATAAGAGAGCTGACAGGCAGGCACACCAGGGTTTGCATTGTGTCTTGGGTCACAGGCTGGGCCTGCCAGGAGACTGCCCTTTGTCTATCGTGGCTCAAGGAGCCAGCGGGTCGTATTGTAGCTCAAGGAGCCAGCGGGTCGTATTGTAGCAAAGGACAGTCTACAGCAGCTAGCTCAGCACACTCCACATATTCACCAGGACCTGATGGAAGAGCAGCCTTGAGAGGTCTGCAGACAGTGCTGAGGAATCTAGGCAAAGTTTCAAGACTCCTTGTACCTCCCAGGCAACTCCAAGATCCTCTGCCCTCTGTGAGTGACAGGCCTTTCGCTGTGTGTGTAAACCCCAGTCTTCCCAAACCGAAGTCTTCCTCAACTCTCTTCTCTGTCAAGCCCTAGCTAAGATATCATGCCTTTCCAAATTCATTCAGGCTAGGTTTGGGTGATAAGAGAAATAATGTTCTCAGTGAGCACCACAAAGTAGACACGCCCCACCCCCACCCACGGGATCACTGCCAACTACCCCACTGTGAAGGTCCCCACTCTCCTTTGCCTAAGTAGTGGCCCTGCCATCTCTTCTTAACATTTGTAGCTGAGTCATTGAAGGTCAGGTAAGGAGATGGTAATCTGGGAGTGCAGATGAGTAGGGCACAGAGATGAATGTGTCTGGAGAAAGCCCATGTGACGAGGTGGGGCCAACGAGTTTAGTAAGCATCCTTGTTGTTTGCTATTTCCTTGTTGTTTTTAATTTCAGGGACACTCTAAGAGTCTGACATCCCCCTTGCTATCCTTAGAGCTGCCCACATTTTGACTGTCCCTTCTGGAGTCACTGGAAACATTGACACCTTTCCTCTGCCTGTTGTAAGTCACTGGCTCTGGCATCCGCAGATGGGTTTTCATCAGCGCTGGATTCCACTGCCTCAGTGTGGGCATCCTGCTATTTAACACAATGGCTTGAAATCATATTTATTGTTTTCTTTTGCAGAGTGGGATCAGAGATGGGGAAGTTGAATGCTTTAAAGCAGTTTTTCCAGAAACAAAGGACGATGGTTTTGAAATACCAGCTAGTCCACATTGAGACGCCAGGAAGAGGCCTGAGCTCATGCCCCTCCCTCCCAAGAACAGGGCAGAGGCTTCACTGAGATGTGACCATTGAAACAGACTCAAAGTCAATGTGCATAATTACTTACCACCAGTGGTTAATGTGCCCTGAAATCTTCCCGCTCCCCTCAGCCTGGGGCTCTACGTTTGATATTCAGATT
Organism: Rattus norvegicus; assembly: GCF_021556685.1. Classification (NCBI taxonomy): domain Eukaryota; kingdom Metazoa; phylum Chordata; class Mammalia; order Rodentia; family Muridae; genus Rattus; species Rattus norvegicus. Next base: position 102,996,501 of record NC_141547.1, read on the forward strand.
TCCGTGATAAATGCTTGGCTGACACCATTTCCCCCAAATACCTCTGGATTGCACTAGTGCCTCTTTCTTTTACATCAAGATGCTGGGCCAACCAGGAAAGAAAGCCCCAGAAAGCTGTCACATCACAGCTGTGGAGAGGGATAAACCTTTCCCTAGAACTGATAAAAGGAGCCACAACAAATTTCTCCCAAGATCAACATACTCATCTTAGAAACAAGGAAATGGAGAATCAGGCAGGGAGAAGGGTTTGCCAAGGGTCGCACAACTGCTTGGCTGGTTGACTTAGATATGAGAACCCCACTTTCCTGAATGATGTTCACTGTGGTCAGGGTTGTAGGCTCCTTTCCCCACTGCATTCATGCTACAGCTCCGTGCTCCATGAGTCATTCTTCTGGTCATCCTCAAATATTCTTCTCTGAGGAGAGATCTTTCACAGGTCTTTTCTTCCAAATTCCTTGGTCATGGAATATAATAGGAAGAATGAATTCAAACTAAAATTTTGTTTCTCTTTGCACTTTCTTTTAGGGTTGCCTTGCCTTCTCTCCTGGAAGTCTGAGCTCTGATCCTAAGCTTGGCCCTCATATTCAGGCTGTTGGACAGTCTGCATGCTATGCCCATTACCTACTTATGCCTTATCAAAGGTCACCTTCCCTCCCTCTTGTCCTCCCTCCTGTCTCCCTCCTGCCCTCCCTCCTGCCCTCCTGCTTTCTCTCCTGTCCTCCCTCTTGCCTTCCTGCTCTCCCTCCTGACCTGTGTCCTGACCTCCCTCCCACCCTCTTGCCTCATTACTTTAAGTTGGAATTCAACATGCTATTGTTTAGAGAAACTACATTATCAAAAATAAGTGTTCTAGCTTTATGTCAGAAGTGTGACCATGTTGCTAGGGTCAGTGCACCAAGGACAGGGATGCAGGGTGAGAAGGCCGGGGGCATGAGATTTTCATAAAAGGGCACAATTACTCTATGTTTAGAGGCCAATCTGATGTTGTTGTTGTTGTTGTTGTTGTTTACCTCCATCCAAGGCAAGTTAACACCTTCATGAGGAACCATGTCTCGGCACCTGTGAGCACAGGCACCACTCAGAAGCACATAGCAAAAGAGGAAAGCTTGGAAATTCAACCCACCATCTAGTAGGAACCTTCTAGAACACAGGAGGAGGAGTGTTGGGGACCCCTAGGAATCTAGAAGCCTTTGCCTAAGAGGTTGGACTAAGAGCTGAAGCAGGGGCCGGGAGGGAGTTGGGAAAGTGTGAAGAGATGAGATTGTGCACGGAAAGGAACAATGTGGGCGGAGCACAGGCAGGGCGACTTCTGTCTCCTGAACTCATGGTGAGACAGATTCTCTAGTGTGACTTAGGCTGTGTCTTCACAGGGTGACCTGGCTGCTTTCTCTCTTCCCTTCCGCATCTCTAGCTTTGATTCTTCAAGCATGCAAGTCACTGCTCTCTAAGAAAACTCTCTAAAGTGTTCAGAGTACACAGAAGAATCCCATCATGAATGCAGGTATACAGGTAAAAGCTGGTCATTTCATAATTTTCTCTCCATAAAAATCTGATTGATGATGATGGTGGTGGTGGTGGTGGTGGTGGTGGTAGTGGAGGAGGAGGAGTTGTGCGTGTATGTGTGTGTGCATGTGTGCTCGCTTGCATATGTGCATGGTGTGTGGTATGCATGCTATAGGATTTGTGGGGGTCAGAGTACAACTTTGTGGAGTCTATTCTCTCTCTCTTACATGTGGGTTTCCTCAAGGAATTAAATTTAAGTTGCCAGGATTTTTCAGCAACTATCTTTAACCCACTTAGCCCTCTTACTGGCTCCCTCCGAATCTTCCTCAGATCAAATCGTCTCTGCCCCCACATTCTTGTCTCCTCAGCTGATGACAGATTGGTTCTCAGCGGTCATTAGGTTTAGCCTTAGTTCTAGGAGTTATTATATGGGCCTATTGTGTCTTGTATACAAAGGTTACTCTGGCTTTCAGTCCATCTGGTCCCTTCAGAGTGTCCATCCCTTCAAATCCATGTCTTCCCTTCAGATGTACAGCTGCGAGTCTCTGGTCTTGCCACATATGTAAAATATTGACCTGGTGTGGACACCTTGTTGCCCAGGGTCAAGCCTTGGGAAGTGGGACACTTCAGGAAGAATGGCGTCAGTCACCCTTGAGGGCTCACACTCCAAGGACAGGCATGGTGGTTAGTTGGTCAGCTAATGTCTTCCTTGTCTCGGTTTTAGAGCTGACTTCTCTCTGCAGCTTCTTCCAAGCTACATGTCTCCCTGTGGCCCTGGGCTTGGCATAAGCTCTTTAGAGGCCTTAGGCTTTCAAGAAAGAAAGAAGAGAAAGCCCAGAGCCTTCAACTTCTGCCCTGTAGTACAAACCTGGTATCAAGGGAACACCAAGGGCCTAGTCTCAGGAAGAAAGGGAAGAATCCACGTGAATCTTGGGAAAGAACGCAGGCAATGAAATTCGTAGTCAAGTTAGTGAACCAGTAGATCGTCAAAGGAACGATCTCATCTGCACTCTCATTTTTAAGTTTACATATCTTGAAAAAGCCTCTCTGATACAACTTCATTATCTATAATAATAATTTTGCTATGAGTTAAATTACTTAATACCTTCAAGTTCTGGAGAACAGCACCTGGACTGTAGTTAGCTCTTAGAAACTGGGAGCTGCTTCACGAGTTACTATCCATGCAACCATTAGCATGCTGCAGAGGACTGTAATGACTTCATCGTGAGCATGGTGGTAGGCATGCGCACCATTAAAATCTCTTGCCCGCTGCAATGCTCAGTGCATTCATGGTGACTCTGACATGACAGAAGGGGCAGGATTTGTCCCATAGATCCCAGCAGAGAGTCTGCACCCTGAATAACTATACCAACTATTGCTTGCCATATGTCTACAACCAAAAAAAAAATAATTTTAGAGGGCAGGAAATGAGCACACATGTGCATGACTGCAGAGATAGCCTGCCGAAATCCACACGTAAGACATATTTACCACTGAGGCGAATGCCTTCATGTGTTTGTAAGTAGCTATTTCTGAACCTCCAAACGGGAAGGAGAGAGAAGCCAAATTCAAATGGCATCATGCGTTTGTTATTTTGGAGCAAGGTTATGTGGAAGGAGAGCTTCCCTTGCGCCTGGAAAACTTTAAGGGGTTGAGATGAAGTATTTAAAGGTATTTTAATGATCATGAAAGGCACTGGCTTAATAGGGCAGGAAACTACAGTTCTCTTTTTACTCCCAGAAGGGAAATAACGAGGCTGTAGCGTAGCCTTCCTGGAGGAGTCATAAACTGGACTGCAAAGAGGCAGCCCCTGGAGACCCCCTCTCTGGGTCTCTGTGGTCCCTTAACTGTGGGTCTGTCTGCCTGGGCTTTCAGTGTGCTTATTAATTAGTGATCAAGCCACTCTGCTTAGCTAGCAGTAACCTGTGTCTGGTTAGGGGAGAAGTCCTTACCTTCCTGCACGGAGGGTTAGGGACCTTCCTGAAAGAGCTGACCTCCTTAATCCTGTTTTCTTCTGGTTCCACAGGCCTCTGCCAACAGGAGCCTTTCTACATCTCCTTCCCCATCTTTTTCCTTCTTCCTTCCTTACACCAGAAGATCGGCAGTCTACTCAGGACAGCCATCGTCGGCATCACAAGCAATCACGTCTCTGCACATGCAATCCTTGCGTTCTACAAGCTCACCATGGATAATTCTGAACCAGGGAATACTGAGCCATGGCTCAGTCTCCCTTTGTGAACAGCCACTCACACGACTATGACCACTAAGGAGATCCCCTTGTACATTGGGCATGGGTCAGTATAGCTGATCACATTGTCTCTGTCGACATACTCTCAATTTTCCTTTTTTTTCTCTGACACTTCTCACACCGAGATGGAATCCTTCTTTTAAAGAGCTGTGAATTTAGTTTGGGAGCCCTGAGTCTCCTGAGTGGCTTGATTCTATTGGACAGACACAGTCCTTGGAACTGCGATGGGGTCATGAAGCCGGCCCATTAAGGACACATGCTAATGTAAAGGGCATCAGTAGGCTACGAGCCCGCAGCTCCAGCTCTCCTGACCTCTCTCCATTAGCCATTCCACAGATATGTAGGAGGCTAGGCCATGGGACAGGCCCACATTCTGAAGGAGATGACATCATTGTGGAAGACGAAACGACTGGGGATCTCAAAGAAGCCCTGACGTGACTGGCACTCCAGAGTGTCTAGCAATACACTCAGGGCTGTGACATTTCCTGTCCAGGTTGTGAATAGTTTTCACTGGGAAAGTAGCTGGTGGCTTCTCAAAGAGAGATATCGATGTGTTCACAAGTTCTTTTACTCTGCTTTCGTGCATCTAATTATTTTTGTATTTTACTTTATCTCAGCTGTTCCCTTCCCCTCTATTTAAATCACCCAGCATTGCCTCTGTAAGTTTCAAGGTCTTTCCTCTCCACTCTTCTGCTCTCTGTCCCTCTCACACACAGAGAGCCATGTGACCACTCTGGATAGGAACTCAATGAGAATTTTCTAAATATGTGGGAAATCAGTGTTGGCAATGGCTTTACCTGGTGCTTTGTTTTGTGGTCCAGTTTGTGAACATGCAGGGTACGTGCCATCTTCATCTGGAAAGGAATTATCAACAGAGACTGTCATGTTGTGACCTGGGATGACAATCTGCATGTAAGAACATCGCTAGGTTCATAGGTCAGTCTGAAGACTCTCCTCACAAGAATTAATGAGGAGCTTAGAGTAGAGGAGACTTGCTCTCCATCACTGGACAGAGAGAGACGTGGAAGTGCAGGGATGAACAGGGACTTCTCAGATTTATACAAAATGGCAGAATGAGGGGTAGAGACACATTTCTGCCTCAGGAGCCAAGCCTGACTAACGTATCTCCTTGTGACTTTCATGCCTGAAGGAAGTTGTCCTTCCTCTTTTAAACTAAGATAGTGTCCTGTGCATTATCCAGGCCTCTTCAGATGTTCTCTTCTTGGGATCCCTTACTTTATGACTAGGAGTGTCAATGGTCTTAGTCCCTAAGCACTCTCATAGATGTAGCAGTTATAGGGGCTCTCAACTGTATCCTGGCCCATGGCGTATCTTTGGAAAACCTACCGGGGAGGGGTTGATTCAATTGAATCTTTTCAAGGTACATTACTGTGAGAACATCCCACCCAGAAGGAAATATTTTTTACAATCTACTTCTCCCCTTCTCACATACACTCCACCCCACCTCACCGTTTTCTTGACTTTACAAGGAAGAGTTAGTGTGCTCAGGACACATCCATCTCCCTTCACCCTTCTCAAAGGCAGTGAGGGGTCTCTCCTTTCCACAGGGGAGAAGGTACACACGCTGATCTATCTCAGCTTCTCAGATGTTTGCAGAACACCAGCAACATAGGGTGCCAGGTCCTCCTCAGTCCTCAACTGGCTCCCAACAAGTGCTTCACCCTTCATTAAAAGCAGAGAGTGGCCGTTGAAAGCCTTTGCCACACATGGTGTTCTTAACTTGTCCCTAGGACAGAAAGGTCCTCCACTTCCAGGCAGGTTCTTGTGAGTGCTGAGCATGAAGCTATAAGCCAGATGCTCACTTGTGTAAAGGTAACTGCTGTTACTGGTACCACTTCGGGTGTGAGAGGCAAGCATTTTAAGAGACAGTTGTAGCCAATCTGAATCCAGAAGCTAGCACCAGCATTATTAATGTTATATGTCATAATAAATGCCAATTTAGAAAGATAGCATGTAAGAAGTCAGACTCAATACCTCAGGCAAAGGAACAAGAGGGGATTACCATCACAAAGATAGGACCTGAGTGTGAGTTCCAGGTTACCTATCAGTTGGATCACCCAAACACTTTCCTCTGTCCTTTCAGAGTAACAGGACACTGGGAAGAAGAATTCTTAACATCAGAGTTAAGGAAAGTTAATTTGCCTATGGACTGTAACTTCGGAGCAGAGCTGGATGAGGAAGATATGTTAAGCCTTCAGGTTTCAGTGTCTCTGAGGTGAGATTCTCAAGGCCTACATAGCTTAAGAGTCAACAGGAAAGCTGGTCACAGGCTGTGTCTTATCCCTGAGAAAGAGAACCACAGAAGGATGCAGCTCAGTTCATCAGCTAAGTAACCAGCAGAACCAGCTTCTGCTCCTTAATGTACTTGGCTTAAAAAGCTGGGCTTCCCATGGGCCAAATGCACGTGCTTGTTCATCATCCCAAAGTTTTTATCTTTTCATTTCTCTTTTTTTTCTTTTTTCTTTTTTTTTTATTAACTTGAGTATTTTCTTTTCATTTCTTTAGTCATGAGAGCTTAAAGGCACAGAGGGCCAAATATTTCTGTATGCATTGCTCTTTGCTTAACTTAAAAATAAAAATGTAGTTGGAGAAGTTTATCAACATCTTAGGCAAAAAATAGTTTGGCATTTCATTTATAATGATCTAAGCTATGTATTTAAGCACCTTCTTCACGGTCATGTCCTGAATCTAAAGAGTGGTTGGATGTATTCTCATGACAAGTAGGAAAGAAAGGTTTGTTTACATAATCTTAAAGGAAGTATGTCCTTAGAAACCAGACCTTCCTTTCTCCTAGAGTAAAATAGCAGTTGATTTCAAGATTTCCTAACTTTCAATCACACCGACAAGTCCAGGGATGTTGAGTAACTGGCCCACAGTTCTGTCTGTGGTCAATGAATGTCTGTGTCTGCTATGGAAGTCAGTGTTACACTTGCAATCATTCCAATAGCTGGGAGAGGAATTCATTACAGACAAAGGCCACAGAAAAGAAGACATCCTGGGAATGTCTCAGGAACTTTGCCTATCAAATTTACATTCTATTCAAAGTAAAGCAGACAGGCCATTTTCTCTACTGTGCAAATTTCAGTCGGAATGAAATTATCAATGAAGCAGGTGGGTGAATTGTCACAGAAAGAGAGGGCCCAATGGAAGTATGCCAACACTTCCAATAAGTGTATGCTGGGGGTCACACAATGTTTTACAGTCCTTAACTCACTGTTCTAAGTGGAGAGCAGTGGCTTGGAGACTGTCAACCACAGATTTTTGCCCTCTGATTTATATTATAGTACCCAGACAACAGTCTAGGTTCTTTACAAATACAGTAACACACACTCATGCACACATGCTGCCATTTCCAGGGGAATTTAAAGGAACAGGAAGGAGAAAGTGGGATTTTTCCCACTGTTGAAGCACTTTTACTTTAAGGAAAATTGTTTTCTTCCCTCACCATGCAGGATGACCCATGTGCCACACAAACACTTACATCAGCCCTTTCCAAAACCCAAATGTCCACACAGATAACACAAAGACCTCAGCCATAGCAGATGTTTGTCCTCAGACACATCAGGGCATGAGTCTACACACACAAAAACTCTGAGGACTCAGTCTGAGTTGGTGACTACATTTAGTATTCCATCCAACTAAAGGCAGTCACACTAACAATGTCCCCAGGTGCCTCAACTTCATCTGTTGCCGCTTTCCACCATTCCTCCATGCAAAGGCAAACACTCAGAGAGAGAAAACTGTAGATGAGGAAGACTCTGTGGATGTGGGGAAAACACAGCAGACAAGGGCATGGTGGTTTCTAGTTTGCAACTCATATAAATGTTTTGCTCAATCTAATTTTCATACTAGAAATGTAGAATTCAATATTCTCAAAGAGTGTGCATGAAGGTGGTGGTAGCGTTGGGGATCATGCCCGTGGGTTGAGGTTGGGAATAGATGGAGTAGGGATACGGTTTGGGTTCCCAGTGCTTTGAAGAGATGCCATGAGCAAGGCCAGTCCTAAAGGGGTCAACATTTAATTGGGGCTGGCCTAGAGTTTCAGAGGTTCAGTCCATTATCATAATGGCAGGAAGCACGGCTGCATCCAGGCAGACAGGGTACAGGAGAAGAAGCTAAGAGTTCTACATCTTGATCCTACTTCAGCAGAGACTGTCTCAGCATTGGGTGGAACTTGAGCACTAGGAGTCCACAAAGCAAATCTTCACAGTGGCATGCTCCTTCCAACCGTGTGTACCCACCTCATCAAGGCCACGCCTTCTGATTGTGTCACTCCCTGGCCAAGCATATTCAAACCACCACATGGTGCTTTCCTCGTGGGATTCATTCTGAAAGATTGAGTACTGTTTTCTGAGCCACGGTGGTTGGCTACCAGATGCCATGGCAGGTACGTGTTAAGGGGCTCTCAATCACTTCCATAGCCCCACATAGTCTCACTCTGCAGCCTACAGGTAAGGCAGGCTGGATGACAGAAAAGCCTGGTTGTCAAGTGAAATAAGGCTCTGTATTACAGAAGTGACCTAGTTTCTTAGTTCTTTGATCTTTGATTACAAAGCCTGAACTAAGCACATGGCCAAATGGGCATGAAATCTCACCATTTTGAAGCATGTAAAACAATGATAGCTTTAGCTCTAAGCACCTTCTGTGTATTAACTCCTATAGCTCTCCCAACCACCCCATGAAGTTAAGTAGTACAACCTGAGGACGAGTTAGGCAGCTTGTTCTAGAAGGAAAAACGTTCCCTTTTCTAAGGATAGAATGGCTGTTGGTTTAGGAAAGTTCATTTATTTACTTATTTATTTGTTTATTTATTTATTTCACACATTCTGGGCAGGTTTGCCCAGGAAAACCAACCTATGCCTCTCCCTGTAGGAAGGCTGGGCAGACATTCTCACACTCAACACCAGCCCATTCTCAACGTGAACATGCCTTTCAGCAGCATACGGCTCCTTTTTCTCTGACCTTCCTACCCATGGCTGTGTCCCTAGTGGCTCGGCTTGCCAGGTTCCTGCAGCCCAAACAATCTAGCAAGAACGTACTCTATCCTGACTGCCAGAATCCCTACGTGGACCTGCTGACTGTTGTTTGGGAAGGCATTCTAGAACTGGGAACGGGTCCACCCTACCTACCACCTTAGCTGAGGCTCAGCCAGAGGAAAGGCGTGATTTATACAACTGGAGCATATTAGCAACTCTTTCTGAGGCAGTCCTGTTTTGTTTTAGATGCCCCACTCCTGTTGGAACTCAGACAGTTCTGTCAATAAATGGAGCTTAGAAAAGGACCCTGGGGCTGTGTGCCTAAGAAACAGACTGGGCGTGTGAGGAATGGACACTGGGGCATTCCAGGGCTTGGCAGTTGTATGTGATGTTTGTAAGTGGCTTCACCTTGCTCCGTTTCTTTCTCTTAAGGAAAAGAAAAAGAATCAGCATTCCTTAGGTTGTCCCAGGTATATATGAGATTATCGGCTAATACCAATGGGCATAAGCCTGGTGAACTCCATGTCTGATATGCTTTCAGTGCACTCTCCATGACGGTTACTTATTATTGAGGTTCACAAAATGGAGGCCACTGTAGGCTGAGAGGAAAGGGTAGGGACCTGTGAGTTCTGGTGATCATAAAAAAGGCTAGGCAGAGAGGGAAGTACACAGTGGACAGGCGGGGCAGCTTGTGGGCATGGAAGCCTTGCAGTGCCACGCTCACACATTGATCTACACGTTCCCTGCCTTAATTGCCAGGAAGAATCATATCAAATAACTCCAAGCTCCCATGGGCTAGAGAGATTAAAACCTACAAAGAGTCTAAATCATTGAATGACTGTGTGGACCATAGCCCAGCTCACTGAGCTTCAGAGGTTAGATAAAACACATGACCACTTGTCCTGTGAAACACTGGGCCGTTGTGGTCATTTGCTGTTGCCTTGCTCTGACCAATGTATGTAGGGACACCAATAACATAACAGGGCTGCCGTCATAAGTCAGTCACAAAATAAAAAGCTCAGACTAATTTGGTAGAGGTTGAAGTGAGAATGAGTGAAAAGTGTTCCCTTGGGCAGATTCATATAAACTAGTGACTAATTAGATGAGGGCTGTGTGTGTGTGTGTGTGTGTGTGTGTGTGTGTGTGTGATTGGAAGGGTTGAAATGTAAAAGATAAAAAAATAAATTTTAAGTGTTCTTTCTTTTTTAAAAGTTGGTCTAGTGATTATGAATGTGACAGTACCAGTGTCATAAACTTAGATATCAGAAGGTAAAGCAGGTCTGGGGGAAGATGAAACTTAGTGATTTGTGTGACTTATGACTTGTTGAGTGTTTGAGGGGAAGTATAAGAGCTGCTCAGCCTCAGACTGATGCGGCCTCATCGAAGCCCACAATTCTTGATGTCGGGAGAGGCCTGTGCATTGTGCACTGATAGCAGCAATCCGGGTCTCTACACACTATCTCCCGCTGGTGGAGGGAAATCAACAGCTCTCTAAAAACTTCCCGATAATCCAGGGCAGTGCACAAGTCACAAGGAGTTGAGAGCTTACTGAGCTGGAGGAAATTTGGGATGTGGGTGGTTTGGGGTGGATTGGCTTCTGAAGAGCCATGTGTCTATAACCAGGGAGTTGTAGTTCCGTAGGAGTCAGCGTTTGGCTTATCTTCAGAAGTTAGCCATTCAGCACAAACCTTCTGGTCTGGATGGTGTCTCTAGGATACCAGGCCCCTCTCAAACCCCAAAGAGGCCTGACTCTCTGAGGTGTATGTGTTTTCTTTAGCACATCAGCTGAGCCCAGAGCAAAGGTTTCTGAATTGAATGAGCAACTCTCCCATACTGCAACTGGCAGCAGAGTTTGGGAGGATTCTCTTTTCATTTCCTATGCTTTATGATTTTTTTGTTCTGCTTTTCAAAGGACATTTTTACAAGGTAGTATCCTATATTGCCCTGCCTGTTCTCTGAGAAAAGATAAATATTTTCAATGTGTTTTCTGAGGCATATGCTCCCATTGAGAAAATGTATCCCTTACAGACATTGCTATGTTGACCTCATTACCTGCATGGATCAGAGGAAATTTGACAAACAGAGCCCTGGATGTCCAGGAAGCCTCCCTTATTTCCAGAGACACTGGGGGTTGGGACCACTGAGGGTATACCTTTGCATTTCCCAAAGGGATGTGGCTGAAGCTGAAGGGAGTCTGGTAAATAGGTCCATCAATAAGAAGCCCGAGAAGGTGACCTTGTTCTTAGTCCCCAACTTCAGGGTCTCACTTAACAGCAGTGGTGATGGGAGACTGGGGAACAGGTTCAGTATTCCACAGAGGCTCTGGGACCACCCCAGGGAAGCTTGCACAATTGAACCCTTCCGAAGCTAAGTACAGCTGCTTTCTCCCTAAAAGGAATTCCCAAAGAGCTCTCACTGGATATAGAGTGACCTACCCCTCCTAGCTTGACTAAGACTTTTCCAGTTTTAGTGCTGAAGTCGAAACTCTTCAATCTTTGAGAATCTAGGAAGCTTCAGTTACCTTCCTTGGAGGAATGGACCCGAGGGGAACTCCTGTACTCTGAGGAAAATGAGGAAAGCCCAAGGCTCCCCAAGGCTCACAATTCTAAGCACAACACCCTGGATATTAGACATTTGGCCCCTTTATCTTTGGAAAACCTGGTATTTATATATTGCACCCAGAATCCCAGTTTCAGACTTTTATTAGCTAGATGACTTCAGATAAGTTCTTTCAGCTAGCTTCCCGTCACTTCTTTTCTCATCTGTGATCCTGGGTAATTCTACTTTCTCACTCCTGTATGGACTGAATGAGAGCAGTGCCTATAAAGCATTTGGCATATAGGCTGCCACAGTGTAGACAGTAAGAGACGGTTATTACTATAATTAGTACTTGGTTCCCTAAGCCCTGTATTAATGGGTGGTAGCGGCTAAGAATCTTGATCTTATAAGCCAGCATCTGAGCTAACAAGCCGGGACAGCATCAGATCTCATCTTACCTGAATTACTTGGAGCCTCTGCTCAGTTGATAAAGCTGGCCTGAAAATGTCATGAAATGCTGTCTACTTGATTTTGAGACACCATTGTCTTCGCTGTCTTCTGTTCTCTCTTTCCTTGAATAGATCTTCTTAAATTCCTAATCTCTGCTTCTTAAGGACCTTAGGTTTTAGTCCTTGGAATTCCTTATATTTGCCCAACCATGATCTTAAACCAACACCAAGCTGTATCAAGATTTTAAATATTATCTTACCTGAAAACTTGTGAAGTTTCCCCTGTACCCCGTCTCTCTTCTTATATATAGTTGCAGACAACATATTTATTTGAACCGTGGACATTTGGATCCTTTGTTTTGTTCTTTGCAGTGTTTACACTCATCCTTGCCTCCCCTCTGATGAAAACTAAGACTTTGTTCTTCACTCCCCGCCCCATAATTATATGATATATCCCACATTGGTTCCCGAAGGCTGTTTCACTCCAAGAATCCTTGCTACAAGGAGACTATATTATGGACAAATTGGTCTGAGGCATAAATTGTTGGGGGACATCCTTGGGGTCTTTTCTTGAAGCCCAGAGGACTGAGTGAAGAAGCAACCACTTTCCTCCTGTAATGTAGTCAGGGCCAGGAAAATTATGCTAATTGCAAACATGCCCAGGGACATTACCTCTCTTGATTTATCTGGACTTTATTTGTATTTTACAGTCTTTTAAAAGATTATGGCAGGATGAGGAAATAATACAACTGACTTTTTATACAAGGGCTTAATCTACGCCATGTGGCATTGTGCACAATTTTATCATCCTCTTCTTCATCATTCTCTTTTCGTAGGTTTCTGAGATTGTCTTTCTGAATATATTATTTATAGAATGAAGTAGAAATGAAACTAATAATTCAATAAGTACTTCTTGATATTTTGGATCTAGTTTTTTGAATAGCATCAGAAATAGGAAATGGTGGTATGGAGGGTAATTGTAATATTCAGAGAAAACTGACCAGTGACACATAATCGTCATTTTAAGTTGCTGTGTGTCTTGGTCAGGTTGTTTGCACTCCCATATAATTTTAAATTAGTTTACAGAATAAAAAAGGACTACTTTCCTATTGTCAAGGACCTTTCAAACCCTTAAGTTATGTTGTCCAGAGAAATATTTGGCCACATGGCAGTTCATAGATTTACTGGATTTTTTTTCATCCTGTTACCTGAATATCTTTTTTTATCAGCAGAAAGCTGTGAATGATTGACATGTGTGTACACTAATTTCCAGAATCAAAGACAGTTACTTTTGGATACAACTCCACTCTCTTTCTTCAGAAAAAAAAATGCTACATTCAAAATTATCTAAATAGATGAAGTATGACTACATTTTGAAACTCACAACTCTTATCATCTTTTGGTTTGTTTTGAGAAATTCCTTTGCAAGGTTAAACTAAATCTTTCATATAATCCTTCAGTCAGTGTCTCCTTTATTCTCCTTGGAGATGGATGGACACACATCTATGAAATATGAAATTTGAAAATGTGAATTTACACTGAATCTGCAAGAAAAACCCGGTAGGAAGGAATGAAAGATGGGACAGAAATGGAAGCAGGAGCCATCTCCTTATGAATAAACAGAAAATGATGAGCTATAACAAGTCTACCTACTTTATCTGCATACCAACTTTTCTGTCATTTGTCTATCCGCCCCTGGGCCTACTGAAGTCTGAACGACAAATGGTTGCAGTCTTCTGTGTGTCTGTCCTATTAGTGAGTCTGTCTTCCAAGGCCAAGAGATGTCAGAAGCAGTCATCCTGGCTAATACAAGGCACACCATCAAACAAAAAATACCACTGCTGTGTGAATTTGAGGGCCATTTAACACTGTAAATGTCCCCCTTGTATGACAATTATGGAAACATGCATGCCAATTGACAGTGGAGTGTACACAGGGCGAATGTGAACAGTGTTCACTCGGCCTCATAATCCCTCTCTCTATGGCTGATGGTGAGCCTGCCCTGTGTCACAGCAGCCATTACTCAGGGACAGTTCTTGTAACTGAGTATTGTCTGACATTCATCGCAAGTATATTCATACAGCCTGAACAAAGTTTTCCCATTGTGCCTAGAACTTGATTTTTGGATTTGAAATGTATACTGATTCCTTTGATTGACAGGTTAATTGGTATTTTATTCTATATTCTTTCTTTTCTTCTTTTTTTACTCTCCCCACGCAATATTTCTGTCTGGGGTAGTCGAAGTGTATTAGACTCCCCAAAGAGAATCTTAGGCCTATGTGGAGCTTCCCAACAGCAGTGGGACCATAGCTTTATTGACATCACATATCTACGGGGATCAGAAGGGTATTTAAGATAGATAGGTTTATAAAGGCTTGTTTGCTTTTCTTTAATGTATTTGAGCATTTTCCTGCATGTTTGCATATGTATATATATTTGTATGTCTGTATATAAGTGTGTGTGTGTGTGTGTGTGTGTGTGTGTGTGTGTGTGTGTGTGTGTGTAAGAGAGAAAGAGAAAGAGAGTGCATGTAGTGTCCCTGGAAGCCAGATTCACAAGAAATGGAGCTACAGATAGTGGGGAGCCTCCAAGGGGTGATCAGAATGGAATCCAAATTCCTACAAGTTCAGTAGCACTTTTAACTGCTGGGCCATCTCACCAGCATCAAAAAAAAATGAACTTTTTGAAACCTAAATTAATCCTACTTATAATCTCCAGAATTTTACTCTTGTCTAAATATCATGTGTCCAGAATCATTCTGACTCTTCAGGGATTCCAAGAGAAAAGGCTAGGGCTGGCTGTGGAGGATTACACTTCTGGGGATAGATGGGTGTCATCTGTGAATTTACTGATCACTTTGAATAGCAGGTTCCTCATGTGAACAAACAAACAGCAAACAAACACACGCAAGTGACTGCTACCATTGTTGTGAGCAAGCCAAGACAAGAACACTATAAAGTGTCTGCTCTATGCTGATTGCTAAGGCTAAAAATCATTAGGCTGTCTTAGGAATAGTCTGGAAGGTGCAGCGAAGAGTGTTATGGGGACAGCCAGGTGCTCTGAATCCACAGGGTTGCCATCATGTGCACTGTCACATTCTAAACTCACCCTCAGCCCCACCAGGAAAGATTTCCAGTCTGTGACTCAGACAGATTCACCCCTCCACAGCAGGGTTGGTCCTAGGTAAGTCCTTTGTTTCAAGAGCACACACCTTGCCTTGCTGTATAAATGATCAAAATGAATGACTGTGCTTTAGAAGTTGTAAGAGCTGTGTGTATGCTAGCCACACTTCAGTCTAGGCATTGGGCATCACAGCTTGCCTTGGTTCATTCTTTGCTGCTGAAAAACCACTACTGTACACGAGGTAAATCATAAAGAAAAAGGCTATGGCATGTGGTTTTGGAGATTCAGGGTCAAAAGTACACATCTAGTACTGATCTTTTGTTGACATGTTCTGAAGGTGTGAGTGGGAGTGCTTGTGACTTTGCTGGTAATTTTCTCTCTTCTTGGAAAGCCAACATGCAGGAGGATCTACCATAATGTTATCATATAATTCCATTCCCAAATTTCACCTCTAAATAATATGGGTAAGAGTCGTCCTTCTTTATACCTCGTAATCAGGAATTAAATTTCAACACAGAGAGCTCCGGATACCTACTCAAACCACCTGAAAGCCACAGCATAACTCATCTCTTTAAAAACATTTCAAATTATAAATTACAAAATGTGGGCACTGAAGTACACGGGTAAACAGAGGTGCACAGTGTTTGGAATTTGAATGCCAGCCTGTGCTGAAAGGAAGGGAGATGACTAAGGTACACATTGGCCACTGGAGGCCAAAATCACCTTTGCCCTAGGATTGTCCCAATACCACAATCTTATAAACTGACAAGTTTTTATAAAGTTTGATTTTATAGAGAGGAGAGATTATCAGGCAAGTGAGGGAGGGAAAAATAAGAGAAATAGAACATTGTGATTATTAGATTTCAAGGTGATTTTAGCGTCTATTAAATTTAAGTTACAACTAAATTTGGAAAAATGTCCTCTTTTCAAAAAAAAATCATGATAAACACTTAATTTGGAAATCTGGGGAATTTTCCATGACACGTCATTAGCGAATTCGTGCTCCCTCAGGTACACATAAGGATCCAGAGGCGTCTCTGCTACGTTTGGTGTTTTCCTCTTCCTATCTTAGTTTGTGTTTCTGCTTATTTGCTTCCTTGGCATAACCTCTCAAATCCAGCCATAGCTCTTCCCCTGGCCATCCATCTTGTGTGCCTCTACCCATACACAGCTCCAGTCCTCTTTGAACAATAAGGCCTCCTGGGCTGTGGAGAGTGGGGGATGGCAGGGAAACACTATTCGATTATAACATTTTATAGGTTGTCATAGCTCTAATGACATTAGCCAGCTAACTGCAAAGAAAAACCTTTGTGATGGCACAGAACAGGTTGCCACAGGCTTGACAAACCTTTGTGAAGTAAACAAGAGAGGAGAGCTGGAAATACAACACATCTCTGTCCCCCACCCCTGAGTGCCCACCCAGCTCTTCCCATGACCATTCCCTTCCTGCTTATTAGCCCCTGAAGGGCATTTTTAATATAAAATATAGATAAAGTCTTCCCAAATCAGAAAGGTCTCCAAGTCTCCAATTTAATTGGAATGGAAAATGCTAACTAATTGGCATCAAAATTTGATTTGTGGAAGAAACCTCCTTTTTGTTGGAAACACAACAGTGTGTCTGGGAATACAAGCCCAGTCCTTCAAAAATCATCTGTGTGTGCCACCGAGGAATCAATTAAAGTTGATCTGGCTTATCTGCGTTTGACAAATATAAAGAAAACTCTGATTAGGCAGAGGGGGAAAAAAAGAAGCACCCCCTTTCTTTCTCTCTCTTCTTCTTTCTTTCCTCTGCCTCTTCCTTTCTTCTCCTGTTCCCTTTAAAGGCAGTAGGTGTCAGAAGGGGGTGGGTAGTGATATGCAAAACACGGCCTCCATAACTAAAGTAGCCTGCAAAATTAGGTGTCAGCATGCAAAGCTTATTGATGTATGAATGCGGAAAATGAAAGGCGGCAGTAGACAGCCGGGGCTAAAGGTGAGACGGGCACAGCAAGAGCAGCTGTAGATCCACGTCAAGGTGCTGCTATATGAGCTCCGTTTTTTTTTTTTTTTTTTTTTTTTTTTTTTTTTTTCTGGAGGGCCACAGCCTAACAAGGTAAGCCCGGCCATGAAGTGATAGAACAATACAATATAGGCACACACAGTGTGAATACCAAATAAATTGACATGGTGTCTCTCCACCCCCTCCTCCCACTCTCCCACCCCCTTCAAAGTATGCCTGTGTATTCATTAATAAATTCATATTCTGAGTTTTCAATAAGAGAAGAAAATGCAGTGTAAACTGGAGTTACTTAGTGACACCCAGCTCATTGCTTTTTATTGTTGCTCGCAGCTACGAAGCCTTCACAGTGCACTAGTAGAATTTATTACTGTCTGTCTCTGTGGCAAGTTGGCGAAGTGCGCCTTTTGAAGAAAATTGACCCACACTTCATGAATATGATGAAAAATGCCAATAACACTACAAAGACGAAGCTCTTGACATTATTCTGCAAAGAGCTAAAAGACAGTAATGAAAGTATTGCAATTACAAATCATTACCTCCTCTCTAGCCAATCGTAGCCTCTCTCTCTCTCTCTCTCTCTCTCTCTCTCTCTCTCTCTCTCTCTCTGGATTCTCTGGATTGCCCCTGGTGCTGTTTCGCATAGCATGATGGGACATGGAAGAGGTGAGAATGCTTTGGTGCTGACTTTTCAAAGAAAAGAAAGGAGGCAAAGTGAAGAAGGAACAAATTTGTTCCTGGAAAGGGTGTTGTTGTTGTTGTTGTTGTTGTTGGTGGTGGTGGTGGTGGAGATGTTTGGTGGTGGTGGTGGTATTGGTGCTGTTATTGGTATTGTTGGTGTTGTTGGTGTTAGTGTTGTTGTTAATGGTGTTGGTGTTGGTGGTGATAGTAGTGTTGTTGTTGTTGTTGTTGGTGGTGGTGGTGGAGATGTTTGTTATTGTTGTTGGTATTGGTGTTGTTATTGGTATTGTTGGTGTTGTTGGTGTTAGTGTTGTTGATGGTGTTGGTGTTGGTGTTGGTGGTAGTGTTGTTGTTGTTGTTGTTGTTGGTGGTGGTGGTGGTGGAGATGTTTGTTGGTGGTGGTGGTATTGGTGCTGTTATTGGTATGTTGGTGTTGTTGGTGTTAGTGTTGTTGATGGTGTTGGTGTTGGTGTTGGTGGTGGTGTTGGTGGTGGTGGTGGTGGAGATGTTTGTTGTTGTTGTTGGTATTGGTGCTGTTATTGGTATTGTTGGTGTTGTTGGTGTTAGTGTTGTTGTTAATGGTGTTGGTGTTGGTGGTGATAGTAGTGTTGTTGTTGTTGGTGGTGGTGGTGGTGGAGATGTTTGTTATTGTTGTTGGTATTGGTGTTGTTATTGGTATTGTTGGTGTTGTTGGTGTTAGTGTTGTTGTTGGTGTTGGTGGTAGTGTTGTTGTTGTTGTTGTTGGTGGTGGTGGTGGTGGAGATGTTTGTTGGTGGTGGTGGTATTGGTGCTGTTATTGGTATGTTGGTGTTGTTGGTGTTAGTGTTGTTGATGGTGTTGGTGTTGGTGGTGGTGGTGGTGGCAGCAGTGGTGATGGTAGTGGTGGTGTTGGTGCTGGTGTTGGTGGTAGTGTTGTTGTTGTTGGTGGTGGTGGTGGAGATGTTTGTTGTTGTTGTTGGTATTGGTGTTGTTATTGGTATTGTTGGTATTGTTGGTGTTAGTGTTGTTGTTGTTGTTGGTGGTGGTGGTGGTGGAGATGTTTGTTGGTGGTGGTGGTATTGGTGCTGTTATTGGTATTGTTGGTGTTGTTGGTGTTAGTGTTGTTGTTGTTGTTAGTGTGTTGGTGGTGGTGGCGGTGGTGGCAGCAGTGGTGATGGTAGTGGTGGTGTTGGTGTTGGTGTTGGTGGTAGTGTTGTTGTTGTTGTTGTTGGTGGTGGTGGTGGTGGTGGAGATGTTTGTTGGTGGTGGTGGTATTGGTGCTGTTATTGGTATTGTTGGTGTTGTTGGTGTTAGTGTTGTTGTTGTTGTTAGTGGTGGTGGTGGTGGTGGTGGTGGTGGTGGTGGTGGCAGCAGTGGTGATGGTAGTGGTGGTGTTGGTGCTGGTGTTGGTGGTAGTGTTGTTGTTGGTGGTGGTGGTGGTGGAGATGTTTGTTGTTGTTGTTGGTATTGGTGTTGTTATTGGTATTGTTGGTATTGTTGGTGTTAGTGTTGTTGTTGTTGGTGGTGGTGATGGTGCTGGTGTTGGTGGTAGTGTCGTTGGTGGTGGTGGTGGTGGTGGTGGTGATGGTAGTGTTGTTGTTGTTGGTAGAGGTGATGGTAGGGTTGTTGTTGTTGGTGGTGGTGGTGGCAGCATCAGTGGTGATGGTAGTGGTGGTGTTGGTATTGGTGGTATCAGCAGCAGCAGTAGTGGTATGAAAGTTCTTAAAGCCAGGGGTCATGACATTGTTGTGGCCTCCACCATCTGAAAATGAGGCATTTCTTTGCTAAACTGTTCTCCCTTAGCTGAGTATCTGAGCATGGATTAAGGAAGAGTCAGTCACCAGCCAGATTTCTCTTATTCTGTTACAAGTTGTGTCTAGATATCAGCACATTACTTATTAAAATAGTATCCACTGATCTTCACTGTAGGGAGCCATCCTCTATACCTAAAGACCAAAACAAGAAGAGACATGGAGAGCAGACATGGGGACAGGCCTATGACTCCTAGCACTTTGGAAACTGAGGCTTCAGAGTAGTCACGAGTCGCCAGCCTGCAACAGGAAGACCTGTCTTGACAGACTGATGACAAACCCAAAACAAATTAGTAAAACCATGAGAGGAGACCAAGCATGGGCTGTAACATTTGCCTTCAGCATGGTTTCACGACAGAGGTGTTGTACTATCTGTACTATCTGTGGTATGGCCTTTGGCTGTGTTGGGACCCCAGATTGCTTTGTTTTCATTATGTGTGATCTACGGAGAGGAGGTTTCTGAAAGGAGTATTTTTCAATTCATGAATAGCCCTATTCTTTCTTATTGCCTAATAGTCACACATGTATGCTTGTAATCAATCTGAGTCATTTAACCCTCTCCCTCAGCCCCTGCCCTCTCTCACCTGCATGCCCTCTGCTAGTCTCTTGTCTTTATATCTTTGTATAGGGCTTATTGAGTTTTTTTTTAGTTACCTGACTAAATATATGTGTTATCCAAGAAGAAAGGCAAGACATCGATGGCTACACAATTGGAGCAATTGACACATACTCCAGCAAGTGTTAAGTCCAGTAGTCCTGCAGCAGGATTGGTGCCTCTTGGGTTCCTCCTCCATGCACAGTAAAATGTTGTCAGGCCCAGTGAGCTGTGCTTCTCTGTACAAGGTTTGCTTAAGACTGGGCCCTTCAAAACCTCTTCTCTTCTCTTCTCTTCTCTTCTCTTCTCTTCTCTTCTCTTCTCTTCTCTTCTCTTCTCTTCTCTTCCCTTCCCTTCCCTTCCCTTCCCTTCCCTTCCCTTCCCTTCTCTTCTCTTCTCTTCTCTTCATCATTACATTATTTATTTACTTTATATCCCAACCACAGCTTCTCCTCCCTCTTTTCCTCCCAGTTCCTCCCTTTCACCTTTCCTCCCCCATCTAGCCCCCTCCCCTTCTCATTAAGGGGGAAGCCTCCTTTGGATATCAATCAGCCTTGACACATTACATTGTAGTAAGACTAGACACAGCTTCTCCTATCTAGGCTTGACAAGGCAGCCTAGTTAGGGGAAAGGGATCCAGAGGCAGGCAATGTAGTCAGAGACAGCCCCTGATCACACCTTTAGGAGTCCCACATAAAGCTAAACAACTGTGACGTGTGTGCAGAGGGCCTAGGTCCAACACATGCATGCTCTCTGGTTGTTGGTTCAGTCTCTGTGAGCCCCTTTGGGCCCAGGTTAGCTGATTTTGTAGGTTTTTTTTGTTGTGTCTTTGATTCTACTGCTTCCTTCTGTACTTCCTCCCCATCATCTACAGGATTCCCTAAGCTCCGCCTAACGTTTGGCTGTGAATCTCTATATCTGTTTCCATGCCGGGTGAAGCCTCTCTGATGAGCATTTATGCGAGGCTCCTATCTGCAAGTATAGAAGACTATCATTAATAGTGTCAGGAGTAGGCTCCCTCTCATGGCATGGGTCTCAAGCTGGGCCAGTCATTGTCAACCCTTACTCTTGGAAAGAGCTGACACTCAGCGTATCTAGAAGCATGACAGGATCATCTTCTGCACCTCTCATGATGTAAAAAATCCAGGAAATTTTTAAGGAATGTTTGAAGTCATACATGGAATCAGGAAAGGGTTCTAAAAAGGACACAGTGACACTTGAAGTTGTCCTGAACTTGGGAGTGGGGGACAAGGACATATACCGTGGCATCTACACATTCTGTTGGGTGGTTCTCCTGTATCTGGATCCAACTGGTCGATGTATATTTACAATGTTTATGGGTGTTAGGCTGAATCTCCTATCTTTGTTTAATTACTTGGCTTATGGGTTGAGCTAGCACCAAGGTAGGCTATTCTAAAATTTCAATGGTTAAGCATCCTAGAAATTATTCCTTAACTCACAGAACAGCCTTGCATGAGTGATGTTGATTTTTGGAAAGCTTTCAGTCATTTGATATTAAACTTCAGTTTTATGATCTTGTCACTTTAAGATTTTGGGGTTCTCTTTTGTGAGGCATTAAACAAAGCAAAATTTAAAATGACCCAGAATATAATTGCTTTTATTCAATTGAGAAGACGCCTACAGTTCCTTTGTGATGTTGGGAAGGTAGGGTCACAGTGGACACCAGCTTCCTACTAAACAGTCTGCACTCTGTCTGTTTGGGAGTGTGTCTCGAGCAGTGGTCAGTACCGAGAGCTTCAAGTGTGGTGTTCAGCCAGTCAGAGATTCCCTTGCTTTCTGCCAGAGAGAAAATATCATGTCTGTTCATATTTCCTGCAGCTGGGCACCAAAGTTCAGCAGTGGGCAGAATTGGGTCACTTTCATGTGAAGGACAACAGTGAGTGTATGCCACACTACTAGCTTTATCATAGAAAGCTAGAAATAGCAAGATGAGCCCATCTTGGGAATGAGCCCAAGTCATTCTGAATGCCTAGGTCTCAGGCTGGATGAAATCCAGGTGAGCGGCATGTCCTTGTGACATAGATAGACTAATTATGAGCTTCTCCCAGCTTGGCCAAGGTTGGAGGTTCTATTGATGTAGAAGAGGGAATGTTGTAGGAGACAGACCGGGCATCACAACCTTTCTGCTGTGTTTCCCTTGCAAGACCATACTTCTTTGTCATAAAATGTCTCCTATCTGTACAAAGCAGTGGGATCTAGATGGTGCCTGTCACTTTTCCTAGCTCTGTTCTTCCCCCATCTTTGTCTATTCGGTATCTGTCTAGATGTCAGACAGAGGAAAATTCTGAGAAATGCGCTCACCAAACCTGGGTCTGACCACTTCTACAGGCAAATGGCCTTCAACAAGGACGTTGGAATCATAGTCTCATTTTAATGCTCAACAATCGCCTCCCCCTTGCTCTTAGTCCTTTCTGCCAGCTTGATCTGTGTGAACACTGTCATTTAGACACTGTGGAACTAGCACTGGGATGCTCTGCTGGATTCCTTGGCTCCGACACTTCTTCAGCTTGGATTTGCTCTAATGTTCTGATTGCTTTTTCCAAAGACCGGCACTGCTTATGTACGGGCCAAACTGGCTGCATTGTTTTCTGAGAAGCAGGGGTGGGTTTGAGCTCAGGAGGGGGGCCTGTTTTATTGTGCTACAAGTACCACATTTCTTGGTGGAAATAAACACCATATTGTTGAAAGAATGTAGCAACTTGTCAGCAGTTTTGGGTTGAGGCAAGTCAGTAGTTCAGTATTTTCTTTTCCTGCTTAGAATAACCTCCGGGAGAGGCTGGCCCCAGGAGCTCAGCAACTTGGCTACACTGTCTTGTTACTTGGCCAAAGGCATTTGAATGGGAGTGTATACATAGATTCTAATATCTTCGGCCACTTCTTTGCTGTCAGCACTGCAGTCTCCTCTCCAGTTTTGCATTTGCTCTACACTGAGTGACCATGATGCCTTTGTCTAATGCCTTTTAATATCTAAGCCTTGTACATCTAGTGCTTGGTTAATAACAGGGAAAAGCTCTGGTGACTCACCTTGACCTCTGACGGGAAAAACATCCTTTTAATAATCTAGGAGTTTATTTGGATCGAAGGCATACTGCTTGTTACACAATCTTCCTGGAGAGCAGGCAGGTCATGGAGTGGCACCCTTGTTTTTTATGAAGTCAGCAAAGATGTATAGGGGCCAGGCTCGCCGCCTCTCCGAGAGCCTTCAAATTCATCTCTAATATGTAACCCACTAGCCAGGCAAAAGCCCTCAGTGAGTTTAATGGGCTTTTCTCTAAGAACTTTTCTAACTGTCTAACCTTTGTCGCTATTAAAGTCAAAGGTATATTTCTGAATGTTATCAGAAAACACTGCCCACCCTGACCTATTTTGGGACCCATCCCAAAGTCTCCTGTATCTTATAACTTTTAACTTCCTTCCTGATACTAAATTGTGAACACTCAGAAATAAAACATGCATCAGTAGTGGACATGAATGCTTTAAGATGAGTTCTACAAATGAAGCCTGGTCTCCGACTCACTGGAAGTTCTCCATCCGGGGCAGTTTTGGCCTCGAGGACAGTATCTGATATCTAGAGACATTTCAGTTGCTACAATGGGAAGGAGGCATAGGAACTACTGGTCTCTCTCTGGTAAGGTGAGGCCAGAGACACTGCTGGCATGTTGTGGTGTGCAAATCAGGCCCCCAAACAGCCCAGCAAGATGTCAGTAATGCTGGGGCTGAAGAACTCGACTCAGTTCTTCGGGACATGCATTCAGAATACCCACAAGGCTGCTGTCAGTCCATTAAGTAAATATTATTTAGACATTTTTTTTAACACTGACTTTCAACTGAGGTACCACCCGGAAGTCCTCTACATTTTCATCGTTCCCACCCCATCGCCAGCCTCTCCCACTTTTCCTGCCTGGCCCCCATAGTGCATCCCCTCCCCATTCGAATCCTGTGGGGGAAATGATAGCATATTGCAAGAGAGAATGTGTAGTGTCAAAAGTACAGCTCTTTGTAGTTACTCATTTAATCACAGCCATATCTTTTCTGGACTATTCCTTCTAAAGATAAATATGTTTATGCTGCAAGTGCCGCCCTGCACAGCTTGGTAAGCCCTTTGGAGATGGCACTGAAGGTAAAGAAACACATTCACAGGATGTTTACGCTAATGATGCTCTCAGAAGCATTTGGGAGTTTTAAACATATGCTTCCAGCATCTCTCTCTATCTTTACATGGCTGCTAAATTGTAGAAAAGCTGTAAATAGAAATAATGGACCCAGTTTATTTTTAATTAGAAAGCTGCTGCTTCTAGCCACAATCGTGACACCACCAAGCATGCCTTCCCTTCATTGGGAAGGGAAGAAGAGTGAATTCATAGGGCTTTGAATTTGAGCCAGGTTCCCTGAGTCGCTTGGTTTCTGGACCCCTGCAAACCCAACGCCTTTTTGTGGCATGTGGCTATAGGCGGACTCTGCATTACTTTGTAATGTCTTTAGATAAAGCAGAAAATGCCACTGTTTCTGTCGCGTTAGAAAAGAATACTTTAATATCACATTTGTAAACCTCTACTCCTCCATTCGGTAAAATGAAGAGTGATGTTTACATTGTTTCTACTTCCTGGGGATGTTTCTGTTAAACCTTCAGGTATGTGGATAGAAGTGATTTTATTACTTATCACCTTACAGGTAACATGTACTCTAGAAACGTACCATTTATGCTTATAGTTTTGTTTCTGCTGTTTGGTTCTCCCTGCTCCCCACCCAGTGGTAAGATGATGGAAAATGAGGACAAGTCTCATATCCAATTATTTTAGGAATGTTTGGGCTGCAAGACTCTTTGTGATTGTGACCTCATACCTTTAAATGAAAGTGAAGAAATCACCCAGTAATTGGTGGCGGACGTTGACTTTCATGCGGGTAGAGCAAAGCAGACACAAGAAGACCTCCCTCTGGGTCACATGTTCTCTCGATTCTGTGACGTATGCAGTGGAGCAGAGCAGCCACGTGAAAACCTCCCTCTGGACTCCCGCATTCTGTCAAGGCACAGCTTCCCTCCTGCTTTGAAAGGGCTATGCCTCTCTTCTCTAATATTTGAATCCTCACTCCTTCAAGGAAGTGTTTTTATTGGGCAATAGGACACAGAGCTTAATGGCTAGTAATCTACGGGGAGAATGCTTACCTTTCGATATTCGTAGTATAGTGAGATAGCTAAGAAGAGGGGTGGATGCAACAGGAGAATCAGCGTGTTTAGTGATGCTTAATTAGGCTTAATTGGAAATGCTGGGAGGAAAATGGGTTTAGAGGAAGGGCAATATTAAGAGATGATTTAGAAGTATGCTCTCCAACATGGTGGCTACCAGACACATGTGGCTATTAAGCTCTTGTGTTGTGACTAGCAAAGACGAGATTGAATATAAGCATGAAACAAACACCAGGTTTCAAGAAACTAGCCTGAAAAACGTAAAGCATCAAATTAATAATAACATATTTTTTATGGAGATTATATGGACATTGATGACCTAGGTCATTTCATCATTTAAAATATTAGGTCACAATCATGGCAAGTCTTACTAATCCAGATGGTTAGATCTTAGGCTTCTTCTTCTTTTTTTTTTTTTTTTGTTCTTTTTTTGGAGCTGGGGACTGAACCCAGGGCCTTGCGCTTCCTAGGCCAGCGCTCTAACCACTGAGCTAAATCCCCAACCCCTAGGCTTCTTCTTATAGCCATACACATCTTAGCAAAAAACTACAACGCTCTCAGAGTTTCACTTCTATTTTAAATATATTATAAAAATGTGTGGGACTTGCATGTCTTTCTTTGAAGGATTTTATTTATTTACCTTTAGTCACTTAACCTCTGATCGCAGCTTGTACTTCCACAGCTCCTGCTGCCTTGGGAGTTCTGTAGGTGTGACCAGGCCCTCAGAATGCATTCACGCCTACAGGGAAAGCCTTAACTAGGTTATGGCTTGCTTAGCGCCCACTGTGCAACAGTTTCAAGTTTTATGAGTATTAATCTCCAAGTCACATAATCAAGAGCAATTATAGCATAAAGGGGTCTCTAAATAAAAGTCCTTACAACTCTGGGCCTAGTATTACATATACTTTTCTGTATGTGAATTCTACCGAGGACTATTTTTCAAGATCTGCTCAAATTCTCTGCAATTTCCTGGGTAAATGCTTTCAATGTACAGCTCGAGTTCCCCTCATTGCTGTAAAGTTGAGGGTAACGGCATTGGCTGCAGATCTGGGTATCATGCTAGTTATTCTGATCTCAGGTGGGGAACATGGACCTTGAGTAGGACCTCAAGGTGGCCTTTCCACTCTTGTTCTTTTATACTTGGTGGCTTGATGTTTATGTCAGCATAAAGCTCACTTCCTGTAGGATGACATTTAAGCTCCATTACAAGGGAATATTTCTCTAGCTACACATCCTTACCCATTGCAGGCGCAAACTCAACAACAATCTTAGAGTCTCACTTCCATTCTGAAGGAACATACTCTTCCTTTCTTTAACAAATGTTTTTATGTTCTCCACCTTCATAAATCCAAATTCTACTTAATATTAAATTAAGGTATAGGATAGCATAGAGAGAATACATTTGCTTTATTTCTTACAGAATTAATATACAAATAATTAGTCTTCAAAAATCAGCAATAAAATGATACAAAATTCAATTCAAGTGAAAGGAAATGGTAACACAGAAACCTCAGTATATTAAACTATAACCAGTGAACAAAAAGATATCTCATTAAACATTTTATTTAAAATGTAACGAATCCTGCTTAAAGCCAGGTATGGTTGTAGCATCCTCCAATTCCAGCTCTTGAGAAGCAGAGCCAGGTGGATCTCTGTGAGATCCAGGCCAGCCTGAGTTCCAGGCCACCCAGAACTATGTAATGAGACCCTGTGTCAAAAGAAAAATCAATCATGATATAGACTAATCATTTATTCTCAGTGTCCATTCCTGCTAATATTCAATATATTTGAATAAAAACAAAGAATTTCTCTGTTGCTGCTGGCAGAACAAATGTGGACGTTGTGGGATATTTAATGTGTCAAATTCAGGGAATCAACTGGAAGGAAGTGCTTGCCATCCCACAGTCAAAAATTCTGACCCAGAGTCGTTCCTGTCTGAACGAACTGCAGGGATAGAAATGAAGAAGAACCTGAGGAAAAGAAAGTCCAGCGACAGGCCCAAGTTGGGATCCAGCTTAAGGGGAGGCCCCAAGGCCTGACGCTACTACTGAGGCTATGGGGCACTCACAAAAAGGGACCTATCATGTCTGCCCTCTGAAAGACCCAACAAGCAGCTGAAAGAGTCAGATGCAGATATTTGCACCCAAACAATGGACAGAAGATGGCGACCCCTGTGGTTGACTTAGGGAAAAGCTGGAGGAAGCTGTGGAGGAGGGCAACCCTGTAGGAGGGCCAACAGTCTCAAGTAACCTGGACCGAAGCCCCTCCCCACCCCCCACTTCCCACTCCCCAGTGATCTCTCAGACACTGAGCCACCAACCAGGCAGCATCCACCAGCTGATATGAAGCCCCCAACACATACACAGCAGAGGACTGGCAGGTCTAGATTCAGTCAGAGAAGATGCAGCTAAAAGTTCAAGAGACTTGACTGGTGGGGTGGAGGTGGGGCTTGGGACATCCTCTTGGAGACAGGGAAGAGGTGTGGGATGTGGAACAGTCAGAGGGTAGACCAGGAGGGGGATAAAGTCTGAAATGTAAAAAAAAAAAAGGTTAAATAATAAAGAAAGAAAGAAAAAAATTGTGTCGAATCTTCGAAAGACAATTTGTTGATACCATAAACAAAAATGAGTGACCTAGATATCTAATTTGAGGTTAGGTTGAGCAGAATTTGGATTAATGCTGTCACATTGTCACCAAATAATGAATCAAAGTCACCAATGTGGACACTTTGTAGAAAGATGTCGCTGAATGGAAAACACATACGGTATGATACATACCTTAATGTTCGCTTTTAAGCTGGATTTCTGTGTGTGTGTTGATGTGGTCTATGACACGCACTGGTACAATTCCTGTCTACCAAGGCCCTTTCTGTGTTTTTCTGGTTTACTTCTTGAAATAGTTCTAGAATACAAACATTTGTGGACTCTACATGTGGTGAGAATGATTGATAATTAAACACGTCCACCTGGCTGAGCTGAGCCTGGACACCAGTCAGCCTCCAAGCCATAGGTCTGTGTGTGTGCTTGAGGGGTGGATGGACCAAGCATGGGTAGGAAGCCATGGGAACAGCCTGTTAACCCTGGGAGGCTGGGGTCAGCAGCAGAGAAGGAGGCACTCATGATTTTAAACACAAGGAATATGTCAAGTTATGAGTGAGTTTCATACTTTGCATTTTTTTTTATATTTTAATATGCTTTCAATCTTCTGTTTACACAAGTACAGGTTATTGGATTAGAACACGTGGTTTGTTGATGTTGTCATTGTGAATGGTAACAACACATTCAGGACTGTTTTTGAAGTCTCAGGAGCCTCTTTGTTCTGGATGAAGCCTGTCTGGGTCTTAGATCAAAGATTCTGATCTTCATCTTCTTCTTGCCTGTGTCTTCCATGAGCTTTATTCTGCTCTGCTTTGACGGTGTTCTTCTCCTGCATTTCTGGAAGTGCCTTGAAGGCGCCTAACTCATGTCTGACTAGATTATCAAGAAGGGTGTCAGAGTAGAAGCCGTCGAGCGTGGCCTTTTTGCCAGGTGGACCTCTGACCCCTCTTCGTGACACCATGCGTTATATCTAGTTTGATGTCAGGATGAAGCAGGGACACATGAAAAATTCTATTTAATTTCCTTGGAGAAAATTTGGAGAAAAAATACGGAAAGTAAATTATTCTAGAATTTTTCAGCTTCATAGAGATAGAAAAAATGAACTGGGAGAAACATTAAAAGGCAAATCCCCCTCCTTTGGCTTTCTTTGAAAACAAAAGAACAATAAATTGTTGTCAGGACACTTCGCCATGTGGTACCGAGTAGATCATCAGAACAGTTTACCATGTGGCACTGAGTAAGTCATCAGAAATCAGAAATAATAACATCAAATGCTATAGCTCTTTTTACAATGATCCTGCATAAGGAAAGGACAATATTCTGAAGAATTATGCATTGCTTAGTATAACTTGAAATCTCCCAGGAGATAGTAACAACTTGTTAGGGAGACTGTTTTAAAAGGAATGGGACTCACTTGTTTACTCATCTGCTCATGTGTTGTTCTCTCTTTAGAGATATGAAGTTGGTTATTTACTTGGGAGCAATCATTGGTCCAAATTTGGATGTTTCTGGGAACTTAGAACGATTATTTCTTTACAAAAGACTATGCCAACTTAAAAGCACAAGCTGTGTCTGAAGCCCTCAATAACAGTCTGACCTGTGGTAGCCACAGACATAATTGATATCCATGGATTGTTGGAGCCTGCTGGGGCCTGCTGGGGCCTGCTGGGGCCTGCTTGGACTTGCTGGGGCCTGCTAGAGCCTGCTTGGGCCTGCTGGGGCTGGCTTACCCCCTTGGATGCTCAGATGGATTTAATGGGAGAAAGGATAATCTTTGCAGTGTTCTTTCTTGTGCCTATGCATTCTGCTGGAATTCAATTTACTATAATTATCTTGCTTCACAGAACAGCCCCAACAGACTGGGGAGTATGGCCTTCTAGAGGTTTTATTGAAAACCCTAGGTTATTGAGGGCAAGTCTTCCTTGATATTTAATCAGGTAGAAGAGGCTTCCCCATTACGGGATCTTACAAGTTACAGCAAGTTTTTGTGGCCTCCGTCAGGCATGTAGGTAAGAGAGAGGGCACAGCCCTTGCTTTGAAGATTTGCACATTGTCTAACGTAGGCTGTGGATTTTCAGGAGCTGTTTTGAGTGCACTGATTTCTCCCATCCAGGAGCAAGGCACCTGTAGCACATCAACCATTTGCAAGTTAGAAAAAGAGGAGGAGCGATGGAAGGAGTAGGAGGCCAGTGATGGCAATAATAGTGAAGGCTACCCCAGTGATGATGGTGACAGCCATGCCTGTGATGATGGGATGGTGATGGCTGTGCCAATGATGATGGTGATAGCAACGATGGTGACAGCCAGGCCAGTGATGATGGTGAAAGCCACATCAGTGATGATGGGATGGTGACAGCCACTCCAGTGATGATGGTGACAGCCACTCCAGTGATGATGGTGACAGTCACATCAGTGATGATGGTGACAGCCATGCCAGTGATGATGGTGACAGCAATGATGGTGACAGCCACACCAGTGATGATGGTGACAGCAATGATGGTGATGGTCACACCAGTGATGATGGTGACAAACATGCCAGTGACAGCCCATTGGCAGAGGGGTGCAAGTATTTCCTGAGCAGGTGCAGAGATCAAAGCAACCAGCCCACTGCCATTCTCTCACTCTCACATTCAAATCCACAACACTTTATAAGTGAAAGGTTGCAGAATGTCACAGAAATCCTTGAAGGAAGGAATCATCCAACGTGGGGAACAGGAAGTTTCTAGACTGTTGGTTATCATGTAGGTAGGCACTAGATCATTATGAAACAGTCCTTTTGAGCCCCCTATACTTTTAAGGAATCATTCTCATAGAATGCCTTACCAGACCAAAAAATACTTCTCAGTTTTGCTATAGACTATCTCTTGGTGTTTGTCCAGAATAATTTCATCACATACACAGATTTAA
This sequence comes from Rattus norvegicus, assembly GCF_021556685.1. Classification (NCBI taxonomy): domain Eukaryota; kingdom Metazoa; phylum Chordata; class Mammalia; order Rodentia; family Muridae; genus Rattus; species Rattus norvegicus. The sequence goes on from NC_141547.1 coordinate 103,027,131, forward strand.
GGACCCACATGTGCTTTCAAACATTAACTTTATTTTGTACCAGGTACTAGAAAATGTACAAAGTATCTTTTAAAAAATAAAATCCTTGATTTCAACTGATTTAATACACGGTATTTCCATATAAGAGAACACCTCATGTAATTGTGCATATGAGGGTTGACTCTTGGAATCCTCACCAACTGGTAGGTATGAGGCTAGGCAGGTAGTAAGGTCCTAACACTGTTCAGGAAGTTGGTAAAAGGAATGAATATGATGCTATGTGGCTTGCAGTCTGCGACCATGAAAATTTCAGGAACCTGAGAATCCTGCTAGACTATGAAAGGCCATGGAGATCGTAGTACACTCCCACGGAATCCAACTCAATGTGCATTTGTGTATTTAGTTACAAGGCAGCTGCAAACAGTACATTGCATTCAAGTGCATGCTGATGGTGTCGATAGCTCAGGAGGAAGGTAAGATTTAGTGGGGAGCTGCAGGGGGAAGCAGGTGAAGTCTCACCTAGAAGTTGTAGTCTGTTGGAGCTATGGTGGATCCTGACTCACCCTTTCATATTATAGATGCAGAAATTGGGTCATCAAGACAGAAAGAGCTCGAATCCTGGGCCAGGGAGCTGGCAAGCAGCAAGTCCTGGACAGGAGTCAAGATTCCCTCCTACTTTTATTTCTTTATCTAGAGAACAGGGCTCTGAGCTTTCAGAGCAGAGATGCAAACTCAGGTTCTCCAGGATAGATGTCTTGGTATAGTCCATTTTAGATGTTTGAGAATGATTTCTCCTGGGAATAACTCAAAGTACTGTTGAAGATGTAAAACTAAAACAGAAGGAAAAGGAAAAGGAAAACCAGATGGAGAAAAAAGGAAAAAGTGCTCCCTTCTAAACTCAATGAATTCTATTCTTTAATTGGTATATCAACCCTATTAACAGAGTAGGTATTGCCTCATTTTACACGTGAATGAACCAAACCTTGGAATAGTTATGAATTTTGCCTTAGCTTATTCACCTAACAAGTTTTGGGATAAAGACTCAAGGTCCTATTTGTAAAATGGCTATTAGATTTCCTTTCCTAACAATTGCACTGACTGTATAGACTGTAGAGACTGTACAGACCCAGGGTACCTTATACATCAACTACTTCCGTTTTCTCTGTCGACGGCAGTAAGGTGCTAGCCTGCCATACCTAGGTTCCTGCTATTTATTTTTGTTTTGTTTTTGTTTGTGGATGTGGCAGCTACGAATCTTGTGTGTGTATACGTGTGTGTGTGTGTGTGTGTGTGTGTGTGTGTGTGTGTGTGTGTGACTTAGCACTCATCTCTCTCTTACATTTCGAATATTGTTTCCTTTTACAGGACAAGGGTTTGAGGCTGGGAACCTCAGTCAAAGCCAGGTCACCTTTCTTATAAAGGCCAGAAGTGGGTCTTACTCCAGAGACTTTCAGTTTCACATCAACCTTACTGGACTAAGAATGTAGCTCCAGATTAGCGTGCTTGCATAGCAATGGAAGGCTCTGGCCTTGATCTCTGGCATAGGAAAAACACCCAAGCCCATGTTACTTTTCTTCTATCTAAGGTTTCAAGCCACAGAGAGGAAGAGTTCCTTGCAGTAATTGAAGGCCAACTGTAGCAGGTCTTACCATTTCCAGTTTGGGATGGAGTCCAGAACCTGAGAATGTTATCAGCTTTGTTTCTCTGTCTGCATCTGAAATCCTTCCCCTATATTTGTTCTGGAGCCAGGTTTTAGGGGCTGAGTCTGACCAGTTTTCCAAGAACAAGATGCCAGGCTCCAGATGTCCTGCTATAAACTCAACTTTGCAGGGATGTCCGGGCCCTGCAATCTGTCTGCATAATATCCTTTCTCTGTAGAGAAAGACATTAGAAAAAAGATGGCTTTCCAAGGCGAGGGACAGGACAGGCACCTCTGTTATGGTATGATAACCATCTGTTTAAGGAGTTAGCGCTACTAATTGGTCTCTCACCTTCAATATAAAAAATGCACCTCTAACTCAGGGTCATTGTATAGTTCTCACATCAAAATCTTCATTAAATGAAACCTGAAGTTGTGGTATAGACCACTCTTTATTTTTTCTTTTCTATCCCTCCTTTCTCTTTCCTTTCTTTTTTTTATGTCATGGAAATTAAAATGACTGCCAGAAAGGCACAGAGAAAGCTTGCATGACAGATGGAAGAATTTCTGAGGCCAGGGAAGTCTGTAATTTATATTTCTTAGGGCCAGTACAAAGCACTCTCCAACGAGCCCAGGCTGCCTTCCTTCGAAAGGCCGGTCAGGGAGCTGCTAAAAGTGGACTTTCCGATAGCTCTGGGATTTCAGGATGTAATGATCAGACAACATCCTTGTTAAACTTAAACAATTCTCTAGGTTTGTCCCTCTCACTGGATAGGTGGGTTCTGAAATAAAGACTGAACTCATAACGAGGCAGTGTAAATCTATTCATGATGATTTAAGAACATTTTTTAAAATGTTCCCACCCAACTTTCCCCCAAAACATAAAACAACTGTACTATCTGCTCATTATAGTGGCCGGAAGCATCACCATTTGGGACAGATTGCAGGCACCTTCTGAATGTGAAATTTAGAAACACTGCGTTGCTAGCATACGAGCATTTTCAGTGAGAGCCTCAACATGTGGCTGATTTTTCTTCCCAACACAGACATCTGAGGACAAAGCTCTGGGCAATGGAGACCATGCAGGTGGATGAGCAACCCAGAAAGGTGAAGAAGGAAGAAGAGAACTGTGTGGGTGCAGACAGTGTTACTGCCTGCTCCTGGACCGCTTCTCCACGCCTTGTAGTGAGTGTAAAGATCTGCCTTCAGTTTATGAAAATCCAGAATGAGAATGACATATCTACAGTGGAGATATCGTTTACTTTTCTATTAGTGGCCTCTTCAAAAGATGCCTTTCATCAATCTTTATACCCTGTTTATCTAGTGAGGGAACTAGGCTCATGATCATGATGGGGAGCTGGTAACTCTAGTTAGGAGCACTGGGGACAAAAGGACCATCAGCAGAATGGATAATCATTTGCTTTGTTTGTTTGTTTGTTTGTTTTTTCAGTATTAACTTGCTGAACCAATGAGGAGACCATATGTGTGTACTCTCTCTCTCTCTCTCTCTCTCTCTCTCTCTCTCTCTCACACACACACACACACACACACACACACACACACACTCCTTCCTACAAATAACTAACACAATGAGTAAAATTCAACCCACTCTAGGACCCTTCTGTTGCTCTAAATGACTTGATGACAGTGATGTAATTAATTTGTAGCCCCCGATCCTGCTATAGAGAATATCTTCCAGCATGCCAGCCACATTTAGACTCACCTTCCTGTTTGTCCAGCAGAGACTACTTTTTTGACCCATGACTGTTGTTACAATTTTCTTGAATTCATTACTTTACAGTTCTTCACTGTTAGACATGGAAGTTTTCAGGCATTTGATTTCTAACTAAGCTGTTCACACCTTATGGAGAGAGATGGGATCTTACACATCTCTAGTGTTCAATGAGTTGCATGCATTGTAGTATTTTTTTTAATTGGATGGAATTATTTATCTGCAATTCTGTTCCAATGCTAGGTTGCCAGCCTTAAGTTGGGATGAATGGTACCAAAGGATACAAGGAAAATATTAACGCTGACCAAGTCTTCAGGAGAACAGTGCCACTAGATTCCAGGAATCCCTTGAGAGGTTTACAAGGAACACATGCTCTGAATACACCATTGTTTGTCCCTGGGAGCCAGTGGGTGAAGGGTGATTTATAGGAAAGGAGGAGAGCACTAAAGGTATGGGAACCTGGGGACTGTATGTGGGGCTACAACTACGAGGATGCTTATCACTGTGCTTTTCCCAGAATAGGGTTTTGTAGGAATGTGTGGTTTTGGAGGAAGAAGGACACCAGAGAAAAGCAGTTATCTAGCTTACAATGCATGAAGTTATAGAAGTAACTGGAGTAGGAAAGAAGGGAACATTCTAGGATTAGACATGTAGCCATAGACTTGAAAAAAATCCTAAGAAACTGAGATCCAGAGCCTGGAAGCCATTGTGTACACCGGGACTTAAAGGCTTGCAGTGCCAGCCAGGTAGGTCTTGCAGAACATCGGTAAGGATCGTGAGATCGTTCTTCCTTTCCCTATCCTAAAAGGAAGACTTCCCAAAGGGTCAGGGAATATCACTAGGTTGGCTGTTGGGGGATAGAGGCTGGGAGTTTGTTCAGCAAATGATTTACATCTCTGGGGGCAGATTTTATTTTAGACAAAGGCAAGGACAGGCTCTGGAGGAAAAGGGTGAGCGAAGTCTGAATCTTTACCCAACAACTCTCTGAATAACCCCCCTCTCAAGCCTTTGTTGTTCTTACAGCATGTCGACAACATCATTTATTTTGGGTTCTTTGGTTGTCTTCACCATCCTGATCTGACGTGAGATCTGCTATCCTTGGAGGAAAAGAATTTGAACTTGGAAAATATCCAGAGGGGGCAGGCTGGCAATGCCTTTACTTTCTTTCCAGGACTGGTTCTTGTCCATGGCCTCAGGCATAGCTGTCTGTTTTCCCATCTGTAAAGTGGGATAATAACTCTGCTCTGACAGAGGTATCATGGGAATAAAAGTGTTCACCACATTTCTCCTTTGAACTCAGTGTGTTATCATTGTCATAACAGCCCCCATTTCCTGCCTTTGAAGGCACAGGCACAGACCTGGAGGCATGTGACACATGCTTGCCTCTTCCTGTGACTCCTAGCAGAACTGCAATGATGGCACCTCACATGATTGAGCGGTGGGGTGGGAAGAGGCAGAAGATAAAATAGGCAGTGAAAAGCTTCCTATCCCGGCAGCAGCCATGAGCCCAGCTATAGGAGTGCCGGTCATTGCCAGGAACACCACCATGGATACCGCCTGACTGTTTCTTCTCACCTAAAGTGTTCCCCAAGGATACTGTCAATGTCTAGCAAAGCTCTGGTGTCTTCAGGGGCTTGCAGTGGATTCCAGAGGCACCATTTACAGTGGGATAAGGAGTTGGTAAGATCCTTAATAGCAGTTAAAGGAATTTGAAGTTGGAGAATTTGTCTCTGAAAGTAGATAATTGTCCTATTTTGGTGGCAAGATGGCAATTTCAACGTGGATTCCAACGTGCCAGGCACATGCCTTTATTTTCAGATTAGACCTCAGCAGGAACCTGTGGGCACTCTTTCCCTCTCTCCTCCCCCCTTCCCTCTCTCTGGGAGGATTCTATTAATTTCCTCCGATGGCACGTAGAACCCTGCACCGATGCGGCCCTCCACACTCTCCTTACCCATTTCGCAGCAGAGAGGCCATTTGGATGAATATATGTTCTCCATTTTCTTTGCATTATAAATTCAGTGTTGTGGGGGAAAGGAACAAAATGTGATGGTAAGGCCTCCACAGAGAAATGTCCTTATTTGAGAAGAGGAGTTTTATAGGGAACACTTGACAACCTCTCACTACACTGGGCACATTTTTTCTCTCTCCGTACAACTGCATCACTGCTAATGATAAATGAAGAATGTTTGATAGCTGGCTCGGTTGTCTGACAGCTACAGTTTTGGCCAGAGGGCCGTGGCAGGCTTTAGACTTCTGTTCAAAATGAGTTAAACATATTAGGCATTATGAAGGCGCAGAAGCCTCGAGAAGGAGCGCTGAAATGAGTGATCCGGGTAGGCTCCTGGGTACACAACTTGCAAAGCAGATGTCATTCTAATAATGTGTGATATAGAACACGCCTGGCCTAAACCCTGCTGGATGAAATATGAAGCCCCGTTGGTGATATTTAATACCATTTTATGAGGTGCCATCTTATAAAGACAGTGCCCGCCGTATGTGGAATGCTTAAGGTATTTTGCCAAAGGCATAGGGAGGTATCTGGAGTAAGTAGAATTTTTATTATTTTATAAGCCTTTACTTTGTAATATTTCTGTTTCCACATTATTGTGAGGGCTCACTGCCCTAACCCTTTGTGGAGGGAACTTGATGAGCAGCTTGCCACTAGATTGACGGATAGCCCTTACTGTTCTGGAGGAAAGAACCGGTTCCTACCTGCATACATTCTTCAAGGAAAAAACCTCCAAGAGGAAACGTAGCTTTGCTGCAAGCATTCTTCAAGCAGGGACTTTGAGGCCAGCATACAAAAATATTGCCATTTTCCAAGTGGATCATCTCCAGGGTTAATGGGGGATTTGTGTGGATGGCAGCTACCTGAACACAGTTTCTCCTTCCTCTACAGATTCTAACATGGAGAATCCATTAAAGCTTCTAATTTTGGGTTCCCTTTAGGGTATGCTAAGGTGGATGAGCTGTGTGAATTGTACCCAAGGCGTAGGCAAAGCAGTATTGTGGGGCTTGCTTCCCTGAATGCCCTAACAATATCTAGGTGTGCGAGCCAGGATGGTTCAAGGCTGCCAGCATTCCCCAAGGAAGCACTGCAGCACACATAGGCTGAGAGTGTAGCTGGTCATGAGAGCACCCCATTTGAAACCCATTGCACTCTTGTTTGTTGTAAATACCTTCACAGTTACCACTGCATATTCCCCGTAAGGGGTTCCAGAGTGGCAGGCCACCCAACTATAGGATTCTGGGAAGGCAGAACACACCACATTCTCTAAGAAGTGCCTGCTCCGTACATCTGATATTCTGGGCAATGTTATTTCAGAGTCTGTGATGTGACATATCCTGCATGGTCGTTCGTGGAATGGAGGAGGGGTTTTAGTTGTTCTTGTTTTATTAAGAATTGTCTTTGGGCTTTAAGAGCTAGGCTTAGGTTTTAGACAATGAAGGAGAATATGAAACAATTTTCCAGATCATACGCTATGTTACATAGGCAAGGACAAAATTCAAAATCCAGGGCAAGCTGTTTGAGTACACCTTTGCCTAACAATATGCATGAGTCAAGCAGCGTTCCCCTCCCCCAACCCGGTGTGTGTGTGTGTGTGTGTGTATGTGTGTGTGTGTGTGTGTGTGTGTTTCCACACATTTATGAAGAGGTCTTAGGCTTCTACCTTACTTGTGACGGGCTCTCGCTTGCTGTTTGTCTGTTTGTTTGCCAGATTAGCTGCCCCAAGCATCCAGGGATTCTTCTTTTAGGGACTCTAGAGTTATGAACCCAGTCCAATTTGGACTCAGGTCTCATGTTGGCACAGCCACAGATTTGTAAGCCATGTGCTATCTCCCTGACCCACTGCAGTATTCTTTGTGTACATTGAGCGTACAGACAGTGCCGAGTGTCTCGATGTATGAGTATCTTAAATAGACTACTTGGATGACCCCTTTTTGCTCTGGCTTCTCTGTCACCACCAGTAACACCATTTGCTATGCACAGTTTGGTGTTTATATTTCAGTGGGTTTATACCAACGGTTGTGTTTTCATTACTCTGTGATTGAATTAAACGTTAGTAATGAATACACTGTGGTTGCAAAAGGAAGGGAGATGTCCTTCTGTTATGATGCACACAATTTTGTAATGTGAGTGAAAGCAAGGCGCTGAGAGGCAAACTGTTGAACACACACGACTTTCATGAAGGTTCAAGAGGTTATTAAAATTAAAAGCACTTTGGATTCACGTTGCTTCACAAATGTCTGAAATCTGCTTTCTCTCCTGTGAAGAAACCAAGAAAGGAAATTGCAGCCTGTGGACACTGGGTGCATTTTTTGGTTAAAGATTTGAAGAACATGCTCTTCTTAAAGGGACCGGAAGACTGCAGATAGTCAGCATTTGCGGTTTACCCTAAAGAGAGTCAAGTTATGTGACACCCATTAGATTACTCAGAGTCCCATGCTTTAGCCCCGATTATCTCTCAATATGCGTTGCAGACAACGCGCGTCCATCAAACTTTATATTGTCAATACTGTAGCAAGTAGAATGGCTATTGTCTGCAACGAGATGGGTGCTCGCGCCTACATTTGGGGAGAAGGGTTGGTATTCAAAATCCAAGTAAAAGGTAATGATTAAGGTGTGGACACAGTTTTTGGAACTTGATAGCCACTTCTGCTATTTTGTACAAATAACTACAAACAGTTATGTCAGCCTTTCCCAATCCACCTCCCCATTTGTAAAACTGTCCCCCCCACCCCCCCCCAACACACTGGCCTTGTACACAGGTTTCTGTGTTGCTTCTCTTCTGTTAGTCCAGATTTATGCCACAATTCTAAGTACATTTCTGAAAAGTGAAGACAGTTTCTCATATCAAAGCATCACTGATTAAGCTGAGGTCTACCCGGTCTAGCCTCAGCTGGAGAAGATTGCGCTTAATCCTCTCAGAGGCAAGGGATAGGAATGGAATGAGGAACTGTGGGAGAGAGGCCTGGGACGGGGGAGGGCAATGTAAATAAATAAAATAATTTTTAAAAATAAATGTTTGTCACTGTGTGGATTACTACAGGTAGTTTACTTGTAGACACAACCTAGTAATTTGTCCTGGGACAACATTGCCACCAATCAGAACTCTAAAATGTTACAGGCCAAGCTTGTGCATATGTCACTAAGTCTCACTACTATGGACTTTCTGGATCCTTTTTAATCATAGTACACGGAAGCTGTGTTGATCCAGGCCATTTCAGCAGTTTTAGTTTTGCTATGCCCCATACATAGGCTTTGGTTTAGATTTGTTTCCCTTTTGTGACCCTTTCTATTACTTTAATTTTTTAAAAGGTGTTTTAAGGCATACAATAATAGTGTACATTTACAAACTATACATTTTGGTAAGTTTGGAAATCTTTATGTTTACAGAACTATTGCAAAAATAGTAAAAATGTCTCCTCCTGCTCAGGGACTCCTAGTATCCTTTTCCACTTCGATTTATCACATTGCTTGGCAGTTGTTCATTGACTTTGCCCCCTAGCCTCTATGCTAAGCTGTGTTCTTGTCTCATCTCTTTGTACTTGTAACTGAGTAAGTACCATTTCTACCTCCTCTAACCTGAGTTTCTAAGTGAAGTTTTCTGCACTCACTGTTTCAGTTCCTACTCTGATACTTTTCCATTAATGACCTCCTTGTCTGGATCAAGCCACATGCTTTTCTGCTAGAGTCATGTTATTTCTCGGGCCTGCTGGGTGGTCCACCTGTTTAACGGCTGCATCCCTGACACTGACTTACTACCAGCTAGCTTCTGACTCTTGTTAGCTGTCACACTCTGTATGGCAAATAATTTTGTACCGCCACCACTCCACAGTCAGTCCTCTGTTCTGTCTAGGATCTATCTGGCTTCATTTCTCCACTGCCTGGTTCAGGAAGCTGATTGACATTAGTGACCTAATCAAGTTTTGGTTTTTGACATCTGGGAGTGAATCCATCCATTGTCACATGGCTGTTAAGAAAGCATTGGCTACTAAAATTAAACCAACACTGTGTTGGCTATTTTTTTTTTTTTAATTCCTAAAGCTCTTCTGAGTCACTATCTGCCTCAGTGTCACAGACATGAATGTCACTGGCCTATAGGTATGTTGAACTGAGTGACTGGTTAGCAGATGATGTGGATTGTTGAAAAGATAATACATCTGATAAGAACTTGACTCAGACGATGAGGACAATTGGGGGCCTATTTTCTACAGAATCACAATGGTCTTCTGTTTAGTTTTGAACACTCAGAGTTTTCTTTACTTGAAGTTGTCCAGAGGACACACTTCATTACAGCTTCTCCATCTCTGCCTTCACCAACATTGGAGAGAGAGATTAAATAGCAAAACATTTAACTCAGTTTTTTAAAAACACCATGGTCAAATGGGGCTACTTAGTGTTTGAGTTAACTGGCCGAGAGCATTTCTTCTCTTAAGTTCCTTACAGCATAATGGACAGGAAGCAAAACTAGGAAGTTCTAGCATCAGAAGTTGACATGGAGACTCTCCTTCAGACCAGGAGCCAACTCACCTGGGAAATGTTGCTTGCCTTAGATAATCTCACACCTCAATCTTAGACCCAACTCTGGATGACCTCCCTGGTCATCTTCATCCCAGGGTGTCCTCATGTCCTCATGACTTTGGTGCTTGACTTGCATTGGTGGTAGATCTACTCTAAGTGAGATATTCAGGTTGCTTGTCCTGGTGAGATGCTCTACTGTGGGGATCTGGGCACAGTGGTCGTCCATTTGCATAAATCACCCACCAGCGCTTCATTTCCATACTGCTCTTTGTATCCAACTGAAGTCAGGGTGCGAATTTCAACCTACATATCTTGTGAAAGAATCCATGAGTTTTTTTTTTTAATTTATTTTCCCAATAATGTTTTTCTTTTAGGAGATGAACTTGTGAAGTGAGCAGTGAGACAAAGCAGTTAGGACACATAGAACCCTTCCCACCTTTGAGGAGATCTTGCAGGAGTCCCAGAAGGATCCTTATGTGCTAAAATAGCCTCAGGACCATTGCTGCCGGTGACTTTAGTCAGATAAGTATTCATCTGAATGCATTCATTCATATTTCCAGTCAGTGCTGTATCAGATACTGGTAATGATTTAGGAATCTTAGTCTAGCTCCAAAATACAATTACCTTAAATTGATAAACTAAATCTATCAATCCACATAGTGTTTTTGTACATAATCTTATATAGACATGTAAGAAAAACATATGCCTTGAGACTTCTTCAAGGATTAGGAGTGACAGCTCTAGAGGATAGTGACAGTGCCTGACTCACCAGATGATCAGTGGATTCCAGCAGTCCTTTGCAGAGAGTCCTGTCAGCTAGTCAATTGTGAAAGCAGCCCTAGCCAGACCCCTTTATGTCTTCCCTTGGTGGAGTTGGTGTTATCTGTGTGTTTTGTTCATATGTTTGTGGGGCTACCAAAGACAATAGAAGACACAGTGGATGTGAACAGCACAAATCCTATAGTTGGTGATGGAGTATCAGCTTATGGCCTATATAGACAAGTGAATGAATCCCCACCTTTTTAATTTGGCATACGGTTAAATTGCTTCTCTTCCTGTAGCTTCTCCCTTGAATAGACTTCTGCTTTAGAAAGATGGGGCGAGAGTGATATGTAGGGAAATAGTGTAAATGTCTCTTTGGAGTAGGAGATAAATAAAAGTAACACCATCCCCCTGCACAGTGCACTTAGATGTAAATCATTAGATGCTTTCACTTCTTTAATCACTCATTCAACACCTGTTTATTGAGCTCATATATACACTAGATACTGTAACAATTAGGGACATAAATATGAGTTTGCAAAGTCTCTTCCTACAGTGTGGCTGGTAAGGAACCTTATTTCTTTGAAACTATGAGCTGCCAGCACAGAGCACATCCAGCAGGCTAGATTCCTTGGGTTTGTATACAAAGAAGTCAGTTTCCTAAAGTATGTTCTGTGGAATAAGAGCCTAGATGTACCTTGGGACACACACACACACACACACACACACAGACACACACACACAGAGACACACACAGAGACACACACACACCACACAAACACACACACACAGACACACACACTCACACACACACAGACACACACACCACACAAACACACACACACACAGACACACACACTCACACACACACACTCACACACACACAGACACACTCACACACATGGGGGTGGAGGGGTGGGGGAGAGAGACAGAGAGAAATAGAGATGGAAAGAGAGGAGAAAGATGGAGAGAGAGAGACAGAGAGACGAGACAGAGACAGAAAAATAGAAAGAGATGGAAAGAGAGAAAGATGGAGAGAGGGAGAGATCGAGAGAGAGAGAGAGATTGAGAGGGAGAGAGAGAGAGAGAGAGAGAGAGAGAGAGAGAGAGAGATGTACAACCAATATTTGGAAAATGGTTAGCTCTTTTCTTAATTGAGGATTCACATAGCATACTCATTTATTTAAGACTGAAAATTTTTATAAAATATTGTTTAATCCAACATTTCCAAGCTCATTTAATTGGGATACCCTTCTCTAGAGTAAGTGTAATAACTCCCATGGAACTCATGTTAGGGAAACTCAGGATTAAGCAAAAGTGGAAATCGATGTCCAGAAAAAGTGTTCAGTTCCTCCCCTGACTTTGTAGCAGAGGCATCGTCCCTTAGAGGCCTCATTACTCTGCCTCTTACACTTTAGCTCAGTAGCATTGGTAATAATGGCATATATATTTAATACACAGACTATGCATATACATGTGTATGTATCTGTGTGTGTGTGTATATATATATATATATATATATGTATATATGGTTTACAAAGTGAAATAACAGAAGACCCCAAAACATCCCAGCCTTAAAATTGGCCCACTTCCTCCTCAAATGTGGCTCTTATGAGATCACAGATGCTTCGAGTATAAAGTCGTGGGTACATTTCCATCCAAATCAGCTGGACTATTTTTCTATTATCAATGGCATGAGTAGAATTTAATGAGAGCGGCTCCAATAAAATCTGCCCTCACACTGCCTTTGCTTGTCAATGTCCATTTTCTGAACCCCACTGATGGGGGCTCCACCCAGACTCCTTTCTGAATCTTGGAGGAATCCTTCCATGCTTAAGAACTCTAAATCAAGGTTAATTGAAGAAAAATGAGAGAAAATGTGTTTTTATGTTGCTCTGACGGAGCCGAGGCTGGCCAATAATTGCAAAACAATGCGGAGTTGAAAAATAGAAGCTGACAGTTCAAAGCAGCAGATACTGATTGCGCGGGATTCCGGGACTGTGCAGAACAGCGTGGCTCCCTTTGCCCTGCAACTCCTTGGGAAAGGCTTGGAGACCAAGTACACACCGCACCAGGCAGCATATTAGTTATATGGTATTTCATTGGACAAGACCTTTGCTTTGGGTTCCTAAAGTCGACTTCATTCCCTTGGTAGCATGGTGCAAGTTTCTTTCATGTGCAGCTCTTGTTTCAAGCTTCATGTGATTCCCCCAACCAGCTTCCTTCTGGATATTGTTGCTACCATCAAATGGAAAATACACAGAAATAAGAGATTAAAAAAATGTAAATTTTATAAACAGAAATCAAAGGTCCTAAATCCTTAGCAAAGAAAAGCTAACATAAGTAAGAACATTAAAACACACACATAAATAGTGCTTCCAGGCTGAATATGTTAAATAATTCAGCAGTTAAGTCCTAAGCGTTCTTAAACTTAAGTATAAAATGCCCTTGACAATATTTCACAGCCGTGCATTTCTTTAAAATATTTAGCATTCTCATTAAAGAGAATGACTTTAGTTTATATATTAGTTGCACTCCTGCTTGTTAATATGAGGGAATTTAGGAGCAAAAAGCATTCTTATGTATATAAGCAAAGGGGAATTTACATACCAAGTTGGACAACGGTTCACTTTTTATTTATTTCTGAATCATCAACATCTGCATATAGCTATACAACATTTAAACAGATTTGTTCCTTAATGTGCAATATTAATATTCTCGGTCCCCACGTGCCATTCGCTAATGCCATTGTGAAGACAGGTTCCTTCAAAGCTACACAGAAGTCTGTGCTTTAGAAAGACTTAATGAACCTTACACTTTTTGGAATCCTGACACTGTAATGCCTATTACATATTCATTGCCCGAATGGAAGACTTCCTTTAACTCTGCGATTCCTGGTGTAGTTCTCTGTAAAACATTGTCAAAAGTCACCAGAGACTTTCGTGGAAAATTGTGACTCTTGATAGCAGGATGTAATAGGGAGGCTTAGAGTGGCGAAGCCAGGAGTCTATCGCCCCACAGGGAGATCTTCTGACAGACAAATGGATGGATAATACAAGTTTTTGACATAATGGGATGAAAAAGTTTATGCCAGAAAGGAGTGAATTAAAGTTATTACTTTAAAAGAAAGTCTGAAGTTTGAAATTATCCACGTTTCCAGCCCGCTTCATTTGCAGAGGAGACTTTCAGTACAGAGATGCCGGCAGGTGAGGGAGAGTTACTAACAAGACCTCCATAAACTTTGGCTACCTTTGTAGAAGTAGCCATAATAACAAGTCCAGTAGGCTGTTTCCCCTCCTCTGGGGAGTGAAGAGACTCTAACATTGCTCTCTTATGCTCCCACCTTCCCATTATTAAAAGCACAGGGACACTGTTCAGAAGTGTGGGACACAGTATGGTGTCAATTTCACCCTGCGGAAAAGTGCTCCCAAAGGTAATTTCAGGCTTAGAAATGCACAGTGACAGGGGCAGTGTGTGTGCTGACGCAGTGAAAACTGATTCAAAAGGCTCATCCCATGTCTCAATGCCAACTTGAAGACTGGCTTCTTCAAAGCACCACTCCCAACCACTCACCCTCCTGCTCTTAACTTTCTCCATTTCATATATACCCTTAAGAACTACTAGCCTTTTGTCTCGCTCACATTAATATTAGTGTATTCTGCACTTTACAAAGCACTGGACCTTGTACCTTCCCCGTGACACCCCTTCTTTGCAGAAATGATAGATATTGCTTCTCTGTTCCCAGACTACGACTCCACCTTCACATTTCAAAGCTTCCCCCATATGAACAACAATACCAACCAACCAGAGCTCCCAGGGACTAAACCACTACCCAAAGACTACACACGGACTGACCCGGGGCTGCAGCTCCATATGTAACAGAGGATGGCCTTGTTGGGCACCAATGGGAGGAGAAGCCCTTGGTCCTGCCTAACCCCCAGTGTAGGGGAATGTCAGGAAGGGGAGGTGGGAAGGGGGATGGTTGGAGAGGGGGAATACCTTTATAGAAGTAGGGGGAGGGGGATGGGATGGGGACTTATGGACGGGAAACCAGGAGTGACATTTGAAATGTAAACAAATAAATATCCAATAAAAAACGGAAAGTAAAAAAAAGTGCTTGTTTACTTATGCACCCCAACTCTCCACCTACCTGAACCCTGGATCTAGCCTAGTGTTGACTCTTACCTGGAGCTCAATCCACACTTGGCAAAGCTTACAGCATCCTATTAGATGAGAAGAACATGAAGCCTGTCTCATTTGTCTGAGGACAACACATCTTAATAAGTTGTTTTTTGCCCTTAAAATTTTTGAAGGTGGGTAACTATCAGCATAAGTCACCTGCTGGAAAAATTATTTAATTTAATTCCATAGGAAAAGGAAGAGCTTCACATGGAGGGAAGAGACCCCCCCCCAAATGCTAAGCATAGGGCTGGAGAATGCATGGCTCAGCCGACGAGGGTTTCTTGCAGAGCACCCACTTCTGGAACTCCAGATCCAGGGGATCCGAGGCCCTCTTCTGATATCTCTCTCTCTCTCTCTCTCTCTCTCTCTCTCTCTCTCTCTCTCTCTCTCTCTCTCTCTCTCTCTCGTGTGTGTGTGTGTGTGTGTGTGTGTGTGTGTGTGTGTGTGTGTGTGTGTATGTAAGTGGCACACGTATAAGCTACCAATATTTTGGCTAACACTGTCTCCTAGTTACTACAATAGAACTTCTGTGCTTAGCATTAATGGGAAAGAATAAAGTGTAGACCTTGGAAGATGAGTTTTTTTTAAATAGTATACAATGTTCATGACATATAATCAAAATATTACATTGTGTATCACTATGCAATTTTATTTGTTTATTATACTTTAGTAAAGTAGGGAAACTCAAATCAGTAGTAAGTTAAAGAAAATAGTAATTTGATATTCAAGTTTTATGTTTACTTAAAATTTAAAGAAATCCCCCCCCGTGTGTGTGTGTGTGTGTGTGTGTGTGTGTGTGTGAACTGGCAGGACTCAGTTCTCTCCATCCACCATGTTGGCACTGGAGAATAAAGCAGGTCCTGGGGTTGACAGTGGACTTTCTTATCCACTGAGTACCCTCATTTGAGTTTTAGGAATGTTATTCAAAACAATTATAAACTCGACATTTACATGGAGAGAGAAACTCCAGTGTTTCAACTTTAGAATCATCTGTTGACTTTTTGCTCACAGGCTACAGATACAGAGGTAGTGTTCATGTTTCTTATCCTGCTTCCTACTAACATGGTTGTGTTTGAAACAGGGATGTAAGGCTACGTTCGTTAATCTGCAATACCTTTGCGGTAGTGGAATGATGGCAGAAAACATCTGCTAATTCCTCACACATCTTCTCTGAGCCCTGTGGGATTCTGTAGCATGCAGATGTTAGAACCTCTGGCACATTCAAAATGAAACCAAGACTACAAGGAGCCCAGGAATTTAATTAAGGTCAGCTGGTCAGAGCATGGATTGACCATCCTATCTTCAAGCCAAATGGAAAGAACTGTTGTTTCCTGCTATCATTAAAGCATATCAAAAATGCTATCACACACCAAAGCCATCGAGGAGCTGAGTTTTTCTATAAACCATGCCAAGAAAGACAAGCCTGACTTATACTTGAATTATATGTGCTTTCATTAACACATTATATGCATTAAAGTACTTTAGGGGGTTAATTGATGCTTGCTGGGGTGACTTCTGGGTTTTAAAAGCCAGAGTTTGTAGAGGTGGAACTTATACCAATATTCAAGAAGACTGAAGAAGTCTAATGTGAGCTATTTTTGTAAGGCAAAAAAGCCATGGTTTTCTAATTTTGACAAGCACAAAGCACCATTTTTAATCAATGCCCTGGAGCCTTACAAAGGAATGAACAGGACAAGCCAGCAGCTATCAGTGAATGGTACTACGCATCCACTGGGCCTCCAGAACAGACTGCCACATTGCTCAGTAGTGCATTGGTTAGATTTGGATAGCATTTTTTGGGAAATAATCCAATATTGACCTGCCAAAGTCCTGCATAAAAGCACTTGTGCCCAGCGTCAATCATTCCCCCTTGAACAGTTCAATGAACACCCTATCTGGGATGGCTTTCAGCCATAGTAGCACCCCACATACCGCAGACAAAGCTTGTGCGACACGAAACACACACACACACACACAGACACACACACACACACACACAGACACACACACACAGACACAGACACACACATACACACACACATACACACACACAGACACACACACAGACACACAGACACACGCACACAGACACAGACACACACAGACACACACACAGACACACACACACAGAGACACACACACACTGACACAGACACACACAGACACACACAGACACACACACAGACACACATAGACACACAGACACAGACACACACACAGACAGACACAGACACACACACATACACACACAGACACACACACAGACACACACAGACACACACACAGACACACACAGACACACACAGACACACAGACACACGCACACAGACACAGACACACACACAGACACACACAGACACACACAGACACACAGACACACGCACACAGACACAGACACACACAGACACACACAGACACACACAGACACACACAGACACACACACAGACACACATAGACACAGACACAGACACAGACACACACAGACACACACAGACACACACACATACACACACAGACACACACAGACACACACACAGACACACACACAGACACACACAGACACACACACAGACACACACACAGAGACACACACAGAGACACACACACAGACACACACAGAGAGACACACACACAGACACACACAGACACACACACACAGACACACACAGACACACACAGACACACACACACAGACACACACAGACACTCACAGACACACACAGACACACACACACACACACACACACACACACACAACCTGACTATGCTACTGTGAAGCAGCAAAAGAAAGTTACACCACTCACTAGTTGCCAAGCGTTGCTAAGCAATACAATATAGGCAGGCCCAGGGCTGTTGTTATGGCTTACAACGTGGTTGACAACCAGTGTCCTCATTGAAAATACATCATTTGGAGACCTAAGGACATGTCCCAGAAGTAGGCCGAAATTTTCAGATTCATAGCACTCCAGTAATCAATCTCTTTCTCACCCTCTCTTTCACTTTCTCCTCTTCTCTTTCTCATATAAACACACACACACACACACACACACACACACACACACAGACAGAGACAGACAGACAGACAGACAGACACGTACACACACACACTCAAATATACATGAATAGAAAACACACAATACATGGAAACCAGTAACGTCTATCCATTACTAAGAATCTATATACTTTAGTGTTTTTAGATTTCCTATGAGACAATTGGGCAAAACCATGTAATTTCTATTTCGTAAGATTTTTCTGCCAGTTGTATTCATGAGAAGTGAGAGGCATCACAGTGTACAATCAGACCCTGAATGCTCCCTCAATTCATTTGCTAACTGGATTCACTGTACGGGAAGCACCCTGGCAATGCACCGAGTTCTGAAAGAATTGGTTATTTGGTATTTATTTACCTTTAGTGTCCAGAAAAGTTTAAATTTTGTCAAAAACAGGGGATGGGAGGATTTCGAATGCCTTGGAGAGGCATGAACATGTTACTTTGTTAAACAGCATGGCTTCCATCAACACACAACTTCTGTGTGTTGAAATAAAAGCTGTCGAACATTGGGGGTTTGTAAGAGATAGATTCTGAGAAACCGTGGGAGATACAAGTGACCTGGCTTGACAGTCAAGGAGAATGTGAATCTGAGTAACATGGGGAGAATAATCTTTGCAATCCAGCAAGGAGGCAGAGATGGCTGTGCCCTGAGGCAAACTTCATAGGAGACGTTTTACCCTTCTCACTTGTGGAAAATAGTTCTTCCTCATGGAAACATCCACTTTGACAAATCCTTTCCATTATCCGTTTGTTTTAATTATTTAAATTTTCAAGTTTAGAACTTTGCTGAGGGGTTGATGATAGTGATGGTGATGTTTGGGTGCCTTTGTTGAAGGCCATCGAAGTCTCCCTGAGTGTTCTCTGCTAGGAAATATAACTTTCTGCCTCCCCCAGCCCCCCAAAAAGAAGCCAGGATACAAACACCTGGCACCATGAGACAAGTGTCTACCTGCTCCTAGGTAAGTCAGACAGGAGTTTAACAAGAGTGTAGTAATGTACACTGGCCAGATGGGTTTTGCTGTGCGGTGTCTGACCACTCTAAGTGCGCCTCTGCCTTTGTGTCATTGAAATGTGACAAAGAGAATTACTTAGTCCCCCAATAACCTGGCCATTTTACCACACTGTCCTTCCTACCATTGAATAAGAAAACTCCCTTGCTAGAAATCGCACCCTTTATTTTCTATTACGTCACCCATACACCTGGTTTCCACATAGTATGTGTTTTCTATTCTTCTATTATGTGCGCAGATGTACAGATATACACACAGGCTGAGTGTTCTGCGAGCCAGCCATCTGGGACTCCCGTGTCCTTTGTTTAGGGGACACTGGCCTTCTCCGTATCTACGTATCGAAGATGAGGGGCTCTCGCTGAGCTCTCCTTATTCAACTATCCGAGCAGCTTCCCATTCTTGCACACTCCTCAATCATGCATCCAGCTGCCCCAGTTTATGTACTTATTTTCCATTTTACAAAGACAAAGACAAGCTCTATCATCAAGGCTTACGAAGATTCGTGGTTGGAGAACATAAGAGCATACACTACACCAAGTACCATCTACGTGAATTAGGTAAGATTCTGATGAGGACCTTAATTCCATCGCAGAAAGGGGGGGGGCCCTTCCATGCTACAGGGTGCGAGGTGAGTCCACGTTATTTGGACTAACGAAGGTCACAAAGAGTGCTTTGATCAGGAAAGCAGCAACTGAAAGGGCCAAGATGGGCGAGAAGTTCAGGCTTATTTGGGGGAACTATAGCAGACGAATAGGAGTTTTTGTTGGTGAGCACATTTGGAAAGACTTCTGACCCCAGAAATGGATAGGATGAGGAGATTTCTTGTTTATTGTCCTGGCCAATCGTAGTAGGTAGTGTGGGTTTGGAAGGCTGCCTGTTCTTTTTATGATGGAGTGTTCCTCTATAACAATTAAAGAGACAAATAGGTAAACATCAGGCTTACTCACATGTCTGCCCAACACTTACTTTTTATGCTGTTGCTGTCAATATACTGCAGAGCATAAAGCATAACTAAAAAGGGATAAATATGTCCATATCTACAGCTCTACCTATTGCAGTCACCCACTCACTTGACTCATGTTCACTGTAGATGTGCTAAATGCCTGACATGCTGCTGGGTTCACATAAACTCGGGGTGGCCATTCATACCAGGAAGGAAATTGTCACAGTGAAGTTACATGATTTGTTATGGGAGACATAGGTACTGTGATTGGAATTTTCAAACTCTACTTAGAGTAAGGTAAAGAGAAAGGTGGGAGACAGAGAGAGAGAGAGAGAGAGAGAGAGAGAGAGAGAGAGAGAGAGAGAGATAGAGGGGGGGGGGGGAAGAAGAAGGAGGAGGAGGAGGGAGAGGAGGAGGAGGAAACTTTAAATCAATGTTTAATACATACATCTGATGGTGAACAAAGTTTGGATGAGACATGGGTCTCAAGAGCAAACGTGAACCAGATGTGGTAGCAGGGACACAAGTCTTTCAAGGACTCAATGGGGATAGGCTTCTCAAAAGTGTGTCCTAGCCTCGAGTGTACCACAGGCCTTAAAAATGAATGAAAACACTGTAGAAGGTAATTTATAAGGAGGAGGTAGCCACACTACCTCAGGTGTTCTGAGAATGGGACTTCTGGGACTCACCAAGGCTCACACCGCTGAACATCCATCCGCAGAGCTGAGTTGGGAAATGTCCAGTGCTCAGGCTGTACTGTCCCAACACATAAGGAATCAAAGGGACCATTTAAATTATAACACAAAGTGAGAAAATGTTGGATGCAGGACCTGGTTTCCTCCAACAGTAAGTAGAACTTTAGTAAAACTTTTAACGCCACTGCTATCCACCAAAGAGACAGCTCTCCACAGCAGATAGCACTTTCTCCCTGAATCGAACGCTGCTGATCTCCTTTGGTTTGTGTGTGGAGCAAAGCCATGTCTAACATCAGTCTTGCCGTTGTTGCCAGTACTTGCCCCGTTTACAGACACTCACGAGCCACACAGCCTCTGCTGCAGCACCTCAGCTACGCTCTGAGAGTGGCTACGAGCAAAACTCAAGCAGTTACGGGACTGAACTCCAGAAAAGCTCCATTTGTGGGTCATGAAACTTGAATTTAATATAAGGTTTGTGTGGCAGTAGTAGTAATTTTTATTTTAAAAATCCATTCAAATTTGTGCCCCGCCCCACCCCCGACACACACACACACACACACACACACACTAGTTTCCAAAAATAAGCACTGGGCTGAATTTGGCTTCTGGACCGTACTTCCTGGTCTTCTGCCACTAGGGTTCAGGAACCTTGGGATGGCTCGACTCTTCAGTGGACTTAGGTGGTTAGTTAACTCATCAACCTCTCCAAACTCCAACTGTTAATTCATTTTACTTCTTGTTGCCCACCTACGTTTGAGGCTAAAGTCATGTAGATGAGGGTTTATTTACGCAGCACAGCCTTCCTGTTCAGAAGTCCCAAAGTCAGACGATCAAGTGCAGAGAAGCACAGCTTTCAGGCTTTCAGGCAATCGGTTCGGGAAGTACGTGGATGGTCACGTGTCGTTGTTAAAGGTCACCAGCAGCACCATGGGCCTTCTCTTTATGTACTTTATGCTGCTCATAAAATAAGGTTAAAGAGGCTTAACATAACCGTCTAATTAGCAATGGATTTCCCCATTTTATCTTCTGAGCTCAGTGTGATTCCAAGGTGAGGTGTGGCTACGACGCTGGCAGAGACGGGAGGCTTGATACATCAGTCCTTTAGCATCCCTGCCTCGTAGCAGCACAGCCAAAAGAGGAAGCATTTCTGACTTCACTGCTGGAGAACTCAGAAGCTTGAGACCCTGTCTCCAAACAAGACCTCTGGGAACTGGGGGACTCTTCAAGTCGTTCCTTGGCGATTATGCGCTACCCTCGCAATTCATACGTGCTCACCAGAGAAAAAGAACTTCCTGTTACTTCATATCCAGCTTGATAGGAAACCCCGTCCGTGTCTGCTAAGATTCACTGTGGACCCGGTACGGGTTCCTTCTCTTTCGACTCTCTCATGTTTGAAATGGGGGCAGGGGTAGACTGCTCAAAAGATCCTGAAATCCAACGTTGTAGGTTTCATTTTCCTTATTAGCTTGATACCTTTGAGCCACAGCAAAGTCAAAGCTTCAGTGGAAATCTTGACCGAGATAGGAGACTTAACCAATAGTAAAGAGAACCTGGCCACCCCACAGAGCTCAAGTCTGCCACGAAAGCACCCTCCTGTCAGAAGGACACTTTTCTGAGAGAAGCCAAACCAAAGTGGCTACTTTCAAATTTGACTTTGCTACTTGATCTCTTTATAGACCCTTAATCCACTTCCCTGACAAGATGTGATTAGCCCCAAACAGCAACAAATACCCCACAGATGCAAACTTCACTTGAGAAACACAGCCTTTTTGAGAGCTGAAAATAGGATTTGTTTTAAATGAACAATCCTGTCAAAACACAGATGAAGTCCATCAACCCGTCCAATTTTTTTTCTGAAAATGTCCATATTTCTGTTCATTCTTATGACAAACCTGGCCTTTGGGAGATCTCTTACTTTTTTTTTAAAAAGAGTAAGTTGCCTGCAATTTCCTGAGCTCCAGACATGCTGGATGAAAGGATTCTTTCCCAATGATGAACATTCAACTACTTTTTATGGATGCAGCAACTTTATTTCAAACCAGAGCCAGCTCTGTGTAGGCTTTGCAGGGGACCACATACCCTTGTCCTCCTAGCCTGGGATGGGGAAAGAATACCTGAACTCCTGGCCCTACCTTGCTTCAAACCTGTGATTGGCTTTCTTGGCTTCTCCCGGGATTGCAACCCCCTAGGGCCTGGAGCCTGTCAGCATCTGAGGCTAATTGTGGGGGTTCCCTTTCCCCACCCAGGAAGATGAATACAGAAAAGACAATTTGGTAATTACTCTGCCTCCTAGTGCCCTCCCGAGTTGCTCCAGCAATGAAACAAACTATGCAGAGGGGATATTTGCCCAAACATGGGTGGAAAATTATTTCCATAACCCTGGGCACTAGCTCCACCCAGCTGGTTTCCTTCTTGGGGATGGAAGAACACCGGGGGTACGAGGTAAACACACAGAGGAAAGTGGTCCTGGAGTTCAGGAGCTTGGTGGCAAGAAGTGGTCTACCAGGTGGCATGGGCTTGTTGCTGTAAATGGCAGAAAGGCAATGCTCCCTTTGGCCTATGAAATCAATTAACTTTAGATGATTTATTATTTATATTTGTTTGTTTATTTGATTTACATCGAGAGCATCAGGTGTCCTCCTGCTTTTGGAGAGTGGAGAAGGAAGAGGATAGAGAAAAGAAAGGAGGAGGGAGGAAGGCAAGAGAGATGAAGGAGGGAGGGAGGGAGGAAGGGAAGAGAGAAGGAGGAAGGGAAGAGAGAAGAAAGAAGGGAGAAGAGACTAAATCATTGAGGTAGTCTTTGTAAACTCCATTATGGGGCTCGGGCCTCATGAGCAGCAGAGACACAAAGCACAGCACTTGGAAAACAGGTTCCTCAAGGGTCAGCTTGTTGTTCACCTAGGAAGATAAAGAAACACCCACAAAGGGACATGTAAGCGACCACTGGCACCTGCTATTGGCCATTAACAAACAACCATGTACTGCTAATCTGCGATCATAAAAGGGCCATCTGCTAATGCTCAAAGGTCATTAGCCTGCCAGTGTGACTCTCTTCTTGGTCAATGATAGCTGTTCACTGGTAAGAGACAGTTAACTATTTCTTCATTTGAGACCTGCTATTGAACACAATCAATAGATATATTTTGGATAATAGCCTGTTCACAGCCCTTATTTTTTTTTTCTGGAACAGTATCTGTCTGAAGAAGTATCGTCCTCTCACCTCGATGGGATCTTGGCTTTTTCATATTGTTGAGAGAATCATCTTACATGTCGGGTGGCCAAAGACAGTGCCACTGTGCATGTCCTGTGGAGTTTGCGCGCTCAAGCGTGCTTCCCGTTTGTATGTGGCTCTGATTCTCAAGAGTTAGCACATGGTCTAACCAATTTATCTTGTTTCTCTAACCTTTTCAAACATGATTTGTACATGAAGTTCTGAAGAGATAGTAGAAAGGGACCCTCCACCCCCCCTTCTCTTTCTTCTGTGTGGACTAAATTCTACCTCAAAATAAGTTGGCAGAGGAGCATATACATTGAATGTTCAAAAGTTTTGATAACATTATGGCAACCGGTTAAAACTAAACATCATTATATCTGAACGCACACCCAGGAGTTCAGTAGATCTGTAAAGAATTCTCTCCTCAGAAGGACACACAGACAGATAGCTTAACTGATAGAAGGTTTCTGAAATGTTAGCTAATTCCTGAATTCCACCCCAATCTGCCTCGGTGACTGTCGAAGAAGGCAGGTCGTATCAGTAGTTTCATGTGAGTCTCTGTGCTATGCCACAAACTGAGAAAAATAGAGTCCCTTTAAAATATGAATATCTTATGTCTGCCTGCCTGTTTAGGGATAAAGCATGGAGGTCAGAAAGGTCTTCAAGATTGTAACAACATGGACGCGTGAGCTTCGGCATGATTTCCAAAACTCCACTTTAGAAAAATCTCGGGAGTCTTTAGTAACAGAGGCTGGCATTGCCCTCCGGGTCTTTCTCTCCTTCGTTTTTGATAGCACCCACCACTTCTCATTGCCTCCATGCCTTTCATTCTGCCAATTAACTAAGTAGTCAGAGCCCGGCTTTGAAAAGTTCTGAGTAGTTAGTAAGGTCTTTTATTCTTTCCTGAGCCAAGTCAAAGTGTCCTCTGGAGGCCTCTGAATGACGGGTCTGTCCCTGTCTCCTCCCTGTCTGCCTGTTAGTGGAGGTCCCGGCTTAATTTTTCCCTTTCAACCACTTGCAAGGGGGGAGGGATTGCTGGTGGATGGGGGTGGTGGTGACCGCAGGTGGCTGAAGAAAGGGGTCTTGTTCTCCTGATGCTAAATGGCTGCTTAGCACAGCCTTTGCTGTGAAATCCAGCTCCTGTCACTTCGTGGCTAATTGCTTTATTATTCTTACATCCAAATCGGACCTGATTTAGTAGTTCTATCAGGAGCCATGACTCTGGCTGGCACTGGGCCAGGATCCGCGCCATCTTTTCATCTGGGTGTTATAATCACACCCCCCTCTTAGATTGCAGCAGGATGTAGGGTGCTTTTTCCTGGCCTACAACAGCGTGTAGAACGATTACAATACTCAAGAAGGGCAGAAGACTGAGGAGTTGGGTGTGATCTCTGCCTCAGTTTCCCCATTTGGTCTGAGGTTTTATGGGTTTAATGGGCTTTTCTCTTTCCATCTGTATAGACCTGCCCCTTTAATGCAGTTCCTCCAACCTTCTTAAAGGGGCCCTAGGTTAGGCAGAGCTCTCCTACTTTGCCAAAACTCTTCTGCATCCCCTGGCTGTCTATAATGGGAGACCAGTCAACAGATAGTTAATCCTGCCTCCTTAATTGCAAGCAGAGGTTAGGTGGGCCCCATCCCTGGTTCTGGGACCCAGAACCAACATTCACAGGCACTGTTGTTAAGAGAGTTCCCGAGTCAGAGCGGGAATAGGGATGGCCTGGCTTTTTTAATAGGCAGAGCTGTAAAACAACGACCAGGTCCAAGTCACAGATGCAGCACATTGCTCTTTCAAGGCCCTATTCAATGCTTCACTTGTAAGTATTTTTAATCTTATTAAAAAGAAGTGAAATGCCTCAGCTTCATGAGCCCGTGCTAGAAAGAGAGGCCTGCAGTCAATTTCTGGAGTCTATAACTCCGCCTTCGATTCAGAAGGCCGGCAGACTTGAATGTGTGCATCAACTAAGATCTGCTCCAGATCTGCTTGTGAGAAACATTCCAGGTGCGGGGGTGTGCTAGAGACCCGCGCCAGGTCCCCCGCTGGAGGACAGGGGAGGCGAGGCTTTACCCTTGGATTTCCAGGCAGCTCAATCTTCAATTCAATCTTGCAAGGACAGAATTGGTGGCATTTGTGTAATGGAAACTCAGACAAAAGTCAGAAACATGGACCCAGGCAGTTGATGTCTGATAGCTTGAGCTCCACGTGACTGGTTTTCCAAGTGCAAGGTCAAGGGGCCCGTATAACCAAGTGCTGTAACTGAGGAAGAACTGTGGCAAGCTCTCTCTCTCTCTCTCTCTCTCTCTCTCTCTCTCTCTCTCTCTCTCTCTCTCTTTCCTCTTCCTCTCTCCCTTCTTCTCTCCTTATACATGACAACTTCTTTGCTCTTAGTGGGAGGGGCAAAACTTTCTTTTATAATTTCATCCAACTCTTTTTTTTGTGGGGGGGGTTGGTAAGTTTCTGCTATTCTGCTAACTTTTTCGGGGGAAAGGGGGCAAGTTCTCTTTTGTATTTGGGAGATGGACAGAAGTAGGTTCTTGTTTACTAGTCCAGTTTTTGTTTCTACTATGTGCAGAGTAGTGACTCAGGTGGTCAGGAAGGAGGTCAGATGTGAGGTGATGTGACAACCTATGGCTCTGACTCATATTTTCTAAGTCATTGAGATGTCAGATGTGAGCACGTGCTGGGATTAAAGGAGGGCTAGGTAAGACAAGATTGGGAAGAAAAGAGTTCTGTCCTCCTGAAGTTTGCCATTTTATTAGAAATGCCACACCCAGTAATCATGGCCATGGCACTGTGTGGGGCAGGTTGGAAATGGAAGTATTTTGTGGTTTGAGGAAGATCACAAAAGGCTGATGAGGGTCTCTGATAAGGCATCTCACAGATTGGAGTGGACCCCAGGTGATGGGAAGGTATGGTACTGGGGATTGAAACCAGGTGAGTGTTTTCCTAAGGATCGGCGCCTTAGCCCCACAGTTGGTAGCCTTGACTATTGACTATTGATAGTCACTACCCCACATTTACTGACAGCAACAAAATTCTTTCTCATGTAGAAGAATCTATTCCATCTGCTTGACACATCTGGGTTCACTTAACTGGAATGGCTGAGTTTGATATAGAGGCTTAGCCAATCAGAGCACTGCATTATTTTGGCCATGCTGATTGATTCATGGTTGGGCACCTCACACAATCACAATCTTTCATGAATCTTCAGGGAAGGATTGCTCCTCTCTCTGGTCTTGCCCAAAGTGGAGCATGAGAGGGACTGCTAGCAGCTCCCTTACTCATGTGGAGGAGCCTGGCTAAGCACAGGAGCTAGGCAGAAATATGAAGTGGTAGGGTAAGTGGGTGACACTGTTTGAATATCTCTGGGTATCCATCTGTGTTTAAAGCCAGTTATACTGCTGCTGTCTGCTGGCTGCATCCAGTTTAATAAGGAATAACAGGCCAAGTCTTCTTAACATGGTTAGATGGCAGGGGCATATGATCATTGTATAAAAGAAGCTAGTTTGCATGGGCCTAAAAGCATTGCTCTTCTCTGTGTTGATATGGGGGATTTATAAATTGAATATATACATTACCTAGGACAGAATAAAGCAACAAGCAACACAGACTCAACTCAGCCAACACTTTCTCTTTGAGATCAGCTTCTCTGGGATTTCATCCATTTCATTGGTACGCTATACGGAACATACGTTGGAACTTCTGACCAGAATACTCAATTACAAAAAAGTCATTTATCCCAGTGAGTAAAGCAAATGCTACCTTTGGACATACTCTGGTGGACACAGTAGATGTGGTCTCCTTTCATACAGAACTTATAAACACAGTAAAAATAGGAAAGGTGGCA
This sequence comes from Rattus norvegicus, assembly GCF_021556685.1. Taxonomy (NCBI): domain Eukaryota; kingdom Metazoa; phylum Chordata; class Mammalia; order Rodentia; family Muridae; genus Rattus; species Rattus norvegicus. Next base: position 103,054,714 of record NC_141547.1, read on the forward strand.
TCATTTGATAAGAATGCTTTGGACTTTAGGACAAACCTAGTGCATGGTGTGTGTGTGTGTGTGTGTGTGTGTGTGTGTGTGTGTGTGTGTGTGCGCGAGCGCGCACGCGCGCATACGCTAGAAGGCACATCTCCTTCCTGTGGTGTGTCTGTTGGCATGTTTGTGTTCTATAGCATTATATATTGGCCTATATTGATTTAATTGTGTATGTTCACGTGTCTAAGCAGTGATGTAGAATATGGTAGAATTCTACCGTGTAGAATAAGGTAACTCAACAGCTATGTCTAGCCATCTGCATGGTTCTCCCAATTACAAGAGTAAGCGTCATGCATGCTTTTTCTCTCATATCTGAGTGCTATTGTTTAGGAACTGGCTCAAGTTGCTTAATCAAAATGAATCCCATATTTCTCAATAATAAAATAAGGGTATATTGCTTCTACTTCATGGTATGAAAACAAATATTAGAAAAAATAAATTTGGAAAAATTCCTAGCAGGATCCTGGTATATAAAAAGAAAATCTGCAAAGCATTCTAAAATTAGTAAAGGAGTCCCTCCTTGTCCCGGAGAAATTCATTCTGAGGTTTCGAGTGGTGACCTAAAAACAAAACAAAACAAAACAACAGCAGATGATTCCAGATCCTATCCATGTTACAGTTCTTTCCAGATTATACAAATCTAGGATAAAGTTTAACTTCGAAATTAGGGTCAGCAACTTTATCAAGAGTAATCCCTAATAAGATTAAACAATTATAACTATGGATGGTGGCCGTGTATTTGTGAGTCAAAATAAGCATTACTTGAGAACAGTCACAGCATGACAGTCAACATAGTGACTGAAATGGCTCCCCAGTGACTGTTTCATGAACGGCATGAATCGTGTGCATGTTTGAGCAAAGCGGCGAGCCACATCTTGGGCAGGCAGAGCAGGGGTGGCTTTGTTCCTCAGAGCAGTTTAAAACTAGGAACTCTTTATTGATGAACTTTTCATTTAATATTTTTGGACTACACTTGTGGGAATATAATTATGGAAAGTGAAACTTAAAAAAAAAAGAATGAGACCTACCGAATGCGAAAGTGTGGAGAACAACTTGTTTCCACATTCAGAAAGTATCTGTCCAAGAGAAACGTAATTTGCATAGGGAGCTTAGTCAGTTTACAGTGGACAACTGTGACAAATGCCACCTTTATGAGGTCATCTAAGGTCCCTCCACCAACTGCAGAGAAACACCTGTCACATGGCTCCTGATATTACCAAGTATACTTACGATTTTTGGGGGCAAAGCCCGCTCCATAACCAGGACTTAGAATAAAAGAGTAACAGACAAACCCTACTTGAGAGCTCTGTCCTGTGCTCTTCAAGAACATCATGTTGGTAGACGACAACAGAAGACTGGGTTGCTGGTCAAACGTAATGTTTGATCCAAGATCAAAGCCCAGATTAGAAGAAGTTGTAGTAAGACAACTAAAAACTTTGACTGTGGAGTTTATTTGATTACTGAGTGGGCGTGTGTGCGCGTGTGCACACGCATGCACACATTCCTGAGTGGATGCTGGAGTGCTTATGCCATGTCGTGTGTGTTGAGGTCAGAGAACCACACTGAGCATCAGTTCTTGCCTTCCACTCGGTTGGAGACAACAGTGTCCCTCTGTTGGCCTCCACAGTGTATACCAGGTCAGCAGGCCTGCGAGCTTCCAGCTGTCTCCATCTTCCCACAGAAGAGGCACCTGTAGTACTGCATGCAGCCTTTCAGAGGTTTTGCTAAGTCACACTTGGGCCCTCCTGTTTTCCCAGCAAGTGCTTTTACCCACAGAGCCACCACTCTAGCCCAAATGTGGTCTTTAAAGTCAATAACAATAGTATTGTTTCAATGCAAATTCTTAGACATTGGTACTGGTACCATCATTATGGAAGGTGTGAACACTTTGAAATCTGGGGGAGAGTTATCTGTGAATACTTTGTATCCATTTGTATAATTTTGATATGCGAAAATACTTCAGAATTAAAAAAAAAAACTCATTCATGTTACCAAACCATGCTGTAATGTGGGTATTGTCTGAAAACCACTGAAATGAGACTGGGGGCACTAACTGCCGTGTCTGTGTGCCACCCTGCTAGAGGTATTGGTGGCTCTGGGTTCATCTACAAGAATCTTCCTAGAATTCTCTTTGTTGTTGGACCTTTCCTATCCATCTCCACAGCTCCATCGATGACAACGACAAGGACCTGTATCAGAATTATCCTAACAGTGATGTAAAAGGTTACTGCTGGGTGAGTGACTCCGGCTAACTGAGGCAGCTGAAACCTGCTCTCTATCTTGGCTAACTCTTTTCATTAGGGATCTACCACTGTGATTTCTTTCACTTGTGGACCTTGCTTCTCAATCATGGAGAACCAGGAGGAACCACAAGAGGCTTAAAATGATGCTACATATCCATGTGCAATTTGCATATTGTCAATACACGTGTAGAGCAGAAGAAAACGCACAGATCCCGAGGAGACACCAAGTGTGCAAGGTGAGGACGTGCGGTGCTTTAGAAAGGCCAAGGCAGCATAAAAACTCTGCAGTCTGGAGCGGTGCTAGGCGTTTAGCCTTGCTGTAACCCCACAGTGGACGTCACACACCCAGCATTTCTGCAGAAAAGATGGGCTCTAGGTCCACATGGGAAAGGACCAGCACAAAGAGAATAAGTGATCTCGCAGATTAACAAACAAATACAAGTCAGGAACTCAAGCAATGTTGAAGGACCTTGCAGAAGTTAGCTGTAAACCAGTCAGTGTGAGCGTGGAGCTGTCACGTAGCCGAGGGGTACACTTCCTACCTCAATCCCATCCCATGTCTTTGTGAGGATTGGATCTGGGACTCTGCAATTGTTCCCTTTTAGTGTTGCACACACATTTGCGTCCCTGGAAGATGGGCTACTCTGTAAGAGCCAGCTGATGGTGATGGTCTCGGGATGTTGTGAGGTTAACAAATACAATCTGTAATGTGCAGCACAAATATAAAGTCCGGTAAAGATGCTAATGAACGGCAGTGCGCATCCACTCATTAGCAGCTGGCGTAACAGGCCAAGGATAATAGAGAAGGAGGCTGCCTCGTGAATGTCCGGAGCCCTATCCCATTCATCCAGCCTCACACACGCCACCATGGGAGACTGGCCCAACTCTCATTATTCACCCAAACAACTTCCTTTCCCGTCTGTCTGGATCGGCAAACTGCTTTCTGTGCGAAGAAAGATTCCTTGAAAGCTCACGGTGTCGTCAACAAGCAGCAACCAAAGTTTGGCTTGAAAAATTCATTCATGGACTGAAAAAAAATACAATAGAAATCTATCATTATAAATGTTTTGAAGAGAGAGGGGGGGAAAGATAGGGGCTTTGTTTTGCATTTGGGTAGGAAATGATGTATAGCTACAAAGCAAAACAGTTTTATTAAAAAGATCTTCTCACCCTGAATTCAAAATACGAATTGTATCCTCTTATCATGCAGTCACTTTCGAATGAAAGTTAAAAATGCCGATACTGTGGAACTAGCCCTTGGTATTATATCTCATAGCTGATGTATTTGTCTAATACTCTGGGTTTTTGAAGGCCCCATTACTCAGGGCCAGTATGCAGGGCCGTTCATTTTAATCCTTTCTGGGTATCCAAGCCAAGGTTGCTGGGAAGAGCTTGTAGATAAGATTACATCCCCTGCATCTTGTGCGGGTGGGCAGTGGGCTCTGAACCAGAGCGTGGGACAAATGGAGTTTTCGTCCCACCCAGGAACAGGGCTCCAGGGACTTCAACGTACCCTCACTTTTGCAATAGAGCAGATATAGAGTTTTATTATATTTATGCTGTCCTAACAAAAGGAACCTCTTTCTATGCAAATAGCATATTGAAAACCAATCAGGAGGTTTGGGTCCCTTGTGCTGTTCTGTAGTGTGGACACCAGCGAGAATCTGAGAGTGTCTACCCAGTGGTTCCTTTTAGGTCGCACGAGCTCTTTAGAGGGTGGATTAAATGGTAAGCTGACGCTGTCTAACAAAGCTAATTTGTCCAGTTTGTGTGAAACTCTTCAGCCCTCTTTCGGTGTTTGATACAGTACGTATCCTTTAGTTCTGCCCTGAGAATGAGTTCTAGGTTGTATGGTGCCCGCCATACTCAGCCTAAGAACCATTAACAGCTTGACTAATTACATCACTGCTATACCAAGAGAGGGATAAAATGCCAAGCAACGTTACTAGTTAAAGATCCGAAAGAAAATTTCAAAGCGAGTTTCTGGTTGACAATGCCTTTGGCGAATTGGGGTCCGAATGCAGGAGGAGAGAACTTTTGGAGACCAAGGCTCTTTCCTGCTATTTACTGTGTTTGGAAAGTAATTCTGTTTCAAACTCAGCCATAACCAACTAACCGCAGGATTAAATACGGGGCCAGTGAGACTCGCACTGTTTTGGGTCACGGTGAAGGGAAATCGAGAAGCACAGAGGAAGAGGGAGGGGAGATGAACACATGATCCTGTGCAAAGTGTCTGTGGGGTGGCTAGACAGCAGAGACAGTAGCATTGTGTGCCTCCCCATCCCATTCCGGGTATTGATCTCGCTCTGTGCTCCCTAGTACACACTTGGCTGTAAAGGAGGATATCGAGTGCAGAAAAAGAGTTAATAAATCTGCCTCCTTTGCCATAGCTGCTAATGGAAATCCATGGGCAGTTTAAGTGCTGGTCAAGGGAAAAGAGCACACAGGGAATAGAAGACATGGCAGACGGCAGGGAGGACAGTGAGTCTGCGCGCTTGAGCAGCTGGCGGAATCCTTAGAGCTCCCGAGTCGGACCCCAGGCTGCATACCAAGATCCCCTCCTGGTAGGTCAGGGAGCTCCTACCTTTATAAACAGAACTTTTATGGAGTTTATCTACTCTCATTCTCAGCTTTGCACTGCCTGTCTACTTTTATGCTACAACTAAATAGTATAGTCTGGAAGTTGAAAATACTTCCTATCTGCCGTCTTAAAGATTCTCAGTAAACATTGCCTTGACTAAGGAGGATTTATGCCCGATATAGTTTTTAAAGTTATCTTACTTGCTTACAATATATGCTTCATTCAATATTTTTACTATCCACCCCAAAACTGCAATGAGCACAAGAAGGTTACAAGCATGGGGTGGAAGTGTGTGTAAGAAGGCAATTGCCCTGTAGGAAACAGGAAAGATATCTATATGCATGTGATAATTTTCATTTTAAAGATTTGAGCTTGATATTACACCTCTGTGATAAAAGAGTACGCAAATACTATTATTTGTGGTTTATGGAAGGTCTTACTGTATTTCTCCATCACTTTGAGAGCTGTCTAAGTAATTCACAGGGAATCTCACCTAAGCCAACCCAAATTCCACCTAAAGAAAATTCCCAATACTGGAAAATCCATTTTAGCATGAGAGGCCATTGCTTGTGAAATCCTTTGACTTGATTTTGAGACTAGATATGAATAAAAAAATCCCGGGTATTTATACACAAAACTCTTTATGAAATATTTGGTAGCAAGTATCTACAGGGTTTGTGATCTGATACAGTCTGGAAGATAAATATTGAGTTTTTGTTGTTTTCAATCATACTTGCTCTCAGGGCTTCAGAGGCCTTGAGCCATGTAAAATGTAACCACATGGTTCAAGACTTTCAAGACTGTTCATTAATATACTCAGGAAAGGAGAGAGAGAGAGAGAGAGAGAGAGAGAGAGAGAGAGAGAGAGAGAGAGAGAGAAACGGCAAAACAAAACAAAACAAAACAACAACAAAAAACAGAAGAAAACAAAAACCCCAACCAACCAAAAGCCAACGATCTTTGCAACCAGGTAGATCCAAGCTTGCATCTTGGATTAGTAACTGTGGGATGACGAATAAAGAGTTCCATTTCCCCATTTGTGAGTAGAGAGCACCTCAAATCTTAGGGCTGTTTTGAAGATTAAATGGGATGGTTTCTTGCAAAGGATGTGGCAGATAATAGGCTTTCAGTGAATGATAATAAGAAGAATTATTTTCTAAGATGGGACACTTGTGTTTTGAATGACAGTAATTGCTTGTACCAATTAAGTGACACCTTTTGTATCTTGCCCTACATTTTGGTTTATCTTTTCATATACATATTTCCTTTACTTAATTGAATTCTGGGCTTTTAAGAGTAGAAAACATCTTCATGTATCTGTTCCAGTGCATTGTAAATCATAGGTGCTTAATAAGCATCTGGGTTGATGCTGGGTCTTTGAAACATTAGGTTACCGTGGAAGGAATGAAAAGGAAGAGGTTGTAGTTTGTAGGCTCAGTAGATTATCTCTCTATCTCCAGAGACCGTTGGAGCAGGAGTGAAGTGAGCTCTGCTTTGTCTGGGTGTCCTTATGCAGAGGGCAGAGACAGGGCAGAGGTAATTCTGATGTGCAGAGTCCCATTCACCAGCTCAGAAAGCCCCTGCTTTTCCACTCAGCAGCACAAACATGTGGGTGTAGGTTATGGTGGAGATCTTCTAGTAAGCTGACCAATCATTTTGTAGGCAAAATGGAGACTGCTTCTATCACCACAATTGTCCAACAAGACAATTCAACAGCTCCTATCGTTACGGTCCCTTTCTCATCTGAAATCATATCCGTATTTCATATAACATATACTAGAAAATACTCTCTGTATGCATGTTGGTGTGATTGTTTACAAAGTTATACAAGGTATAACCCTCCAGTAATTAAGACACATATTATTCCCACCACTCCAAAGAATACTATCATTTTTCTTGGTTAATCAGTTTTCTTCCCCCTGTCTCCTGGCCTCACAGAAGCCTAACTCATTACTAACAGGATAATTTTACTCTCTGAGGGTGCCGTATGGATGGGACCATGCAGAATTATTCTTTTGGGTCTGGCTCATTTTTTTTCATAAAGAAACGCTTTGGGGTTCATCTATACCTTTTTTCTTCTTCATACAAGACATTCCCTTTTGTTTCTGAGGACTGTAGTCTTTTAAGAGTGTATGTGTTTGTCCACTGGTTTCTGAAGTTCAGTGATGACAGAGGAAAGTAGTTTAAATATCCGAATGACCTTTCCGTATGTTCATATAGAAAGATACTGGTGTGCAATTTCCCTGGATGTGTAAGTGCTGGGTCAAATAACAATCTCTCCTTTATGAGACTGTCAAGTAATATTCCAAAGAGGTTTTACCATTTTGTTTTCCCACTACAATTTAATGAAAGCCCAAGTTACTCCATAGTTTGCATACATCATACATTGCCTGTTTTAATTTGAGCAGTTTTAAAAGACATGTATTAATTAATACTTGTGGTATTAATTTGTATTTCCTCAATAGGTATAATGTTGCATGACTATTTGCATGCTGCTTTTGCATTTATATATTATTTGAAGATCTGTGTTGACTACCTAAGTTTGCTAATAAGTCACAGTGGTTCAACCAGCCTCACAACATACTTGAATATTCTTTCTGACTTATCATAAATATGTATAGGTACATATATATAATTATTATGCAAGAACTGGGGTTGGGGATTTAGCTCAGTGGTAGAGCGCTTGCCTAGGAAGCGCAAGGCCCTGGGTTCGGTCCCCAGCTCCGGAAAAAAAAAAAAATTATTATGCAAGAAATAAAAAAGAGCAAGTGCCCTAAAATCCAAGCGTGGCTAAGTTAACAAGTAGGCTATTTTCAGTGTGACGGTGAATGCTCTGTGTGACCTAACCCTCTTCTAGGCATCTCAAACTCTTCTCTGCCCTTCAATTCCTTGCTCACTTCTCAACTGACTCCCTTTTATGGGTATACGTGTGGGACAAGCTTTTCCCTTAGCCCTTTGATCTTGGGCTGCCTTTAGTTGAGACGATCTTTTAGACATGTGCCTGGCTTTTCACTCCATTTGGGGCTCTGACCAAGTTGTCCCTTATTTGTTAGGTCTCTACAGACCAGCCTATGTAAACTCTATCCCCTTCTCCCCTCGGTGACATTCACTGGAGCATTTGCCACTTACAGGAACACTACAGTTTGTTTATGTCTTTATTAGCTATTCCTTCCCACTGAAATATAAGTTCTAGAAATACAGGAATCTTTCCTGTCTTACTTCTCGTCTGGAAACCATAGGGGACACTCAATACATTTGAGATTGAAATTAATAAGTCTTTAGGTGAAAGGCAAGTGAGAGAGATAGTGAATGTTCATCAGAGTGTGTAGATATTCCTTCTCCCAGTGTCTAAAAGTTTATTGCACTATTTTCGTGAACTCCTAACTAGCCTTCTTTTGCCGAAGCTTAGACAACATTTGCATGTTGCCCTCATCCAAAAGTGGCAGCTAAAAAAAGGAGCAGTGCTTGTTCTCATTTGAGAGACACCACACGCATATTCTTTGTCTTAACTAGGTTATGATAGGACAAGCAGACAGTCTCATACTTGGTGGATCTTAGGAATCCCCACCCCAGGTATAGCCTATGAGTGGGCTCAGACTCTTCTCTTAGGAATCCATGGTCTTGGTTTTTGCACTTGTCTCGATTTTTGTTGCCCTGACTTTCTTGGGTTGCAATACAGCCAAAGAAAAACTTGCTTTCTGTATGTTTGGTTCCTCTTAAGTTGGTAGGAAGAGTCATAGGGAGGGGTGGCTCTCCATCAAGTTATGGATAGACTATCCTGAGCTAAATGTCTCCAAAGCTAAGAGCTCCTAGAAGTTATTCTTTGGTGGATAACAAGGGTATCTGTGGTTCTCAGTCCTCAGTCCTTGGTGGTTTTACTCATAAACAGCTTTCATCCCAGTTCAAATTTGGAGAGCTTCCGGAATGTGGATGTTCAGAGCCTACTGTAGACTGAGAGCTTCCGGAATGTGGATGTTCAGAGCCTACTGTAGACTGAGACTAATTATGACAGACAGTGATGGGGACCAATTGAGCAACTGTTTGAATGAGTGAAACATTCAGCAAGTAATGACAATTTTTGAAATCAAGAACATCTTAGATCCTCCCTCCCACTTCTCCCCACAAAAAGTAGAAAGTATTTCTAGAAACATACTGTTCCACTTTTTTGTTATAGAAATTCTGATTTTTTCTAATGTATTTTCAGCACAAAAAGTATTGGGAGAAAATGGCAATTTCTCCTACATTAATAAACCACAAAGCACTATTTGGGATTTTCTATTGTGAAGAGTTCACAAATGGGCATGAGTGCTACAGGACACAAGGGGCCACTGTTTGCAGCTTCTCCCTTGGGCGGAATTCCTGTATAAATTATCCCGAGTCCGGTTTTCAGAAATCCTCTAAGCTGAGCGTGCTTCAGAACTGATCTTTGCCTCCTCAGTGATCTTAAACAAAATTATGAAAATCTTCCCAAATTCTGATTTTATCACACCAAGAAATTCTGACAGTGGTGCTTCTGGGGGTTAATGGTGGTCTAATTATCTTGCACCAATAAGGAAAAGGAGTCAGCCTTTTGGCAAGATCATGTCAGAACTAGACAGATAATATAGATATTTCTACCTCCCCACATTTCTAGGGGGTTGTTGCTGCCTTAATTAAATGTTATATGAATACATTTCAAAAGGATCCAAACACAGGGCAAACTCTGTTTTGGAACTGCTGCTCCTACATTTAAAATGTATTTGAGATGTAATTAAAAAACAGCAGATAATGGGAAAGAAAAACTAAAATAACTTGTAACAAGTAGCTCATCATTACACTAATATATCAAACAATGTGATCTTAGCTTAATTATGCCCTTTGAGAGTTGGGAAAACTAAGCACAACCTTCAATTTACAGCTGTTTGGTGCTGGGAACCTGAGTTATTATTTAAGAAGAGGGGGAAAAAGTTTATTTATTGTGACCTCCGCTCAGTTTTTATTCATCGTGGAGAAATCTGTATATTCACAAATGAGGGCCATTCATCCTGGGGCCTCGCATTCTTCAGCTGTCCGGGCCGACTTCAACTGCACCTCTCCAGTCTTTGTGTTCATCTCGAAGCCTCTTCATCCACATTGTTCATCATCTTGATGGTCTAGCTTTATCTTGCCTTTGTGCAGCTGCATTCCGCTTATCCAAAGTGCTGAGGGAGCTGAGGGAAAGAGAAAGGAAGGAGCAAGCAGGCAGGAGAGGGAGAGAGAGCTGTGAGACTGTGAGGAGAAAAGGCAGTGGCCGGTGCACATATGAGGATAATTCGTAGTTTCTCAATAATAATAATATAAAAAAGGAGGACAGGCTAATTACTGGCTTAACTGGGGCAGCCTGTGGATCTTCATGTCAAAAGGACTGCCGTAATTATTTGTCATCAAAGCACATTCATATTGTGGCACAAAGGAAGGGCCTTTTGCAAATGGATCCTGCTAATAAACAGGGCTGAGAGGAGCATTATGTGTCTCCCTGGTTGCAGGCACATTAACACAGTGACATGGAGCATAACTCCGGGCCTCAGGAAAAAAACACCAGAATGATAATTATCCCCCACCTCCCCAGCCTCTCCCGCCTTTCTCTTTGTGTTGGGCGAGGAAGCCGAACATGACCCATTGGAGGGCCCAAGGCAGGCTATTAGTGACCCCTAAGCCCTGACAAGGTGCCTCTGTTCTTTTAAAAGCTGTCTCTTGAAGTCAGGAGGGGCGCTCGGACCAGCATGCTCGGCTCCAAATGGTCCTGCACACACTTCAACCCTAAAGACACCTGGAAGGTCACGACCAACTTAATGCAAATAAAGACAGCAAAGGGGGGAGCTCCGAGGAATCCTGAAGGCAGCGGCTGCCCACCCTTTCCTCTTCTTTGTCCCTGCTGCCTCAAATGAACTCACTTGTGCTCTGGAAACTAAATTCAGAAACAAAGACGACGTTCTCTCGTTTTTCTCGCATTTAATAAATAAAGTCTTGGGGAACTATTTGCCTGCCGTGGGATAATTTATGGGAGAAAAACTATGGGACAATAATGTATAAGAAATGTAGGGAAAGGTGGAAAGGTGGATGTAAACACAGCCCCTTACATTAGCCCTTCTTCTAACAGATGTAAACACACCGATTCCCCATAGGTAGGAGGTCACAGAAGGCCAGGGGCCTGGAGTTCAGCGAACAGTGCTGAGCGGGTTTTCTTGCTTCTTGCTGGGCAGTTAGTACCGAGACCCATCACCGGTGGAAACTCAAGCAAACAAGCCATTGCCCAGATGATGTCACCTGCGAGCTCCAGCCTGGCCAGCGTTGGAGACTGCTGTGGCTGTAAATCCTCTCAGAAGGCTCCAGGCTTTCTGCTCCAGGCAAAGCAGATGCTCTGGAAGAAAAGGCCAGCAATCAGCTTGCAAGGGGTAGCTGATTGTCTTTTTCTTTCCTTCCTCTTCCCTCTCTGGCTCTGATGGTTCTGTGTAAGGTTATTTTCTGATGCCCACTTGGCATCCCACAACCTGGGTGATGTGGGCAGCCTTCTCTTCTACATGCACCAGAAGCAAACCCGATCCCTGTAACTCTTATTTTACCCAGCAGAGAAATTAAGAGTAAAAATTTGCATTGCAAAAGAATCCTGACTTCACACAAGCTGGCTTCCCTGAGCATTTAAATATTTAATTATTTGAAAGGCTGGAGGTAGAGAAACTTCAAGTTAAAATGTTATGAGCCATTTCTAATGGAAGACCTATCAGGAATGGAAGCATTAAAAGACTGTGTATCCAGGAAAACAAATGAAGAGGTTTTAGGATCTGACTCAAAGCTCTTTAGAAGTGTGCCCTGCGTCTGAAGCAGCTCTAGCCTCGAGGTGCTTGCCTTCTCCGTCTGTGACTCTCAAGGGAGTTGATCAGTCAGACAGTCAATCAATCAATCAATCAATCAATCAATCAACCAACCAACCATTCTGTTTCTACTTCCCTGTCTTCATTTCTATTTTTTTTAATATTTCTCTTTCTTTATACATTTTTGTAACGCCAAGGACTTAAAATATGGGCGCATCATAGTTTTCTCAAACAATTACAAATACTAAAGAAAAAAAAGGGTTGAGTTACATTATTTCTTATTTTTTTTCCTATTCTTTAATATCTCTCTTTTTTTTTATTAACTTGAGTATTTCTTATATACATTTCGAGTGTTATTCCCTTTCCCGGTTTCCGGACAAACATCCCCCTCCCCCCTCCCCTTCCTTATGGGTGTTCCCCTCCCAACCCTCCCCCCATTGCCGCCCTCCCCCCATAGACTAGTTCACTGGGGGTTCAGTCTTAGCAGGACCCAGGGCTTCGCCTTCCACTGGTGCTCTTACTAGGATATTCATTGCTACCTATGGGGTCAGAGTCCAGGGTCAGTCCATGTATAGTCTTTAGGTAGTGGCTTAGTCCCTGGAAGCTCTGGTTGCTTGGCATTGTTGTTCATATGGGGTCTCGAGCCCCTTCAAGCTCTTCCAGTTCTTTCTCTGATTCCTTCAATAGGGGACCTATTCTCAGTTCAGTGGTTTGCTGCTGGCATTCGCCTCTGTATTTGCTGTATTCTGGCTGTGTCTCTCAGGAGCGATCTACATCCGGCTCCTGTCGGTCTGCACTTCTTTGCTTCATCCATCTTGTCTAATTGGGTGGCTGTATATGTATGGGCCACATGTGGGGCAGGCTCTGAATGGGTGTTCCTTCAGTCTCTGTTTTAATCTTTGCCTCTCCCTTCCCTGCCAAGGGTATTCTTTTTCCTCATTTAAAGAAGGAGTGAAGCATTCACATTTTGATCATCCGTCTTGAGTTTCGTTTGTTCTAGGGATCTAGGGTAATTCAAGCATTTGGGCTAATAGCCACTTATCAATGAGTGCATACCATGTATGTCTTTCTGTGATTGGGTTAGCTCACTCAGGATGATATTTTCCAGTTCCAACCATTTGCCTACGAATTTCATAAACTCGTTGTTTTTGATAGCTGAGTAATATTCCATTGTGTAGATGTACCACATTTTCTGTATCCATTCCTCTGTTGAAGGGCATCTGGGTTCTTTCCATTTTCTGGCTATTATAAATAAGGCTGCGATGAACATAGTGGAGCACGTGTCTCTTTTATATGTTGAGGCATCTTTTGGGTATATGCCCAAGAGAGGTATAGCTGGATCCTCAGGCAGTTCAATGTCCAATTTTCTGAGGAACCTCCAGACTGATTTCCAGAATGGTTTTACCAGTCTGCAATCCCACCAACAATGGAGGAGTGTTCCTCTTTCTCCACATCCTCGCCAGCATCTGCTGTCACCTGAGTTTTTGATCTTAGCCAATCGCACTGGTGTGAGGTGAAATCTCAGGGTTGTTTTGATTTGCATTTCCCTTATGACTAAAGATGTTGAACATTTCTTTAGGTGTTTCTCAGCCATTCGGCATTCCTCAGCTGTGAATTCTTTGTTTAGCTCTGAACCCCATTTTTTAATGGGGTTATTTGTTTCCCTGCGGTCTAACTTCTTGAGTTCTTTGTATATTTTGGATATAAGGCCTCTATCTGTTGTAGGATTGGTAAAGATCTTTTCCCAATCTGTTGGTTGCCGTTTTGTCCTAACCACAGTGTCCTTTGCCTTACAGAAGCTTTGCAGTTTTATGAGATCCCATTTGTCGATTCTTGATCTTAGAGCATGAGCCATTGGTGTTTTGTTCAGGAAATTTTTTCCAGTGCCCATGTGTTCCAGATGCTTCCCTAGTTTTTCTTCTATTAGTTTGAGTGTGTCTGGTTTGATGTGGAGGTCCTTGATCCACTTGGACTTAAGCTTTGTACAGGGTGATAAGCATGGATCTATCTGCATTCTTCTACATGTTGCCCTCCAGTTGAACCAGCACCATTTGCTGAAAATGCTATCTTTTTTCCATTGGATGGTTTTGGCTCCTTTGTCAAAAATCAAGTGACCATAGGTGTGTGGGTTCATTTCTGGGTCTTCAATTCTATTCCATTGGTCTATCTGTCTGTCTCTGTACCAATACCATGCAGTTTTTATCACTATTGCTCTGTAATACTGCTTGAGTTCAGGGATAGTGATTCCCCCTGAAGTCCTTTTATTGTTGAGGATAGCTTTAGCTATCCTGGGTTTTTTGTTATTCCAGATGAATTTGCAAATTGTTCTGTCTAACTCTTTGAAGAATTGGTTTGGTATTTTGATGGGGATTGCATTGAATCTGTAGATTGCTTTTGGTAAAATGGCCATTTTTACTATATTAATCCTGCCAATCCATGAGCATGGGAGATCTTTCCATCTTCTGAAGTCTTCTTCAATTTCTTTCCTCAGTGTCTTGAAGTTCTTATTGTACAGATCTTTTACTTGCTTGGTTAAAGTCACACCGAGGTACTTTATATTATTTGGGTCTATTATGAAGGGAGTCGTTTCCCTAATTTCTTTCTCGGCTTGTTTCTCTTTTGTATAGGGAAAGGCAACTGATTTATTTGAGTTAATTTTATACCCAGCCACTTTGCTGAAGTTGTTTATCAGCTTTAGTAGTTCTCTGGTGGAACTTTTGGGGTCACTTAAATATACTATCATGTTATCTGCAAATAGTGATATTTTGACCTCTTCTTTTCTGATCTGTATCCCTTTGATCTCCTTTTGTTGTCTGATTGCTCTGGCTAGAACTTCAAGAACTATATTGAATAAGTAGGGAGAGAGTGGGCAGCCTTGTCTAGTCCCTGATTTTAGTGGGATTGCTTCAAGTTTCTCTCCATTTAGTTTAATGTTAGCAACTGGTTTGCTGTATATGGCTTTTACTATGTTTAGGTATGGGCCTTGAATTCCTATTCTTTCCAGGACTTTTATCATGAAGGGGTGTTGAATTTTGTCAAATGCTTTCTCAGCATCTAATGAAATGATCATGTGGTTCTGTTCTTTCAGTTTGTTTATATAATGGATCATGTTGATGGTTTTCCATATATTAAACCATCCCTGCATGCCTGGGATGAAGCCTACTTGATCATGGTGGATGATTGTTTTGATGTGCTCTTGAATTCGGTTTGCCAGAATTTTATTGAGTATTTTTGCGTCGATATTCATAAGGGAAATTGGTCTGAAGTTCTCTTTCTTTGTTGTGTCTTTGTGTGGTTTAGGTATAAGAGTAATTGTGGCTTTGTAGAAGGAATTCGGTAGTGCTCCATCTGTTTCAATTTTGTGGAATAGTTTGGATAATATTGGTATGAGGTTTTCTATGAAGGTTTGATAGAATTCTGCACTAAACCCGTCTGGACCTGGACTCTTTTTGGTTGGGAGACCTTTAATGACTGCTTCTATTTCCTTAGGAGTTATGGGGTTGTTTAACTGGTTTATCTGTTCCTGATTTAACTTCGATACCTGGTATCTGTCTAGGAAATTGTCCATTTCCTGAAGATTTTCAAATTTTGTTGAATATAGGTTTTTATAGTAAGATCTGATGATTTTTTGAATTTCCTCTGAATCTGTAGTTATGTCTCCCTGTTCATTTCTGATTTTGTTAATTTGGACACACTCTCTGTGTCCTCTCGTTAGTCTGGCTAAGGGTTTATCTATCTTGTTGATTTTCTCAAAGAACCAACTTTTGGTTCTGTTGATTCTTTCTATGGTCCTTTTTGTTTCTACTTGGTTGATTTCAGCTCTGAGTTTGATTATTTCCTGCCTTCTGCTCCTCCTGGGTGTATTTGCTTCTTTTTGTTCTAGAGCTTTTAGGTGTGCTGTCAAGCTGCTGACATATGCTCTTTCCTGTTTCTTTCTGCAGGCACTCAGCGCTATGAGTTTTCCTCTTAGCACAGCTTTCATTGTGTCCCATAAGTTTGAGTATGTTGTATCTTCATTTTCATTAAATTCTAAAAAGTTTTTAATTTCTTTCTTTATTTCTTCCTTGACCAGGTTATCATTGAGTAGAGCATTGTTCAATTTCCACGTATATGTGGGCATTCTTCCCTTATTGTTATTGAAGACCAGTTTTAGGCCGTGGTGGTCCGATAGCACGCATGGGATTATTTCTATCTTTCTGTACCTGTTGAGGCCCGTTTTTTGACCAATTATATGGTCAATTTTGGAGAAAGTACCATGAGGAGCTGAGAAGAAGGTATATCCTTTTGCTTTAGGATAGAATGTTCTATAAATATCCGTTAAGTCCATTTGGCTCATGACTTCTCTTAGTCTGTCGACATCACTGTTTAATTTCTGTTTCCATGATCTGTCCATTGATGAGAGTGGGGTGTTGAAATCTCCCACTATTATTGTGTGAGGTGCAATGTGTGTTTTGAGCTTTAGTAAGGTTTCTTTTACATATGTTGGTGCCCTTGTATTTGGGGCATAGATATTTAGGATTGAGAGTTCATCTTGGTGGATTTTTCCTTTGATGAATATGAAGTGTCCTTCCTTATCTTTTTTGATGACTTTTAGTTGGAAATTGATTTTATTTGATATTAGAATGGCTACTCCAGCTTGCTTCTTCTGACCATTTGCTTGGAAAGTTGTTTTCCAGCCTTTCACTCTGAGGTAGTGTCTGTCTTTGTCTCTGAGGTGTGTTTCCTGTAGGCAGCAGAATGCAGGGTCTTCGTTGCGTATCCAGTTTGTTAATCTATGTCTTTTTATTGGGGAGTTGAGGCCATTGATATTGAGAGATATTAAGGAATAGTGATTATTGTTTCCCTTTATATTCATATTTGGATGTGAGGTTATGTTTGTGTGCTTTCATTCTCTTTGTTTTGTTGCCAAGACGATTAGTTTCTTGCTTCTTCTAGGGTATAGCTTGCCTCCTTATGTTGGGCTTTACCATTTATTATCCTTTGTAGTGCTGGATTTGTAGAAAGATATTGTGTAAATTTGGTTTTGTCATGGAATATCTTGGTTTCTCCATCAATGTTAATTGAGAGTTTTGCTGGATACAGTAACCTGGGCTGGCATTTGTGTTCTCTTAGGGTCTGTATGACATCAGTCCAGGATCTTCTGGCCTTCATAGTTTCTGGTGAGAAGTCTGGTGTGATTCTGATAGGTCTCCCTTTATATGTTACTTGACCTTTTTCCCTTACTGCTTTTAATATTCTTTCTTTATTTTGTGCGTTTGGTGTTTTGACAATTATGTGACGGGAGGTGTTTCTTTTCTGGTCCAATCTATTTGGAGCTCTGTAGGCTTCTTGTATGTCTATGGGTATCTCTTTTTTTAGGTTAGGGAAGTTTTCTTCTATGATTTTGTTGAAGATATTTACTGGTCCTTTGAGCTGGGAGTCTTCACTCTCTTCTATACCTATTATCCTTAGGTTTGATCTTCTCATTGAGTCCAGGATTTCCTGTATGTTTTGGATCAGTAGCTTTTTCCGCTTTACATTATCTTTGACAGTTGAGTCAATGATTTCTATGGAATCTTCTGCTCCTGAGGTTCTCTCTTCCATCTCTTGTATTCTGTTGGTGAAGCTTGTATCTACAGCTCCTTGTCTCTTCTTTTGGTTTTCTATATCCAGGGTTGTTTCCATGTGTTCTTTCTTGATTGCTTCTATTTCCATTTTTAATTCCTTCAACTGTTTGATTGTGTTTTCCTGGAATTCTTTCAGGGATTTTTGCGATTCCTCTCTGTAGGCTTCTACTTGTTTATTAATGTTTTCCTGTGTTTCCCTAAGTGTGTTCATGTCTTTCTTGAAGTCCTCCAGCATCATGATCAAATATGATTTTGAAACTAGATCTTGCTTTTCTGGTGTGTTTGGATATTCCATGTTTGTTTTGGTGGGGGAATTGGGCTCCGATGATGGCATGTAGTCTTGGTTTCTGTTGCTTGGGTTCCTGCGCTTGCCTCTCGCCATCAGATTATCTCTAGTGTTACTTTGTTCTGCTATTTCTGACAGTGGCTAGACTGTCGTATAAGCCTGTGTGTCAGGAGTGCTGTAGACCTGTTTTCCTCTCTTTCAGTCA